>NC_135808.1:109341490-109643528 GCF_964213995.1 Mustelus asterias
TTTGGAGTGTGGGAGGAAACCGGAGCACCCAAGGAAACCCACGCAAACACGGGAAAAATGTGTAAACCCCACACAGACAGTGACCCAAGGCCTGGCGCTATGAGGCAGCAGTGCTAACCACTGTGCCACCATGCTGCCATACATCTTGCCAACTAGAAAAAGACCCCTTTTATGCCAACCCTCTGTTTCCTGTTAGCTAGTCAATCTTCAATCCATGCCAATATGTTATCTCCTGCACCATGTGCTTTAATTTCCTGCAATAACCTTTGATGTGGCTCCTTATCAAATGCCTTCTGGAAATCTAAGTACAATACCTCCACCGGTTCTCCTTTAGTACATGTTACTCCTTCAATAGTCAAGCATTGCCATGGGGAATGAACCAGAGAATGGTTGCTCTCTAAGCTTTTGTTGAGTTGAAAAAGATGCAATACAGGGACGTTCATACCAGATATACTTTGTTGAGCCAAAAAGACGTTCCAACTATCACACAAATAAGTAATGTAGTAAATGAATTTCAGTGCTGGTGTAATTGATCGGCAAAGGGATCTGGGTGTACAGGTACACAGATCACTGAAAGAAGGTAGTCAAGAAGGCGAATGGCATGCTTGCCTTCATCAGCCGGGGCATTGAGTTTAAAAATTGGCAAGTCATGTTGCAGCTTTATAGAACCTTAGTTAGGCCGCACTTGGAATATAGTGTTCAATTCTGGTCACCACACTACCAGCAGGATGTGGAGGCTTTGGAGAGGGTACAGAAAAGATTTACCAGGATGTTGCCTGGTATGGAGGGCATTAGTTATGAGGAGAGATTGGAGAAACTTTGTTTGTCCTCACTGGACAAACGAAGGTTGAGGGGTGACCTGATAGAAATCTACAAGATTATGAGAGGTATGGACAGAGTGGATAATCAGAAGCTTTTTCCCAGGGTGGAAGAGTCAATTACTAGGGGGCATAGGTTTAAGGTGCAAGGGGCAAGGTTTAAAGGAGATGTATGAGGCAGATTTTTTATACAGGGAGTTGTGGGTGCCTGGAACTTGTTGCTGGGGGAGACAGTGGAAGCGAATGCGGTAGTGACTTTTAAGGGTCGTCTTGACAAATACATGAATAGGATGGGAATAGAGGGATATGGTCCCCGGAAGGGTAGGGGGGTTTAGTTAAGTCGGGCAGCATGGTTGGTGCAGGCTTGGAGGGCCAAAGGGCCTGTTCCTGTGCTGTAATTTTCTTTGTTCTTTGTTCTAATGCCAGGTATGCAAGTACATCCCAAAGGTACCAAATGGCACATCCCATCGGCTGTCCACAACAGGCAAACCAGCCCATACCTCCAAACACAAAATATAATGTCCAACATTGAATGTGATTCCATGATAGAACAGCATTTCTAAACAATCCCGATTGTGCTAAGCATCACACTGACAACCAATTTAAGATTATCAGTTGTGCTCGCAGTGTGGGTCACTTATACGTGTTAGTAATTACATATAGGATACTGTCCTTTGCAGACTGAGGGAGCATGTCCACACTAAACGAAAGCTTGGGGAACAGCCACTCCCTGCTTCATTCGCCATGGCAATGCCTTGACCAATCAGAGACAACGTGCCTGGTTTGAATTTAAACAAAAGCTTGGCAGTTAACAGTTCCCTGGTGCATTCTCCATTGCAACCTCTCTACCAATCAGAGTCCACTTGCCAACCAACCAACACTCTCTTCTCATTCAGTTTTAATTGTTCCCTTTACAATTGCTATTCTTGTGAATCGGTTCTGATGGGTACAAGACAAATAGCTTCGACAGCGGGTCTATTTTTTTCATGATGTGGAGATGCCGGCGTTGGACTGGGGTAAACACAGTAAGAAGTTTAACTTCTTTAACTTCTTATATGCCCTGTTTGTGAACAGAATTCCCACTCACCTGAAGAAGGGGCTTGGGGCTCCAAAGGCTTGTGGCTTTTGCTACCAAATAAACCTGTTGGACTTTAACCTGGTGTTGTTAAACTTCTTACTATTTTTTTCAGCCATACTGAAATTCTGAATTACCAAGTGACTATTTCTTTTACGGAGCGACATATTTTAAAAGATATCAGTGCAAAGGCAAATGGGACCAATTGGAAAGCTCTTTCAAAGAGCTATCTCAGGCATAAAGGGCTGAATGTGCTGTATGATTGTGTGAAAATGGCTCAGGCATGAAGAATGACTCCCCACTGACAGCACGCTCTAGATTTAGCCAATAGACATGGTGCATGGCTCATTCTCTGCTGTTCACCCAGCTGCAGTCTAGTTTATTTAATTTACTTCCAGGCCTCATTTATTCTGTACATTTAAGTGCCCACAGTACAAATACAGTTTAAGGAGTAGACTGTAACTCTAATGATCACTATTTGCAGCTGGAATGAGCAATTACAATGACAAAAATGAATACAGATGCATTTGAAAGTTGACCCCCTTGAGGCATTCTATTCCATCCTGTATAATAGGTAGATGCTAATCAGAGAACAAAAGCTGCCAGGTTGAAAGGTTATTTAGATATTGGAGCTGCAGCCTGAAGGCTGGTCATTTTATTTATTTAACTAATTTATTTTTAATTAGCGCATCAAGCGTCTTTTTCAATCTGTGATTTCACCTATTACCCAACCTGCCCTGCCAAAAGTAAACATTATGCTGTGAGGGACACTTATAAAGATCTTACAATTGATATCTTACTCAAAATAAATCATTCATTTCTATTTTTGGGAGAGATATTTTAGGCTGTAACCGGTTCTGAACTCTCAAACCCTTCAATTTGCTGAGGCACACGATACTATTACAAGGTTCCCATATCAGGAAATGGTCTGCATAAGGATAGGATTATGTAGAAGGATGATAGGAGGATCTGCAGGTGTTATGCATTCAGTCCGACAATCTGCTTCCAATTGCAGGAATGGCAAATTCATTCAAAAAACATTAGCTTTCATTTCCGACTTAATGTCTTTAAAAGAAAACTAACAAAGGTGCAGCCTTGTAATTTTTCCCATCTTTTGACAACTCGGTACAACATGAAGTCACAATTATTGGTGATGGTGTATAGCACTAGGGGTTTGAATAAAGCTGAGCTGATTATAACTTAATCAAACAGTGTTGATGACATAGTTATTCCCTCAAAATGAGGTTAGAAAGCTTATCATCAATGTTAGTGCCAACAGTCTGGCTGGCATCAGTTTTAAAAGGATTTGTTGATGGCCAGTCGAAATGCTCATCTGTTATAAGCAGGAGGCCTATTTAATATCCAAATTAGGATTCTATGACCTGCATCGAACACTGGATGCCATTTTAGGACAGAACTGGGAGAAGTGCAAATCTCATACATTCCAACTACCAAAGAACACAAAATTAAAGGCATGGTTTAAATTAGCACTGCTGCCTCACAGCGCTAGGTACCCCGGGTTTGATTCCCGGCTTGGGTCACTGTCTGTGTGGAGTCTGCACGTTCTCCCCATATCTGCGTGGGTTTCCTCCGGGTACTCTGGTTTCTGCCCACAGTCCAAAAGACATGCTGGTGAGGTGCATTGGCCATGCTAAATTCTCCCTCCGTGTACCCAAACAGGCGCCGGAGGGTGACGACTAGGGGATTTTCACAGTAACTTCATTGCAGTGTTAATGTAAGCCCATTTGTGACACTAATAAATAAACTTTTAAACTAATGTGGTCGGTGATGCAATGGCACTCATCACGTGATCAGGTTTAACTGCCATTTCAACTTCTAAATTGAGAAGTGAGTAAAAATTAAAATTTGGAAGTCAAAACAAGACGAATGCTTAACAAATCATCTGACGTTGCTATCTGTGCGCTGTTGAAACAGAAGCACTTCTCTGGCCCGTTGATGTCCCATACGCTCCCTGCTCCATAATCTCACCCTGCTCATCACCTTGTCGCTGGTGGAGGCCATAGATATTGCACTGACCCAAAGCAGTGAGGAGTGGGTAGCTCGATGGTTCTGCTCAAGTAAGACTCGCGCAGTGTGTTTGTCTGCAGTCAGCGTAGTCGGGCAGCCAACTTACTCCACAGTTCAACTGCCCGAAAGGGAAATTCTACCCAAACGTTTTCACCCCTGGCATCTGTGTTTGAATGCGTCCCGAAGTGAATGAGTGAAAGTTACAACTCCCAACTCCAAAGCCAGAGTTTTACATTGTGTGGGCGGGCGGACATGTGAAATAATGCAAGAATTGGACACAAAATATTTCAGTCGGCAGGTACACACAAATTTCAGAAGTGCACCACCAACAATAAAGCAGGCAATTTAGCCGAAGGAAGGGCCAATTCAATACAATTTTACATGGCCCCCACCTACCAACCATAAAATCAGAAGGGCCAATTGGCCAGGCGGCCTCTATATTGATGTGAAAACTATGCCACACGTGTCTCAACAACACAATCACACACAGAGCTCAATCCTCAGACTCATTTGTTAATTTTATTTCAGCCCTAAGATTTCAACCCACCCGATGGTTCTCCTGCAATAAGATCTGTGCGATTTGATTTTGATTTGATTTATTATTGTCACGTTTTAGTATACAGTGTAAAGTATTGTTTCTTGTGTGCTATACAGACAAAGCATACCTTACATAGAGAAAGAAAGCAGAGGGTGCAGAATGTAGTGTTACAGTTATAGCTAGGGTGTAGAGAAACTTCAACTCAATGTGAAGTAGGTCCATTCAAAAGTCTGATGGCAGCAGGGAAGAAGCTATTTTTGAATCGGTTGGTACATGTCCTCAGACTTTTGTATCTTTTTCCCGATGGAAGAAGGTGGAAGAAAGAATGTCCAGGGTGTGTGGGGTCCTTGATTATGCTGGCGGTTTTTCGAGGCAGCGGGAAGTGTGGACCGTGTCAATGGACGGGAGGCTGGTTTGAGTGATGGACTGGGCTTCATTCACAACCCTTTGTAGTTCCTTGTAGTCTTGGGCAGAGCAGGAGCCACACCAGGCTGTGATACACCAGAAAGAATGCTTTCTATGGTGCATCTGTAGAAGTTGGTGAGAGTTGCTCAATTTCCTTAGTCTCCTGAGAAAGTAGAGGCGTTGAAGTGGTGAAGACGTTTGTGTTCATTCACAGCCAGCATAGCCTGGGCAGCCAACCTGCTCTATTCTTCATGGGTCAGAAGCTTGCTGAGACAACTCTGCAGTGGTTGTCCCCTGAGTGAGCACATTGGAAACACCAGCCTACATTCTCCCAGTTCTTGGCTAGCACCCTTCTCAGCAGCACTCAGTCTTTCACAAGAGCCTTTCACACTGAATAGCCGTTAACTGACCAGCCAATTTGAAATTGCACTCCAGGCTGACTGCGGCCAGGAACATGATTTGGATCCACTTCTGGGCCCAGTGAATGCGTGCACCTGACGGGAGAGGTTAGTGAACATTATTGAACAAGGTCCTCTCTCATTGGCCATGTGTCACAGGAGGCCATGTGGAGCGGGGAGTTAAAATCTTGGGCAGCACGTTGAGATTTTGCAGTGCGCATAATGGGTGGTGCAGAGGAGTGGGTGGACTAGCGCAGAATGGGGGCCAAGAGATGGGAGTGGTCTCGAATGGGTGAGACTTGAGGAGATTGGTGCACAGCGATGGAATGGAGCTGGGGGTAAGGTTGTTTCTTTCAACACACGCTGAAACTATACTGGGACACCTCCCCAGCACTCCAAGCCCAGGACTAGAGCCATCAATATAAAACAGTCTCTAATAAATCCAATAGAAACATCCGGAGAAACATCTTTGCCCAGAAACTGGTGAGAATTGATGTGAATAGCATAGATATATTTAAGGGCGAGCTGGATAAACAATGAGGGAGAAAGGAATAAAAGGAAATGCTGAGGTGGTGAGATGAAGAGGAGGCTCGTGTGGAGCATAAAAACCAGCACAGACTAGTTGGGCCGAATGGCCTGTTTCTGTGCTGTACATTATCTCTTTGTAATCCCTTTAAATTTCACACTAAATTAGGAACCTCACTCAGAATAATGCCGTGGAAAAAACACCACACTTCGTCATATAGGGGATGATATTCCCAGGGGCAGAGTGAGGTGGCAGGTCGACCCCGGCTAGAATGGTAATCCAACCCGCACAGGTTGACATTATTCTGAACCATGTGCTAGCCAACCAGCCAACTGAACTCAGCAGCCCCGAAGGCACACAGCTGGAACAAAATAGAAGGAACTTGATTCTGCAGCTAATAATGTTTCCTATACCTAGCCTCGAGATACTTGGTATTTACATTGGCTCCTTGACGTGAAAAACATTCTCTTAAATATGTGAAGTCAAGAAACTCTCTTTGAAATGCGTCTGTGTCACTTCTTGGTGCCTCCCTCCTGAAGACCCATCTGGAGAAGAACCATCATCCTGCCAATCCAATGGAACACCATCAGACCATCCTGCCTTACTCGCTCGAATACCTTCATTGTATCTCAGTGTTGCTGCCATGTTGAACCATTTCATAAGATGAATCCAAGTTTAAGAATCAAAGGGTGCATTGTGATGTGATCAGTGATGGGGCGGCACGGTGGCACATTGGTTAGCAATGCTGCCTCACAGCACCAGAGACCCGGGTTCAATTCCCGGTTTGGGTCACTGTCTGTGCGGAGTCTGCACGTTCTCCCCGTGGCTGCATGGGTTTCCTCCTGCCCTCCAAAGATGTGCCGGTTAGGTGGATTGGCCATGCTAAATTGCCCCTTAGTGTCAGGGAGACTAGCTCGGGTAAATGCATGGGGTTATGGGGATAGGGCCTGGGTGGGACTGTGGTCGGTGCAGACTTGATGGGCCGAATGGCTTCCTTCTGCACTGTAGGGATTCTATGCACACCACATTATCAAACTGCCATTACAACTGCTAAATTGTAATTTTAAAATAAATGAGCGAACATAGGCTATGAAAAGGAATTTTGAGTGGTGTGATTTCAGGAGCAATTCATTTATTCTGGCCTTGGCAATCTTTCCTATAGAAATTATACATAGTTTTGTAGGCAACCCTTTCCTGACTTTACAGGATTTTTTAAAATACAAAATCCAACTTGTGTTTCAATGTGCATCAGCAGCTGTGATGTGCTCACCAGTAAGTGATCCAGAAGCCTCAGCGCTAACATGGCCCACCGTGGTTGATAGTCTCCATGTTGGTGGGATGTGTGGTCGATGCCGGTGCCGATTCACTGGTGCAGTCCTCGGAGGATTCTTCAGGGCCTCCCTCTGAGGTGTCATCCGAGGTGTCCAGAGGAGTTGGTTCAGGAGCAGCAGGGGGGGCTGCAACACCAGAAGGGCCTGATGCATCAGGACCCAGCACTGTAAGAAACAACTCACATTAGGAGGAGGGAGGGAAAGCAGCCCATGAAGCACAGCACTTACTTCAAAGAAGACTTAGGAAGGGGGTTAAGTTGATGCTCACTTGCGTGCCGGACGCTGATCTGGCTGTGGGTCACCGTTCTAAACATGGAGTCTCCCCCTGCCAGCTCCAGGGCACATTGCTCGCAGACCATCAGGTGCTGCAGCTCAGGCACTCCGCCACCAGTCTGTGCCCTCTCTCACCAGTTGTGTGCGCCTTTCTCCTGTGGGGACATAAGGAGGGTTGAAAGCATGGATATATTGAAATGCGTGGGGTGCTGTGTTCCTGAGCTTTGGAGCTTGTGTTGGCCGTTTTGGGAAAAAGGTGGAGGGGGGGTGCGGAATGGGGGCCAGCAATGTCCATGGACTGGGGGGGAAGGGGTGCCAGCAATGTCTGGGGTGGGGGGATGGGGTGCCAGCAATGTCTGGGGTGGGGTGGGGGGAGGAGGAGGGACAGCGATGCCATGGGGGGAGGGGAGGGTGGCCTGACAGGCCAGCAGTGTGCAAGGGGGCTGAAAGGTCAGCAGTGTACGGGGAGATTGAAAGGTCAGCAGTGTGCGGGGCGGGGCGGGGGGTGGTGGGGGAGAGTTGTGGTATGAGACCAGTAATGCCTGCGTGGTTTTGAAGCCAGCGATCTCAATGCTGGGAGGTCTTTTTAGCGATCTCCCACAGACGTCTGCCGATTTCAGCCTCTTCAGTGGGAATGGCCCCGCCCCCTGGCTTTTAATGATAATCACGCTCATGCCTTCTGCAGTGCACAGAATGTGGGAGATCCATTTCGGGGAAACACGCTGAAAAAACAACGCAATTTACTCCAATCTTCACGTGAATGTTTTTGAGAGAATTCCGGCCGTAGATTTTAAGGCATTTCTTAAAGGAAGGGAGAGAGAGGGAGCAGAAAGTTGAGGGAGTTCCAGAGCTTTCTCCCACAATCAGTTTATTTATGACAAGGAAGCCTCACAGAGCATGAATCTAGGCTAAATTTAAACTTAGTTGGGAAAAGGTATTTTTATAATCTGCTGCATTACTCAGTCCCAAGTAACATCATTTCTTGCTGATAATTGGTGTTGATTTAGTGAGTAAACCTCGCAAGTAAAATGAGCCACCATGAAGAAATTGCAAGATTAATAGAAAAACACAGTTTTATGTTTGTCTATTTTTTTGAATGAAAGACTTAGGAATTTGCAGTCAGTGGCAAGTTTTCACTGCCAACATTGGACAAATCCCAAACTTACAGAAGCGACGGTAAAGGTGAGAATTTGAATTCTAAGGAGGGACAACTCATTCATGGTGTAGGCCTCAGCAAGGCCCTATGATGCTCTGCTGGGTGTGTAGAAAGCACAAATCAACTGGTGGAGTGATTGGAAGCCGCACCCATGGAAATTGTTACAACCAAGCTACGGTGTTTAAAAAATTCACTGGAACAAAAGATTAAATCAGATTACTTTGGTCAGAATCACAAATTTATGTATATTTGAACAAATGAGATAAATCCAATCAGAATCCCTTTAATGAATCATAAATGAAGTGCATATTTTTAAAAACTCAGTTAATCATTTAAAAAAATATACACTGAAACATCTCAAAGTGTGAACAGCCATGCTCAAATGTCATTTTCACCAAAACATTTAAAAGGTCAGACAAATCGTGTTAAATGCATTTGAACATTTAATTAGTCTGATCTTGGGACAGTGGTTGGCACTGCTGCCTCACAGTGCCAGGGACCTGGGTCCAATCCCCAGCTTGGGTCACTGTCTGTGCGGAATCTGCACATTCTCCCCGTGTCTGCGAGGGTTTCCTCCAGGTGCTCTGGTTTCCTCCCACAGTTCAGAGATGTGTGGGTTAGGTGGATTGGCCATGCTAAATTCCCCTTAGTGTTAAAGGGTACTAGCTTGGGTAAATGCATGGGGTTATGAGGATTGGGCCTGGGTGGGATTGTGGTTGGTGCAGATTCGATGGGCCTCCTTCCGCACTGCAGGCATCCTATGAAATGATCAAATTAAGTGTGAGGATAATTGAAAAATCTACCTGGGCCTGACAGCCATTTTGAAAGTTCCGCTCTGGCGCTGGTCCTCATCAGATACTTGCAAAATGAAAGGAAGCTCTTTAACACCTCAAAATACCAGCCCCTAAATTTTATTTTTGGTCAGAATAATTTGTTGTTAGTGGGCAATCAGCTCAAATTATCATAAAACATGTCCATCATTTTAATCCGCAGTTTGATGACTGATGCTCCAAAACCTCCAAAGCAGCAGAGGTTGGCCCACCACATCTTCCAGATTTACTCACTCTCCGCACTCTGGAACTTTCTGGACCTCTCCACCTTGCAACGACGCATGTGTTGAAAAACTTCACTGTCACTGCCGATACCGAATCTGAGTCATATGTTTACTTGGAACGTTTATAAACATTTACCATGCCAAATATTGGCAGCCTGGTAAACAATTGGGACTGGTTGTCGGAATATGTGCAGAACCTTCATTTGACAAGAGCCTACAGTACAAGCTCCATCAGTAGTTTAAATATTTATGTAAGAGCTGGAATAAATATATATCTAAATAAACATCCTCACGTAACTTCCAAATTATTCTGTGCAAAGATGGCCATGTCCTAATGAACAGAACTAATTCCAGTATTCATTTTGATCGGGGCAGGGGTCAGTAGTGAGGCGGTGAAATCCCAAAGCACTATCTTGGAGCATAGGGGCCAGATTTTCCAGCCACACTCACCCCGAAACCGTAAAATCCCGCCCGAGGTCAACGGACATTTCTATGGTCCGCCCCTTGCCCGCTTCGATTCCCGATGCGGGCGGAACGGTAAAATTCCAGAATATGTCTCTTAGCTTTGGGATGACGCGATAAAATCGTTCAAATCTCTTGGGCATGGGTGGGTGGTCAATTGCTCAGGTTTCCGACCATTGTTGGACAGTTGTTTGAAGTTCCACTTCTGTGATCTGCTGGCACAATTCACCCTGGCATTAATCCTTTCGAAGTGACTCAGTGCTGAGCAATGTAACTGCAAGGCAAATGACTAACAGGGTGGTGTGATATTTGGGACAAGCATCCCTCTATGTGCAACTACGCCCATTTGGACACTTTAGTATTTTTTTCCAACTCCAGTCTTGAAAGTACCTTAAACTTTTATTGCCATTTACTGGCTGCAGTTTCTTCTTTTTTGAGCTAATGATAGAATTAGCATTGCGATAGAGTTAAGAATGATTTTTTGTACTTAGTTTGTCTTCTAAGACCCCAGATGAGAGGCGTAGTCAAAGAGTTTTATGTGACTAACTCATGCGCCATAAAACTGCTCGTTTACAGAAGTAGTAGTATGACAGGAACTCACATGAAACCACTTTTCTTCCTTGGCTCTATGACTAATCTATAATAACTAGTCATCGGTTTAGAAAAAGAGGCTTTTATTTAATTTCGGATGTTTGAAAATAGATTTACGGGCACTTGGAGATGAATCAACTGTACTTTACTCAATTCTATCTCTCCATCGTGCAGCAACACAATTACAGTGCATAGAACCGGGACGGGATTCTCCGGCCGATCACGCCAGCAGGATTCTCTGGTCCCGCTGCAGTGGACAGAGAACTGGCTGGCCCCCAATTTCTCCATCCTCACTGGCAGCCACGGCAGGGCAGTGAACGGCTGGGAGAATTCCAGCCCAGGTTTCTACCGGTAGGTTCCAAACTGGCAAATACAAGAATTTAAGATTCTCAGAAATTTAAGATTGGGATTTATTTCGAGGATTTGTAGGATTTGCAAGAAATGAAGTTATGTTAAATTTGTACAAGACCCTGATCAGGCAATACTTAAAAGTATTGCACACAGTTCTGGTCACCATACTATAAAAAGAGTATAGAGGCACTGGAGAAGACGTAATAAAGATTTACAAGGATGGTACCAGACTGAGAAATTCCAGAAAGATTGTAGAGCGGAGGTGATGGCCTAGTGGTATTATCACTAGACTCTAATCCAGAAGTTAATGTTCTGGGGACCTGGGTTCAAATCCCACCATGGCAGATGGTGGCATTTGAATCCAATTTTTTTTAAAATCTGGAATTAAGGATCTACTGATGACCATGAAACAATTGTCAGAAAAACTCATCTGGTTCACTAATGTCCTTTAGGGAAGAAAATCTGCCGCCCTTACCTGGCCTGGCTACGTGTGACCCCAAAGCCACAGCAATGTGGTTGATTCTCAACTGCCCTCCAAGGGCCACTAGGGATGGGCAATAAATGCTGGCCAGTTAGCAACACCCAGGTCCCATAACAAAAAAGATTGGTGCTTTTTTTTAATGAAAAAGGAGACTTAAATGTGGCCTGATAGAGTTCTTTAAAATTATGGATGAGTTGGACAGGATAGATGTGGAGAAAATGTTTCCAATTCTGTGCGAATACGAAACCAGGGCCCATAAATGTTGACACATCTGGAAAAATACTAAAACCAGGGGCCATAATTTCAAAATAGTAGGTACTAAATCCAATAAAGAAATAATGAGGAGTCATAAGGCGGAATTTTCCCATCCCAGCTGCCACGGGAATTGTAGCGGGCGGCACGCGGGTCGTACAAAGGTCCGATTACCTTGGGCGGGATTTTCCAGCCTTTGGGCAAGCCCGGCCGGAAAATCCCACCCATAGCGTCAGACAGTACAGAAGAGGCCTTTCGGCCCATCAAGTTTCTTGTCCCAGAGAATGATTAGAATAGAGAACATGCTACCTAGGAATTGGTTGAAGCAAATAGTTTAAATGGTTTCGAAAATAAACTAGATAAGTACATTTTTAAAATTATTTCATGAGATGTGAGCTTCACTGGCCAGGTTAGCATTTATTGCCCATCCCTAATTCCCCTTGAGAAGATGGTGGTGAGCCAAGTTCTTGAAACCCTGCAGTCCATCAATAAGAAGGGAAATCCACAGTGCTGTAGGAAGGGACTTCCAGGATATTGACCCAGAGACAGTGAAGAAATGGTGAAATTGTTCCAAGTCAGGATAGTGTGTAGTTTCGAGGAGAGCTTGCATGTGATGGTGTTCCCATGCATCGGCTGTCCTTGTCCTTCTAGGTGATTGGGGGTCACAGGTTTGGAAGGTACTATTGAAGGAGGCATGGCAAATTGCTGCAGTGCATTTTGTGTATATATACATTGCTGTCTCTGTACACCAGTAGTAATGGGAGTTATTATTGAAGATGGTGGGTTGGATGCCGATCAAGTGGACTGTTTGTTCTATATGGTGTCTTGAGTGTTGTTGGAGTTTTACTCATAAAGGCAAGTGGAAGGTATACCATCAATTTCCTGGCTTGTGCCTAGTCGATGGTGGACAGGCCTTGGGAAGTCAAGAAGAGAGTTACTCACTACAGAATCCCTAGTCCCTGATTTGCCCTTGTAGCCAGAGTATTTAATCAATAGTAACTTCCAGAATGTTGATAGTGGGGGATTCAGTGATGGCAATGCCTTTGAATATCAAGGAGATGGTCAGATTCCCTTTGGTGAAAGATGGCCATAGCCTGGCACTTGTATGACACGAATGTTAGTTGCTATTTATTGTTGTCACAATGATGTGACCTGTGCATGAGTGATATTAATCTTTAATTTCATCAGCTGATCAAACACACATGAACCATTTAAAAAGGACTTTAAAAAGTAAGCAAAGACAATGACTTAAGATGGCTGCCACAAGTCACCTGATGTTTGGTATTACAAATTGACCAGTTTTCGGGGAAGTTCCAATGTGGATTACAATTAAGACATGCCTAGACATCCTCCTGTGGAATTTCACACTTATTGATGTGGAGAACTACTTACTGAAAGTGTACTGGACCTCACATTTGCATTTCTAGAAAGCTATTCGCAAACAGAACCAGATAGTTTACCTGGACAATGGCTATATAGGTGTCCTTCCTATCTTAAGATGCATAATGGATCATTCAGGAGTTTATGGCAGGGCATTACAGATCCTAATCACCTAGGCCATAGTCTGCCCAGATATAAGGTAAGCAAACACCTTCTGAAACTATTATGCAGAGAGATGTCATGTGGCTAGATAGAATGCTCACCTTTGAATTCTCTTTTGTTACAACACACAAGCTGCTAAACAGTAGTTCAGAAGAAAGCTGCCAATGGAATGGTAATGATCGCCCTTCCCTTCTCTCCCAAGTTCAGGACGCTATCTCAATTACAGTTTGAAATCCAGCACAGAGATAGAGAATTTTCAACAAAGGAACTTCAGGTGTAAAATTCACCGACCTTTGGCAAAGACAGATTATGATTTTGAAAAGAGACAAATTGCAGTTTACACGGGCATGAACTCCACTGAACTTTCAAGACTACCGTGTAAAATTCTGTTTCAGCCACAAATGCCGGTGTAGGGCTCACAAACAGTGAATTCTAATTTCTTTTTCATTTTTATGAGTGAATTTTAATTCAGGTCAGCAAGTGGCTTCCCATGTGTAAATTATATTTCTACAGTCTTGTGTGTTATGCAGGTTGGACATGGGTATCTCTTTCAAAATATTTTTATATCTTTCCCTGGGTGGGCTTTTAACTTAATAACTATTGATTCATTTGTGTTTTAAGGTCAAGAACACCTGGCTGACTGGTTTTCTTTGCAATTGGTACATAAATGGTTAAGCACGGACTTTGAGCTAATACCTTAAACCTCTCTAAATTAACCAAAAACTTAGCTATAGTCAGGCCTGGACAGGTAGGATAGGGGAGTCATTTCAGCCCTTCTTACATGCTCATAACATGAATGTTGTGCAAGTCTTGCTGCGTATGGGCATGGACTGCTTCAGTATCTGAGGAAAAACTAATGGTACCAAACACTTTGCAATCATCAATGATCCCCCACCAGCAACCACCCCCTCCCCCTCCCTCCCAACCCAAAGGTCAGCTGAAGATGGTAGAACCTAGGACATTATTCTAAGGAATTGGTGTCTTGAGGCTGAGATGATTGACTTTCAACAGCTAGTACTATCTTGTTTTGTGCTATGTATGACTCCAACCAATGGAGAACTTGCTTCTTGATTCACATAAACTCCAGATTTGTTAGAGCTCCTTGATGTCAAATGATGACTTCATGTAAAGAACAGTTCCTCTCATCTCACCTCGTGAATTCTGTGATTTTGTTCCTGTTTGGACTAAGGCTGTAATAAGATCAGGAACCAGGTGGCCCTGGCAGAACCCAATCTGAGCATTGGTGTGCAGGTCCTTGCTATGTAAGTGCTGTCAATGATACCCTCCATCACCTTGCTGTTGATTCACAGTAGACTGATGGGGCATTAATTGGTCTGATTGGATTTCTTCTTTCTTTTATGGATAGGACATACTTGAAAATTTTCCACATTGTTGGGTAGATGTTAGAGCATAGAAGAGTTAAGAGAGAAATCAGGAGGGGAAAAAGGGGACACGAGATTGTTTTGGCAGATAAGGCAAAGGGGAATCCAAAGAGCTTCTACAAATGCATAAAGGCCAAAATAGTAACTAGGGAGAGAATAGGGTCTCTTAAGGATTAACAAGGTCATCTATGTGTAGATCCTCAAAAGGTGGGTGAGATCCTACATGAATATTTCTCATCAGTATTTACCGTTGAGAAAAGCCTGGATGTTAGGGAACTTGGGGAAATAAATAGTGATGCCTTGAGGAGTGTACATATTACAGAGAAGGAGGTACTGGAAGTCTTAAAGGTAGATAAATCCCCAGGACCTGATCAACTGTATCCCAGGATATTGTGGGAGGCTAGGGAGGCAATTGCGGTTTCCTAGCAGAGATACTTGGATCATCGATAGTCACAGGTGAAGTGCCTGAAGATTGGAGGGTGGCAAATGTTGTGCCTTTGTTTAAAAAGGGCTGCAGGGAAATGCCTGGGAACTACATGCCAGTGAGCCTCACATCTGTGGTGAGTAAGCTGTTGGAATATATTTTGAGAGACAGGATCTACAGGCATTTAGAGATGCAAGGACTGATTAGGAACAGTCAGCATGGCTTTGTGAATGGAAAATCATGTCTAACAAATTTGATTGAGTTTTTTGAAGGGGTAACCAAGAAGGTAGATGAGGGCAGTGCAGTTGATGTTGTATACATGGACCTTAGCAAGGCCTTTAACAATGTACTGCATGGTAGGTTGTTGCATAAGATTAAATCTCATGGGATCCAAGGTGAGGTAGCTAAATGGATACAAAATTGGCTTGATGACAGAATGTGGAGATGCCGGCGTTGGACTGGGGTAAACACAGTAAGAAGTCTAACAACACCAGGTTAAAGTCCAACAGGTTTTAGCCTGTTGGACTTTAACCTGGTGTTGTTAGACTTCTTACTTTGATGACAGAGGCCAGAGGATTGTTTTAGAGGGTTCTTTTTCAAACTGGAGACCTGTGACCAGCGGTGTGCCTCAGGGATCAGTGCTGGGTCCACTGTTATTTGTCATTTATATTAATGATTTGGATGAGAATACAGGAGGCATGGTTAGTAAGTTTCCAGATGACACCAAAATTGGTGGCATAGTGGACAGTGAAGAAGGTTATCTCAGATTGCAACGGGATCTTGATCAATTGGGCCAATGGGCTGATGAATGGCAGATGGAGTTTAATTTAGATAAATGCGAGGTGATGCGTTTGGTAGATTGAACTACCCAGTTACTCAGTTAATGGTAGGGTGTTGGGAGAGTTACAGAGCAAAGAGATCTAGGGGTACAGGTTCATAGCTCCTTGAAAGTGGAGTCACAGGTGGACAGAGTGGTGAAGAAGGCATTCAGCATGCTTGGTTTCATTGGTCAGAACATTGAATACAGGAGTTGGGACGTCTTGTTGAACTTGTACAAGACATTGATAAGGCCACACTTGGAATAATGTGTGGTCATCCTATTATAGAAAGGATATTATTCAGCTAGAATGAGTGCAGAAAAGATTTACTAGGATGCTACCGGGATTTGATGGTTTGAGTTATAAGGAGAGGCTGGATAGATAGGGACTTTTTTCTCAGGAGCATAGAAGGCTGATGGGTGATCTTATAGAGGTCTATAAAATAATGAGGGGCATAGATCAGCTAGATAATCAATATATTTTCCCAAAGGTAGGGGAGTCTAAAACTAGAGGGCATAGGTTTAAGGTGAGAGGGGAACACAAAAGCGTCCAGAGGGGCAATTTTTTCACACAAAGGGTGGTGAGTGTCTGGAACAAACTGCCAGAGGTAGTAGTAGAGGCGGGTACAATTTTAAAAAGCATTTAGACAGTTACATGGGTAAGATGGGTATAGAGAGATAAGGGCCAAATGCAGGCAATTGGGACTAGCTTAGGGGTTTAAAAAAAGGGCAGCATGGACAAGTTGGGCCGAAGGGCCTGTTTCCATGCTGTAAACCTCTATGACTCTATGATTCTAAGAGAAAGGTGAATAGAAATAAATGGTGGAAGCTGAGATGAGGCAATATGTCGTAATGATTTGAAATTTGACTGAGTGATCAATGAATAATTTCACCAACTAACCAAAAACATACTGAACTGTTTAAAAGGGACCTTTTTCTTTCAAGGTAAGAGAAAAAAAACTTGCTAAAGATGGCTGCCACAAGTCACCTGATATATGGAAATGTAAGTTGATCACTAAGTTACTATATAGAGTGCATTGCAGAAATGCCCTGACAGGATTGCTCATGGAATTTTACACCTGGAAGTGGCAAGGTCCAATTGAAAAAGTAACTAAGAAGAAAATGGGAAACTGCTGGTCGGCCAGGATATGCCAGCAACCGACAATTAAATGTCCTGTGGAGGATGAAAGAAGCCCAGCTCCTTTTGGTTTCTATGATCTTGCAATGTGCCAAACATTTCTGAGAAGAAATATCAAAATGTGATTATTTATTCTACGACGTGGTAATCAAATTCCTTTGGTATATGCAGCAAGCAGGACTTTTAGAATTGGGTTTGCCAAACAGAGACAGATGAATCTGCAGAAGCTGTTAATGGAGTAGGAAGGAATCTCCCTCTCTCTCTTAAATAAACTCTATATTTACAGTTTAAACCTCAAACAGACTGGAGATATCAAATGTCCATTGAGACACTACCTGAAAGATTTTGGAAAAAGACTGCAGCAGAGAAATAGGCTGAATATTTTACATATCAGTTCAAGAAATCAGTGTTGCCCATGATCTAGTGTGTGTTTGAGATTGTGTGAGAGTGTGTGTGTGAGAGTGTGTGTGTGAGAGTGTGTGCGTGAGAGTGTGTGCATGAGAGAGTGTGCGTGAGAGAGTGTGAGAGAGTGTGTGAGAGAGTGTGTGTGAGAGAGAGTGTGCGTGAGAGAGTGTGAGAGAGTGTGCATGAGAGAGTGTGAGAGAGTGTGTGAGAGAGTGTGTGAGAGAGTGTGTGTGAGAGTGTGTGTGTGTGTGAGAGTGAGTGTGTGTGAGAGAGTGAGTGCGTGTGAGAGAGTGCGTGAGTGTGTGTGTGAGAGAGTGTGTGTGTGAGAGTGTGTGTGAGAGTGTGTGTGTGTGAGAGTGAGTGTGTGTGAGAGAGTGTGTGAGTGTGTGCGTGAGAGAGAGTGTGTGTGAGAGTGTGTGTGAGAGTGTGTGTGAGAGAGTGTGTGAGAGAGAGAGGGGGAGAGTGTGTGTGTGTGAGAGAGAGAATGTGTGTGTGTGTGAGAGTGTGTGTGTGTGAGAGAGTGTGCGTGAGAGTGTGCGTGAGAGAGTGTGTGAGAGAGTGTGTGTGTGGAGAGTGTGTGTGAGAGAGTGTGAGTGTGTGTGTGAGTGTGTGTGTGAGAGTGTGTATGTGCGTGTGTGAGAGAGAGTGTGTGTGAGAGAGAGTGTGTGTGAGAGTGTGTGTGTGTGTGAGAGAGAGAGGGAGAGTCTGTGTGTGTGTGTGTTTGTGAGAGAGAGAATGTGTGTGTGTGAGAGTGAGTGTGAGAGAGAGAGTGTGTGAGTGTGTGCGTGTGAGAGAGAGTGTGTGTGAGAGAGAGTGTGTGTGTGTAAGAAAGAGAGAGGGAGAGTGTGTGTGTATGTGTGAGAGAGAATGTGTGTGTGTGAGTGTGTGTGTGTGTGAGAGAGAGTGTGTGTGTGAGTGTGTGTGTGAGAGAGAGAGTGTGTGAGTGTGTGTGAGAGAGAGTGTGTATGTGTGAGAGAGTGTGTGTGAGAGTGTGTATGTGTGTGTGTGTGAGAGAGAGTGTGTGAGAGTGTGTGTGTTTGAGAGAGAGAGAGAGAGTTTGTTGTGAGAGAGTGTGTGTGAGAGTGTGTGTGAGTGTGTGTGTGACAGAGAGAATGTGTGTGTGTGTTGAAAGTGTGTGTGTGAGAGAGAGAGGGGAGTGTGTGTGTATGTGTGAGAGAGAATGTGTGTGTGTGAGAATGTGTGTGTGTGAGAGAGTGTGTGTGCATGTTAGAGAGTGTGTGTGAGAGAGAGTGTGTATGTGTGCGTGAGGGAGAGTGTGTGTAAGAGTATGTGTGAGAGTGTGTGTGTATGAGAGAGAGAGTGTGTGTGTGTGAGAGAGAATGTATGTGTATGAGAGTGTGTGAGAAAATGTGTGTTTGTGAGAGTGTGTATGCGTGTGAGAGTGTGTGCGTGAGAGAGAGTGTGTGCGTGAGAGAGAGTGTGTGTGTGTGTGAGAGAGTGTGTGTGTGAGAGAGTGTGTGTGTGAGAGAGTGTGTGTGTGAGAGAGTGTGTGTGTGAGAGAGTGTGCATGTGTGAGAGTGCGTGTGTGTGTGAGAGAGTGTATGTGTGTGTGTGAGAGAGAGAGGGAGTGTGTGTGTGTGAGAGAGTTTGTGTGAGTGTGTGTGTGTGAGAGAGAAAGTGTGTGTGATAGTGTGTGTGAGTGTGTGTGTGAGAGAGAGAAAGTGTGTGTGAGAGTGTTTGTGTGTGTGAGAGAGAGAGGGACAGTATGTGTGTGTGTGAGAGAGAGAGAATGTAAGAGAGAGAGGGGCGTGTGAGAGTGTGTGTGAGAGTGACAGTGTGTGTGAGAGAGAGTGAAAGTGTGAGTGTATGTGCGAGAGAGTGTGTGTGTATGAGAGAGAGTGTGAGAGAGAGTGTGTGTGTGTGAGAGAGTGTGTGTATGAGAGAGTGTGTGTAAGAGACAGAGGGTGTGTATGTGTGACAGAGAGAGAGAGCGTGTGTGTGAGTGTGTGTAAGTGTGTGTGAGAGAGAGAATGTGTGTGTGAGAGAGAGTGAGCGTGTGTGTGTGAGAGAGTGTGTGAGAGAGTGTGTGTGTGAGAGTGTATTTGTGTATGAGAGAGTGAGAGTGTGTGTGTATGAGTGAGTGAGAGTGTGTGCGTGTGTGTATGTGTGTGTGTATGAGAGAGTGAGTGTGTGTGTATGAGCGAGTGAGAGTGTGTGTGTGCATGTGTGTGTATGTGTGTGTGTGAGAGAGTGTATGTGTGTGTGTATGAGAAAGTGAGAGTGTGTGTGTGCGTGTGTGTGTGTGTGTGTATGAGAAAGTGAGTGTGTGTGTGTGATGCTGCATTTTCCATTATTTCTTCTCGGGTTTAGTGGCTAATAAATTTGCTCTTTCTTTGACTGAATCAACATTGTCTCTCTCACTTCTTACTGTTCATTGTATCGATAGTAAAAAATACATTTGCATTTACACAAAAAGAAATTTTAAAACCTTTGTTGTGACCAACTGAGGAGGTTGAAGAGGAGCCAGTTCTCTCCTCGTTAGGGGTAACACCTGTGGGGTATAAACATAAGCACAGCTGGGCTGAATATCTATTTCTGTGCTGTATATTCTATTTCATTAATTTGGGGCTAAATATCACAAATACTGCCTCACTATCAGTTGACAGCTTCTCAGTAAACTCCCATTCAAAACACCAAAATATATTTACACTCATTTCAATGTATGAATGTTAAATGCAGTAGTGAATAGTGCCTGATTATAGCTATCAACTTCTTGGCCAGAATTTTATGGCGCTCCCCCAAAAGTGGAAATATCGCCTGACATTTACTCTTTTGAACTCCTTCGTAAAGTTAAAAATCTTTATCAGGTCACCTCACAAGTCGTTTTTATTCCAGAGTGAAGTGCCCCGGCCTGTTGAGTTTTTCCTGACGGTTGTACCCGCTAAATCTCAGTATTATACTTAGCAGAGTAGGTGTGGTACAATGAAATCTGCTGTTTCGCGCACGCAGCCGAGGCTGCTAACCTTTAGTAGAGAGATTGTGACCTTCAGCATCAATATACCACATACCAGTGCATTTACTCAGCAGCCAAGCTCAGCAGAATAGAGGCTTGTAAAACACACTGACCCACATAGACATGATAAAACCTAAGTAGGCCATTTAAAGGCATGCTTTAACTTGATAAAAGGTGCTGTAATTTCAGAGATAACTTAACCCTCCAAGTTCCTTGTTATAAGTTGATACAGTTCATTGGTTTGTTTTATTCTTTCACGGGTTGTGGGTATTGCTGACATGGCCAGCATTTGTTGCCCATCCCTAACTGTCCTTGAAGCGAAGAGAAATTAGGAATCAGCAATAAATGCTGGTGTAGCCAGTGACACCCACATCCTATGAATGAATAATGGAAAGCATGACTTATCAGCACTTAAACATTGGTTCCTTGAAAGGTAGCTTTATACACATGGTCAGGATTGAATTGTTGATTCGTAAAACATGACTAACTGGGAGTGAATTGCCAGCTTTGTTTTGCTGAACAGATACAGGTGTTAACACTAAGGTGCAGTGCGCTGACATGACTGTTGTGTGTTTTGTTTCTTTATCTAATGCATAGAAACATAGAAAATAGGAGCAGGAGGAGGCCATTCAGCCCTTCGAGCCTGCTTCACCATTCATTATGATCATGGCTGATCATCCAACTCAACAACCCGATCCTTCCCCCCGCCCCCCCCTTATCCTTTGATCCCCTTCGCCCCCAAGTGCTAAACCTAACTGCTTCTTGAAAACATTCAATGCTTTGACCTCGACTGTTTTCTGTGGTAGAGAATTCCACAGGCTGACCACTCTCTGGGTGAAGATTGTAATGCATACTGTGCATTAGTAGGAGTTTGAACTAAACATTGATAATAACTTACATATATACTGTAATATATATACATTTTTAACATCATAAAACATTCCAAGGTGCTTCACGGAATCATTACAAAACAAAATCTGACTCCAAGCCACATCGGGAGATATTAGGGCAGATGACCAATGACCGAAAGCTTAGTCAATTAGAATTTGGAGTGTTTTAAAGGAGGAAAAGGTAACAGGAGGAGAAGGAATTCCCGTGCTTTAGGGCCAAGGCAACTAAAGGTCTGGCTACCAATTGTCGAGCAATTAAAGCCCGGGATGCTCAAGAGACCAGCCCCACAAATGTTTTTTGTCCTTTAGTATTTCTTAACTCAAGCCATACAAATTCCACATCGTCTGTGCTAATATCGTTCTTCAATATTGTATCAATATCTTCTTTAATCACCAATTTTTCTCTAGTTTTTAAAATTCTTTTATTCATGGGATGTGGGCATCGCTGGCAAGGCCAAAGTTAACAACCCAACCTTGAATGCTCTTGAGAAGATGTTGGCTACCTTCTTAGTAATTGAGTGGTTTGCTAGGCTATTTCTGTTTTTATTCATTCATGGGACATGATGTTGCATGGGTAGTTATTGCCCATCTCTAGTTGGCCTTGAAACTGGATGGCTTGCAAGGCCATTTCAGAGGGCAGTTGAGAGTCAACCACATTGCTGTGGCTCAGGAGTCACACGTAGGCCAGACAAGATAAGTACAGCAGATTTCCTTCCCTAAAGGACATTGGGGGATGGCACAGTGGCACAGTGGTTAGCACTGCTGCATCACAGTGCCAAGGACCCAGGTTCAATTCCCGGCTTGGGTGACTGTCTGTACAGAGTCTGCACATTCTCCTCATGTCTGCGTGGGTTTCCTCTGAGTGCTGCAGCTTCATCCCACATTCCAAAAGACATGCTGGTTAGGTGATGCTAAATTCTCCCTCAGTGTAACCCAAACAGGTGCCGGAGTGTGGTGACTAGGGGATTTTCATAGTAACTTCACTGCAGTGTTAATGTAAGCCTACTTGTGACTAATAAATAAATAAACTTTTACTTTTTAGTGAACTAGATGGGTTTTTCCAGCATTGGTTTTGTGGTCATCGGTACATTCTTAATTCCAGATTTGTTTTTATTGGATTCAAATTCCATCATCTGCCGTGGCAGGATTCGAACCTGGGCCCCCAGAACATTAGCTTAGCTTCTAGATTAATAGACAAGCGATAGTACCACTAGGCCATCATCTCCCCTCAAAGCTCACTTAAGAGCCAAGCATTTCTGTGGGCTTTGAGTCACACATAGGCCAGACCCGATTTCCTTCCCTAAAGAACATGATTCTGTAATGACAATCTGGTAATTACGTGGCCATCATTCCAGTGAGTGGAATTTTCTCTATTTCTGACTCTGGCGGTGTGTAGTCTGTCAGCTGCAGTGTTGGCTTTTCCCACCATATTTTTTGACAGATAGTCAAAGAAAATCCTGAAGATGGGTCCCATTCGATCACACTGGCAAGGTGGGCTCTGAATGTGTCCGCCCTGCCAACAACCTCACCCCTGACAGATGGACCTGAAAAAAATATAAATAAAAAAAGGAGCCCCCTCATGGACCTGATCCACCCCAGGGAATTCTTTGAGTTGGGGGGGGGGGGGGGATAATACAGTGGGGAAGTCCGCTAATAATATGTAAATATATGGTAATGAGTTTCCTGATCTTTCAAGGCGGGAACACCATTATGTCATTGGCGAGATTGGGCAATATCAAAGGGAAATGCCGCTATCATAAATGCCCTTTTGGGTCTCCCGTTGGATTCTCCATCCCCTCTAGTTTTCCCACCTGCTGAAAACAGGGTGGAAAATTCCCGTTGCCCCCCTTCCCGAGCTTTTTATTCCAGATTTAGTTAATTAGCAATGTAAATTTTGTGGTGGGATTTGAACACATGTCTCCAGATTATTAGTCCAAGTTCTGAATTACCAGCTCAGAGAGATAGGCTGGAATTTTCTGGGCCACCCTCACTGATGGGATCCTCCAGTCCTGCCGATGGCAAACCCCTGCCGCAGGTTTCCCGACCAGAATATTCCACCACTGGCCAATGGCTTCTGCGAAACACATCACGGGAGGGGGGGGCGGTGGATGGGAGGCGGGTGGCACGAGGCGATGGGTGGTGGAGGGAGCATGGGGAGCACTACCCATAATCACTACGTTATTATTCCCAGTATCATCTAACTGTCTCGTCTGATTGACAACCACACAAAGAGTAAACATGCACCTCTTGCTTTACCCCCATTCCCATCAGCTCAACCCTACCTTTGTGCTCTTGTCCTTTCAGATACCCAGAACCGCGACATGCTCAAGCAGTGGTGACAGAGAAGGAAGTGAAAGGGGAAGAAGAGACCAATGATAAAGAAACATCGCTCGATCTCAGACTTGAGATACAGGCTTTGCAATAACTTTAGAGTGCAGCATAGAGATGACATCTACAAGTGGTGAGTCACCGGGTGTGAGTTGCCTGCAGCCTGCATAATGCAAATGCCTGCTCACCAGAGGACTCTGCTCTTGAGCTGCAGGCCTCTTCCTGAGTGCAGGCATTGCTTCAAACACCCCAAAGGTTGCACACAAGTTAAACTCACAGTGTCCGAGTGCTGCTGTGGAAGCTCAATCTGAAGGCTTACACGCTCAACTTGACACCAGGCAAGATCAGACTACTGCCATCATGTCTTCTTTGGGGCTTGCACAGCCTCACACGAACCTGCTGTCCCCTTTCAGAATGACAGCTTTCATCTTCACATCTCTGCCACTCTGTCCGTTCTCTTTGCTGTTGCCTTTTCAGGCAGCCAGCCGGAGTGCCGCCACGTACACCAAGGACATATACATATAACTATGTTAATGTCAGAATAAACAGAAGCCGAGGGGACAGGTAGCCAAATATACAGAGAGGGAAACAATGATATAATTGACAACATTTCTGTGGAAGCAGGAGGCAGTACCCCTCCAGCAGCCTGAGGTGCAGAGTCCAACTAGCAGCCTGTAAGTTGGTGCTGGTTAGCAGACTAGAGGCTTTCACGGACGCAATTAAAATACATATCTTCACTGAGCCAAAAAGAGACATTTCCCAGAATAACTATTCAATAGTATACAGTGTGGTAACTATAAGTTGGCCTTTGCTTATAGACCTATTGGATAGGCTGTTGTTTGGGCAGAGGGAAGTCCTGAAAGAGTTCACATCTTGTAAATGTACTTTGGATCGGATGGGTAATTCCTACTTAAACAGTGTGGCTGTGTTTAGTAGTCTTGCACATAGCTGTCTTAGATTATTATAGTCTTGTTCATGTATATATGTCTTTTCTAAATAGTCTTTAATAAGTGTTATACTACAACTGGGCTGGTTACTGCTCTCAGTGGGTATCATATGTGGCACCTTACATCATTTCTGTAGACAAAACTATACACCACTACGAACCGGTGTTCATGTGACACCTTCACAGTAAACATCAGCTGGGATCATGACAACTTACATTCGGCAGATAAGAGAAGTGATTTTAAAGTAAATTTCAAAGGAAACATACACAGTTGGGAGATCGCAATTGTGTGAGGTACGTTACTTTAAGAATTCTTTATATTCTTACTACTATCCATAAAGTAGTAAAAATAAATTGGTCAATGCTGGAAAGAGAAACCACTAAACGACTGCAAGACTATAGAGTGGAAGATCAAAGGGAAAAAACATACTTAAAGTGAGACTAAAGGCTGTTGTGTTTGGCTGTGAGATCTTGAGCAAGACAGTGGCCGCAACTTTACCGTCCCACCCCCACAGGAATCAGAATGGATGGATGCTGGGGGGGGGGGGGGGGGGGGGCAGCGGACCATGGAAAGGTCCATTGACCTCGGGTGGGATTTTATGGTTTCGGGATGAGCAAGGCTGTAAAATCCCACCAGGGTGAATACAAGCCATACCTGTGAACATCAGTTTTGCCATTATCTTTAGAGAGGAGAGTCTGTGTGAGATCTCTCCTGGAGCTGCAGGATATTATGTGATAATTTTACTGGACGTGTGTAGATTAGAAAATCTATAAGGACTGTTGCCATCAAAAGGCGATTTTAGCACAGAGTTTATTTAATCCAATATGTTTTAAGAAATATTTGTAAAATACTGTTAGCTGTGTAAAGGTGTTCTTGTGCCTCTAAATGTTTATTTCCTTTAGTTTTAATAAATGTTTAAATGTAATACTTAAAATAATCACAACTGCTCTGGAATTTACTTATCTTGACTTTGGATAACTCCTCATAATATAGAAATTGCAAAACATTGTGGCAGCTTGTTCCAAGTTTCCCTTTGGGATTTGATCAACCTGGCACTTACCATCTGTTATGCCATTATACCCACACTATCAGCCTACCCAAAATAGTGTCTGGAGCAGCTTGCTCTAGAACTGTATGCATGGCATAGATACCACTTTGGACGCATGGGTGCTAGGCAACCGAGTAATGCAGCCATTATCTTTTCTGCTCTTGGGTCTGGGTTTAAGTCTCGCCTGAAATGATGAGATTAAAATTTTGTTGTAAACACCCAAATTGGTGTATGTTCATCTCAAGCCATCTTTCCTTTAATCTGGATGTGAGGAAGAGGAAGGGCAAAATCGAGTAAAATATTTCAAATCTGATGAGTTAACTGGGCCACGGTCACTAGATACCTCCCAACCTTCCCAAGAAGATCCAACCAAATGACTTTCATGTCCGCACATAATTTATATTACTCCTTGTTTAAGAAAGGCAGATGCAATGGGGGAGAGATTAGATCTGAACTGCAGCTGACAAAGACAATGAATAGTGCCTCATATATAACTTACAATTTCAACCTATTTACACAACTGGATTAGCCAGATCAATGGGATACTCTCAACAGATATTAGAATGAAGCCCATCAGTTAAACACAGCACGTCTGTTCTCATCTTGCTACTGATCCACCAAAAACCTGCTTAGAATTAAAATTGTGGAGGTGAATTGATAATAATCGGTTTCCTCCCAAATTTAAGAAAACTCCGAACATTCCCAGTGTTTGCTTGTTAAAAATAATGTCTGGAAATATACAATGATGATTCCTCAGATGCAATTACCGGCAACAAAGATACAAAGGTTATGCGATTTGAATGTTATTAAAAGGGCCTGGATCATCTTTGGTCACTGCAGTGAGGACAATTTCCTTTATATATAAATTTTTCATTCCTACCTATGTCAGGCTGCAAGCACTAAAAGCAAGATTGCAACCTTTTCCTACGCATGATTCTCAATCATTTTTATTATCCCACTCTCATAGTGACAGCTAAGTAGCAATGAACAAAAGTTCTTCATTTCTACATTAATTGAAAAAAAATCCAGAAGGTTAAGTGAGAAATTGATGGCGATCCCTCGAAATGTGAACTGTGGAAGTAATCATGGATTATCACTTAGCTTGCCTCTATGTTACCTGAAGCCCCTTTTTCTGAGTTTTAGAATAAGAATATTTATGTACAGTGGGCATCGCGGTATAGTAATCCAGAGATCCAGCGTAATGCTCTGGGGACCCGGGTTCAAATCCCACCATGGCAGAGGGTGAAATTTCAATTCAATACGAATCTGGAATGAACGTCGGGATTTTCCAGCCATGTTCGTCCCGAAACTGGAAAGGCCCACCTGAGGTCCGCCCCTCACCCGCTACGATTCCCATGGCAGGTAAAAGGGGAAAATTCACCTCTAAAAATCTAGTGATGACCAAGAAATCATTGTCGATTGTCATAAAAACCCACCTGGTTCAGTAATGTCCTTTAGGGAAGGAAATCTGTCGTCCTTACCTGGTCTGGCCTACCTGTGACTCCAGACACACAGCATGTGGTTGATTCTTAAATACCATCACGGATGAGCAAAAAATGGTGACGCAGCCAGTGACGCCCACATCCCATGAACAAATAAAAATAAATTCCTCATTATTGCTAAATTTATGCAGGTATTTTTGACCATTTTATTCCCACTGATATTTTCATACTTATTTACATAAGACACTCAGAAAGCAACATGTGTGCAGTCACAGTGTCATTGTGACACAGAAGGAGGCCATTCAGTCCATCAAATCCATGCTACTCTCTGTACAGCAATTCAATCAGTCTAAATCCCCCACCTACTCTATCCTCATAAGCATTGCAAGTTTACGGACCTCAAGTACCCATCCGATTTCCTTTTCAAATGATTGATGAGCTCCATTTCCACCACCCACTTAGGCAGGGAGTTCCAGGTCAGTACCACTCACTACGTAAAAAGATCTTGCTCACTTTCACCTGCTTCTTTTGCCCAAAACCTTAAACATGTATCCCTTACTCCTTGCAACAGCCAACTAATGGGAACAACTTTTCTCTGCCCACCTTTCATTATCTTATACATCTCTTTCAAATCTCCCCTCAATCTCCTTTTCTCCAAGGAGAACAATCCCAGCTTCCCAAACTTAACCTTGTAGTTAAAATCCTCCATCTCTGGAACCAGCTGGGTAAATAGCCTCTGCACCTTCTCAAGGATCCTCACACCCTTCCTAAATTGTGGTGACCAGAATTGGACCGGGGACGAACCCAAAGTTTATAAAGGTTCAGCATAACTTCCCTTGCTTTTGTATTCGGTACCTCTAATTGTGAAATCCAAGATCCCATGTGCTTTGCTAATTTCCTTCTCAACCTGCTGTGCCTCCTCCCTAGATTGATGGATATTAACCTCCAGGTCTCCCTGTTCCTGCACACTCTTTAGAGTTATGTCATTAAGTGCATTTTGCCTGTCCTTATTTCTTCTGCCAAGATGCATCACCCCACACTTCTCTCTATTAACTTATGTCTGTCAATCTCTGCTGGCCTATCTATTTTCCAATTGATATCATCCTCAACACACTTCCATGTTTGGTATCATTGGCAAATTCGAAATTGTACTCTGTATTCCAACAACAAAGTAATTTACAAGTGTATCAAAAAAGCAGTGGTCCCAGCACTGACCCTCGGGGAACACCATCCTCTGAAAGCAGCCATTTACGGTCCTTAAGCCATTGTTTAACCCAAGTTTCATAGAATCCCTACAATGCAGAAGGAGGCCATTCGGCCCATTGAGCCTACACTGACAACAATCCCACCCAGGCCCTATCCCCATAACCCCATGTATTTATCTTGCCAATCCCCCTGACACCAAGGGACAATCTAGCATGGCCAATCAACCTAACCCACACATCTTCTATGGGAGGAAACTGGAGCACCCGGAGGAAATCCACGCAGACACAGGGAGAACGTGCAAACTCCCCACAGACAGTGACCCAAGGCTGGAATTGAACCCAGGTCGTTGGCACTGTAAGGCAGCAATGCTAACCACTGTGTCACCTTGTCACCCTAGCAAACACTGACCTTTCTATTCAACAAGCTTCAATTTTGCTAACCAGCCTCTTGTGTGTAACTTTCTCAGACTAAAAATTAAAACCTCCAAATACCCTGAAAAGAGGTTTTTAAAGTTAGGCAATAAAACTGACTTTAAATAGCCCTTTCTCAAAATCAGAGTAACCGCAAAGCCAAAAAAAGCAAGGCTGCAATGGAAATAAGAGAATGTACAATTTTCATGGAAAGTAATTTTATTCTGAGTGCTACAGCTATACCATAGTAATTCCAAGGTAAATCCTATCCAATTAAACTTGATAATGGGAGGTTCACATGTCTCAATAATGATTAACAAAGCGCCCCTTGGGCTGGTTGCTTTGCGATCAACCAGCGCAAACTCTGGGCAACATTCACTTGAGGCATTGCTGAGTAGCTGACCTTCAGACCAAACCATGAATAATCACTTGGAATTGGAAATAACAATCAGCAAACAAGTGGTATTCATGGTAAATAAACTTTACTTTTTCTCTCACCAGTGTGAACTCGTTGATGGCAGCGGATCATGTCCCCAGAATATTTATAGTGGCTGTCAAGAGGTATTATAAGATAAAATCACATGAGGGGAGATATTTCAACCCTCCCAATTTCAGAAACCAGGCAGGTTAAAGCTCTCATTATCTCTGTACTTGAATATTTCCCAAGTTCATTTTTCAGAATATCTGTATACAGAAATTTGATTTGATTTGATTTGATTTGATTTATTATTGTCACATTTATTAACATACAGTGAAAAGTATTGTTTCTTGCACGCTATACAGCCAAAACATACCATCCATAGAGAAGGAAACGAGAGAGTGCAGAATGTAATGTTACAGTCATAGCTAGGGTGTAGAGAAAGATCAACTTAATGTGAGGTAGGTCCATTCAAAAGTCTGATGGCAGCAGGAAAGAAACTGTTCTAGAGTCATTTGGAATGTGACCTCAGACTTTTGTATCTTTTTCCCGAAGGAACAAAGTGGAAGAGAGAATGTCCGGGGTGCATGGGGTCCTTAATTATGCTGGCTGCTTTGCCGAGGGAGAGGGAAGTGTAGACAATGTCAATGGATGGGAGGCTGGTTTGGGAAATGGGAAGGAGAAAGGTTAACTTCCAGCATCAAAGCAGCATAACAAGCTAAAACTCCAGGAGATAAAATATGACAATGAATGTAAATAAAATAATAAGGCAGATAAGATATTAAGGGTGGGATTTTCTGGCCACGTTCGCCCCATGTTTGGAAAATCCCGCCGGAGGTCAATGGATCTTTGCATGGTCCATGTCCTGCCCGCTACAATTGCCGTGGCAGGCAGGACGGGAAAATTTCACCCTAACTGAATAACTCCCAGAAGTGTTCACTGGAAAATATAATGGTAATTCGCCACCACATTTCCACAGTGAAGGCCACTGCCCTCCTTCAAATACTTTGCGCTGGGCTTGCAAAATATTTGCAAGGTCATCACCAGCTATTTTTCTTCACACGGCTCCATTAAAGACATCACTAAATATCTACTTTCACATGCACACACCTACATCCTCTTCAACAGTAATAAAGGAAGTTCAGGTTATTTCCAAATTAATGGCCTTGCCAAAACAAAAGCCACCGTTGATTGTATATGTGTAGTCATTGTCCACCTACTGCCAATTAAGTAACATAAAAATTGGGCGTAATCCTTGCTTGCAAGTAATACAGTCAAGGCAAACTTCCTGGGGATATGCCAATGCTATTTTAATTCTGTGGCAATGAAATATGATACAGCTCTTTGAAGGAAAAAGGCGGATGGACATCTGCTGGTACCAGGAGATAAGAGCCACATGATCCAGTCATTGCTGATGACAGGTCTGCTTAATCCCTACACATCAATAGATACAGCCACATGCATCGTACAGTCCCTTTAACATAATAAATCAGGATGTTTCACAGGAATAATATAAAACAAAATTTGATACTGTGAAACACACAGCAATATTATAGCAGATGACCAGAACTTGGTGACAGTGATCGGTTTTAAGGAGTAACTTAGAAGAGGAAAGGAAGATGGCGAGGCGGAGAGATTTAGGAAGGGAACTTCTTCCTAAAGGAGACGTGGAGACTTGGCAGCAGAAGGCACAGTCACCAATGATCGAGCAATTCCAGTTGGGAATGCTCACTAGCCCAGAACTGGAGAAGGACAGATATTTGGGACCTTTGCCAGGTTGGAAGAGGTTACAAAGAAAGGCAGGGGCGAAAACTTGCAGGAATTTGAAAACAAAGATGAGAATTTTAAATGGGATGTTGCTGAAGTGGGAGTCAATGTCAGTCAGCGATCACAGGGAAAATGGATGACCCTGCAAGTAAGGACACAGGCAACAGAGTTTTAGGTTACGGCGGATAGAATAGAGTAACAGAGGATGGATCCAGGAACGTAGGGGGTGAACATTATTTTCTCGGCAGGGTGCGTAAGTCCGACCGGAAGTGTGCAGTTCGCTGATTCTTGCCCACACCTTCACCCAAACCAAATAAATCTTGGCACAGCCAATTAGCAACTGCCCGTTGGGAAGGCAGCCAATTAAAGCTGCAAAGGAAGCCTGCTTCCTGACCACAAACCCTTCCCTCTGCTCCCTTCGGAGCTTACAGTTAGTATCACGGCCAGCTTCCGATGCCTGTTCTTAAATGCCACACCATAGTAAGCTTTTGTGGCTTGAGTTAATATAATAAATAATGGTGTTGAAACTGATTGCAGCAATATGCACATTGTAAAATCAATAACACCATGGTGCGAGGGTTCTGAGAATCAGCGTCGCAGGCTGCCATGTCATGCAGCAGATGGGTAATCCTGTGGTTTGGCTTTTTTTTATTCAAGGAATGTTGGTTTCACTAGCTGGGCCAGCATTTATTGCCCATCCCTAATTATCCTGGAGAAGCTGGTGATGAGCTGCCTTCTTAACCACTGGAGTTCCTGAGATGTAGGCACACATACTGTGCTGTTAGGGAGGTAATTCCAGGATTTTGACCCAGTGACGGTGAAGGAATGATGATATATTTCTAAGTCAGGATGCTGAGTGGCTTGGAGGGTGTAATAGATTGAGGGTGACTTGATGCAGCTTAAACTATAAAGTCTTTATTGCCAACAGAATACACCCCAAAGATGATTTTCAAAATTATGAAATATATTACATGCTGTATGACATTATTATGGATAAATACCTCATAATTAATACTGCAAATGAAAATAGGAAATGCTGGGTAGACTCTATGACTATGACACCCGGAGGAAACCCACGCAGACACGGGGAGAACGTGCAAACTCCACACAGACAGTGACCTAAACCAGGAATCAAACCCGGGTCCCTGGCGTTGTGAGGCAACAATGCTAATCACCGTGCCAATACGCACGGAAAGCAAGGGCACATGAAGTGAGGTGAATGCTGATTGCACGCAACATTGACTGCGGATGCCATGCACTCCCTCTGCATCCAAGGTATAACATTTATTTTGTTTTTAACAATTGAAGTTGATGACAGTTCTATAAATATACAAGTGATTAAGCATTTTCTATAGCTCATTATGAAATATTCGGCATGTATTCAATCTTATTCATGGGATCATAGTTAGTGAATAAAGCCTGATTTCAATCTTGCAGCCCAATGAGATGAAGGAGGGCCACTCATGTGGCCCACTCACTAGCCTACGTTGCCCATCATTGCATTACCACCTTCCCCAGTAGAATCTGCTGGTACATTTAACCTTGGTCCCAGAGGCAGACCTTGTCTTCTGTCCTTGTGTTGCCTTCTTTTAGCTGCAAACTAAAACTCCCAAACATTTTTCAATCTGACTACTGAAAAAGCCAACAGGCAATGTAAAATTGAGAATGATTGGGTAGTTAACGAGCTTGATAGTTTATCAACTAATTTTTTGTAAGTGGCTGGAGGCCTCCAATGTCAGCGTCCACTCTTTTCATTCCTTTAAACTTCCATTCAAATTGTACTGTGAGAAAGTATCATTTAATTAACAGCCTTTTTGTTTAAAACATTAAAACTTTACTGAAACATGTCTCCGTCGTGTTTGTCTTTACTGCTGTCATTTGAGTAAATGCATCCAGGCTATTAAAGTATTCCTGGCTGCATTCTCAGACCTCTCCCACAGCTGGGATTCTCTGTAGTGAATGGATATTTGACTGAGCACCAAATTCTCCATTCTCGCTGGCAGCCATATTGGGGCATGAACGGCCGGAGAATTCCGGCCAGCGTCTTTGAGTAAGCATTAAAAATTTCTCTTTGTGTTATTAAGATTGCTGACTCCTGCCCTAGCCCTGGTACAGGAGCACGAAGGAAATCATATAGTTGGACTGGAGGGGGCATTACCTAGAATAGAAGCGTAGAAATATAGAAACTAGAAGCAGGTGAAGGCCATTCAGCCCTTCAAACCTGCTCTGCTATTTATCTCGATCATGGCTGATCGTCAAATTCAATATCCTTATCACCCCTTCCCCATATCTTGTGATCACTTCAGCACCTAGAGTTATTTCTGATTTCTTCTTGAAATCAGTCAACGTTTTGGCCTCATCTACATTCTGTGGTACTGAATTCCACACACTCACCATCCTCTGGGTGAAGAAATATCTCCTCACCTCAGTCCTAAAAGGTCAAACTTATCCTCAAACTATGACCCCTAGTTCTGGACTCCCCCACCATTGGGAACATTCTTTCTGAATCCACCCTATCTAACCCTGTCAGAATTTTATAAGTTTCTATGAGATCCCCTCTCACACTTCTGAACTCCAGTGAATATAATCCTAACCGACTTAGTCTCTCCTCATATGACAGGTCTGCCATCCCAGAAATCAGCCCGTTAAACCTTCTCTGTACTTCCTCGCTAGCAAGGCATCCTTCCTCAGATAAAGACATCAAAACGGCACACAGTACTCCTGGTGTGGCCTCACCAACGCCCTATACAATTGCAGCAAAACATCCCTATCCCTATACTCAAATCCTCTCGCTATGAAGGCCAACGTATCATTCGCCTTCTTTACTGCCTGCTGCACCTGCGCACTTACTTTCAGCGACTGGTGCACGAGGACTCCAAGGTCTCATTGAGTTTCCACCTCTCTCAATTTACACCCATTCAAGTAATAATCTGTCTTCCTATTATTGCTACCAAAGTGGATAACCTCACATTTATCCACATTATACTACATCTGCCATGCACATGCCCACACACTCAGCTAGAATACATCCCAAAGAAGATATTCAAAATTATGAAATATGTGACATGCTGTATTACATTAGTATGGATAAATACCTCATAATTGAAGAAAAGCAAAATACTGCAAATGCTGGAAATCTGAAATAAAAACAGGAAATGCTGGGAAGTCTGTGCAGGTCTGGAAGCATCTGTGGAGAGAGAAACAGAGATAATGGAACGGATCTACCGTGCCGCCTGTGGCTTGTTTCACGGCAGCAGAGGTGACCCACCTTTGGCCAGCAGTGGGATCTTCTGGTCTCACTGCCAGCAACGGGGTTTCCCATTGTATGCACCATTGCCTGCCTTGAAACCCCAGCAAGAGTGTGCCACTGGCGGGAACGGACAGAAAATTCGAGCCAATGCATATGACTCTTCTTCAGAGTGAAGTGATGCAGAAATGGGTTGTATAGTTGGAGGGTGTGGTGAACCATAGGTGGTTACCACTATGGGTACTGAAACATAGATGGTTATCACTATGGGTACTTGTACATATGTTACTCTTGTTACTGTTGGGGTTAGGGTTGGGGTGTTCCACCTGTTGGTATTGTTCAGTGGTACACTCCGGTTGGCTCCGCCTTCCTATAGGAGTATAAAGGTCACTGCACTTCCTAGTGACCCTTTAGTCTGGGATTGTATTGTTAAGCAGTATGCTCCATTCTTGTTGCTAATAAAAGCCTTTATTTCCCGGGTACGATCCAGCCTCCCGAGTGAATTAATCGCGCATCAGAGGATGAAGGGAAGCTGGAGCAGAATAGAAGGTCAGGGCTAGGTGGGAGCTCAGCAAAGATTGTCAAAATTGTCATGGGCACAAGACAAAGTGAATGTTAATGGTACTGTTAAAGACTAAAGAAGGTGCTAATAATGGTATAAAGAAGAGGGAGCAGAATGTGTTCATGGCAGAGCAAGACTTACCTCTCTGTTAAAGCAAAATAAGTTACAAATAGCCCTGTGGGGAAGGGGGTTAGGGGAAACAATCAAAATGGAGGAAACTGCATGTTCTGAAGTTGTTAAACTCAATATTAATCCAAATGGTTGCAAAGTGCCGAATGGAAGATGAGGTGCTGTTCCTCTACTTTGCATTGGGCTTCCCTCAAACATTGCAGCAGAACAAGGACAGAAATGTGGGCATGGGAGCAAAATGTTGAGTTAAAATGGCAAGTGATGCTGCGACAGGGAGTTCAGCATCATGCTGGTGGACTGAGCCAAGGTGTTGACCGCTGGTTTTCATGTGTCATAATTGACTTAAATGAGAGTCATCTAGAATACATGGAAGGCCAACGAGCTCATTGCACCTACCAACATAGGGAAATTGCTATAGCCAGGCATAACTTTATGTGAGAATCTGATATCAGGGCTGGGATTCTACGACCTTGATGTGGAGATGCCGGTATTGGATTGGGGTAAGCACAGTAAGAAGTCTCACAACACCAGGTCCACCAAGTCTTAAAGGTACAGACAATGTGAGTGGAGAGAGGGTTAAGCACAGATTAAAGAGATGTGTATTGTCTCCAGATAGGACAGTTAGTGAGATTTTGCAAGCCCAGGCAAGTCGTGGGAGTTACAGATAGTGTGACATGAACCCAAGATCCTGGTTGAGGCCGTCCTCGTGTGTGGAACTTGGCTATCAGTTTCTGCTCCGCGATTTTGCATTGTCGTGCGTCGTGAAGGCCGCCTTGGAGAACGCTTACCCAAAGATCAGAGGCTGAATGCCCGTGACTGCTGAGGTGCTCCCCAACAGGAAGAGAACACTCCTGCGTGGTGATTGTCGAGCTGTGTTCATTCATCCGTTGTCGTAGCGTCTGCATGGTCTCCCCAATGTACCGTGCCCCGGGACATCCTTTCCTGCAGCATATCAGGTAGACAACATCTATAATATTTATCTATAATATTTAAAGACTTGATTACCTGTTAAAACTCGCATTCCAACCATTGTCTTGTAAATTGAGTTTGTGTCTATATATGCCCTGTTTGTGAACATAACTTCCACTCACCTGATGAAGGGGCATTGCTCTGAAAGCTTGTGCTACCAAATAAACCTGTTGGACTTTAACCTGGTGTTGTGAGACTTCTTACTATTCTCCGACCTTGCCCATGACTGGGATTATCCGGTCTTACTGCTGTGAATGGAGATTTGGCTGAGCGCCAAATTCTCCATTCTCAATGGCAGCAGTAGCAGGGTGTGCAAGACCAGAGAATTCCGGCCCAGGAAGCTCGCAAAAAGACTGATAAATAAGGATAAATCCTGGAATAATTCAAGCAACAATTAGTTGTGAAAATTTGGGGACTGTAGGATCATTTTGGGTGGATAGATTCAGATAGTCTTATATATATATTGTGATTTTATGACTAATAGTGACCAGACTGGTAATGTTCACCATCACACAACTTTTGTTGCTGAGCTGCTTATTAATTGGGGAGACAAATTACTGAATTGTGACTCCTTGAAAGTGGAGTAACAGGTGGACAGGGTGGTGAAGAAGGCATTCGGTATGCTTGGTTTCATCGGTCAGAACATTGAATACAGGATTTGGGATGTCCTGTTAAAGTTGTACAAGACATTGGTAAGGCCACACTTGGAATACTGTGTACAGTTCTGGTCACCCTATTATAGAAAGAATATTATTAAACTAGAAAGAGTGCAGAAAAGATTTACTAGGATGCTACCGGGACTTGATGGTTTGAGTTATAAGGGGAGGCTGGATAGACTGGAACTTTTTTCGCTGGAGCGTGGGAGACTTAGGGATGATCTTATAGAGGTCTATAAAATAATGAGGGGCATAGATCAGCTACATAGTCAACATCTTTTCCCAAAGGTAGGGGAATCTAAGACTAGAGGGCATAGGTTTAAGGTGAGAGGGGAGAGATACAAAAGGGTCCAAGGGGGCAATTTTTTCACACAGAGGGTGGTGAGTGTTTGGAACAAGCTGCCAGAGGTAGTAGTAGAGGCAGGTACAATTTTGTCTTTTGAAAAGCATTTAGACAGTTACATGGGTAGAATGGGTGTAGAGGGATATGGGCCAAATGCGGGCAATTGGGACTAGCTTAGTGGTTTTAAAAAAAGGGATGGAATGGACAAGTTGGGTCTGAGGGCTTGTTTCCATGCTGTAAACCTCTATGTCACTTTGTCTAGGTCTATGTCTAATTGCTTTCTTTGTTTATGGAAAAATAGCATTAAGCTTAACTCATTATTGACTTAACTACCTGTTGTTTCAGCTTCGCCTTCCTTTCCTTAATTCATATCTCTTTTAACTTGACGCAATTTATCGTACCTTAAAAATCTATAATATTTAAAGACATTTTTGTTTTCAAATCTTTTTGATGGAAAAACTGGTTACATTATCCTGAACAGGTCCAGCTGGTCTCACTGACTTGCAGTTTCCATGGCAGTCTTCACATTCCTCTCCAAACTGTGAATACTGTTCTTATTCCCACTCAGTCTCTAACTATGTTCAACTTGACGTCACCCAGTTCACCCGCTAATTAAATAAATATCTAAATGTGGAATCCTAATGGGTCAGGTGGCCTAACCTCCTTCTGCTTCAGTTCTGGTTGTGTCAGCATCACAGACTGACATCTTCCGTATTCTGCTAACATTTATAAATGTGCTCTCAGCTTGCCAGTTACATCATTATCTGTCATTTCTACCAGTTTTGCTAGCTCCTCCCTGGAAATTCCACCTCTATATTGGGAATGTAGCCACAAAGCCAGGCATAAGGACATTGTTTTTGAGATATCTGTCATCACGTAGGCTACTTGACATTACATCAGCTTTGGCTTCCTTTCTGAGGTCTACTATTTCGAGACTTCCACAACACACCATGGATTACATGTACAAACTTAAAGGTTGGAGTTTTAACCAACTGATATCCAGTTCCCTCCGACAACTCTGTAACTATGGCCAGAATTCTCCAACCTCACCCGCGGCTGGGATTATCCGGTCCCGCTGCTGTAAACAGAGATTTGGCTGAGCGTCAAATTCTCCATTCTCACTGGTAGCGGTAGTGGAGCGTGCAAGACTGGAGAATTCCAGCCTATAATTATGTAGCATTGATACGTTAAAATAGATTACAATAATACAAAATACCAAGGTAAAGTTAGCTAGTTCAGGCCAGCAATAAAATCATTGAATTTGCTATCCATTCTGTTTTCCTTAAATTAACTGGAGCAGGAAGATTTGCTTAATAGAATTGCCTCTGCTAATTACCAAGAGTTAATGTTTAATATCAAAAATCAGGACTGTTTAGCCAATCAAAGTATCACCAATACTTCAGTGCTGTTGTATTTAGTCAGTGGGGGCGATTTCACCAAAAAAATTCAAAGTCACGAATGAGCCTGAAAACGGGAGAAAATTGTGTTGTTTTGTTGGGTGACTTAAAAATCTAATTTTACCACACTCTGTGAAAGAAATCTTGACAAACTTGAAATTTGCCAGTCGGGGAAGTGGGTGGTGCCTTAATCGCCCGAAAGCTGGCTGATAACAGCAGAGGGCGCCATTGCGCATGTGCAGGTTCCTGTGCTCTGAGAGCACAGAGGCCAGTCAGTGCCTCTGCTGCTTTCAGCTGGCCTTTGTAACTTAAACCCGGCACCCACTCCCGCTACCGGGAGGCCTCGCGGCCAATCGTGACTCCCCCCACCGACTGATCACCATTGCAGAGAGGCAGCAGTCCCTCCCCACACTGTAGAGCGGTGGTGGTCCCCCTCTCCCTTCCCCCCACCGATCACTGTTGCAGAGTGTGCAGCGGTTCCACCCAAAACGGCCTGCCCCCAACCTGGCCCCACCCCCTCAGTTGGCCCCTCCCTCTCAGGCCCCACCCCCTTGGCACTGCGTGCTGCACGAACCCGATTTCTCGATTCTCTCATGACCTTACTGGCTCACTCCCCACATTGGCTAGTGGGGTGAGAAGGTAAGATTGCGGTCAGTGGATTTAAGGAGCACGTTATGAAGATGATACTGCTCTGTTTCATGGACTACACTGCCAAATGATTAATATTGTAGCAAAGCAACATATTTTCAGCTTTCATTTGAGATAAGGCAGAACAAGTAAAACACAGAAGAGATGTATTAGTGGCAGTGTGTGTTATATGCAGCATAAAAAAAGCCATCTGCGATGTCTCAGCAATGGGTCTTTGCTAGCAAGACAGCTCCCTTTAATGGTCCAGCCATTACATTAATTGAATGAAAAGAGTCTCTTACCAGACTAGCATAACTAACATTCCCACAGCTGTCATCCTTCTAGTCTTTTTGAATGATATTTTCAATACAAACCAAATTATGGGCAATTTTGTGAAGTGGAATCTGGTAATCTACACTGATACTTCCCAAACATATTTATCTCAAGGCCCTAAGGCTGGCAGAGAGAGGAAATTAGCAAAGTAGGAAGGGATCTGGCAAATTCTTGTAACTTTAGTTGACAGGTACAGTAGAATTTTTAAAATTTGCAGCACTGGCTGTGTTTTGGTTCCGAAATGCAGCAATACAACATCTTGCTGTAGTCATGTTAGTTATGGGGAGATGGTGGCCCAAATGGTGGCTCACTAGTAATATCACTGGACTAGTCATCTAGAGGCCTAGGGTAATGCTCTGGGGACTTGGGTTCGAATCCCACGACAGCAAATGGTGAAATTTGAATTCAATAATAATCTGGAATTAAAAGTCTAACCATGAAAACATTATCAATTGTTGTAAAAAAAAAATCCATCTGGTTCACTAATGACCTTTAGGAAAGGAAATCTGCTGTCTTTACCTGGTCTGGCCTATATGCGACGGCAGACCCACAGCAATGTGGTTGACTCTTAAATGCCCTCTGAACATGAGGGATGAGTAATAAATGCAGGCCTAGCCAGAGACACCCGCATCCCATGAACTAATAAAATAAATGTGACTCCTCCATGAAGCATACTCACTGTAGGCTGCCATCTTAGATCAGTTCAATAAAGCTACTCACTGAGAAGCACTAAGGAAACACTGCTCTGTCCTTATATGTGCAACAAACCTCATCCCAAAGTAAGTGAATGAGACAACAAACGCAAACATGTGCAGGTTCAGTGGATTGGCCACGCTAAATTGCCCCTTAGTGTCCAGAGATGTGTAGGTTAAGGGGATCATCCCTTTTTGGACACTTTTTGGACAGGGAAGATATAATCATAGAATCGTAGAATACTTACAGAGCAGAATGAGGCCATTCGGTTGATCGAGTCTGCACCAACCACAATCCCACCCAGGCCCTATTCCCGTAACCCCACATATTTACCCTGCTAATCCCCTGACACTAGGGTCAATTTAGCATGGCTAATCAACCTAACCCAAACACTTTTGGACTGTGTGAGGAAACCGGAGCACCCCGGAGGAAACCCACACAGACACGGGGAGAATGTGCTAAATCCACACAGACAGTAATCAAGGCCGGAATTGAACCCGGTTCCTGGTGCTATGAGGCAGCAGTGTTAACCACTGTGCCACCGTGCCGCCCCAGATGAATTGCCTATGTCAACGCATATGAGTACCATTAAGAGACCTGCACAATTTAAAAATTATGGACAAAATCTTCTGGCTGTTCATGCCAGCAGGAACTTCTGGCCCTGCCAATGATACACCCCTGTCATGGATTTCCTAGCAGCGTGGGGTGGATTCAATGGGAAATCCCATTGACAGCGGTGGGACCAGAGGATCCTGCCACTGGCCAAAGGCAGGCCGCCTCTCACCGCCGGGAAACACACCGCAGGGAGGTCAGAGAATCTCACATTGTGTGTAATGCATGTGCAAGGACTGACTAGGAGAACAAACAGTTATTACTGCATGAGAACAGTGGGTGCATAACTTACAGTCACACAGTGTCATGCATGCAAATGTGTCTTTTGTTCACTAGAGAAAGGGATTTCTTTGCATTTTTTGCTTGGCACGAAAAGGGGGATGTTTGGGTTTTGAAATGTAACATGTCCGATCTGGCTTGCCATAGTCATGTGACTATGCCATGAGGCAAGCTCACTGTAGGCTGCCATTTTAAATCAGTTCAATAAAGACTCTCACTGAGAAGCACTAAGGAAACACTACAGTCCTTATATATGAAACGAACTGCATCTCCAATGTAAATGAATCAGACATAGAAAAATAGGAGTAGACGTTGGCCATTCAGCCCTTTGAGCCTGCTCCACCATTCATTATGAACATGGCTGATCATCCAAATCAATAGTTAGACCCTGCCTTCCCCCTAAATCCTTTAATTGACTTTGCCCCAAAAGCTACATCTAACTCCTTCTTGAAAACAAACAATATTTTGGCCTCAACTGCTTTCTGTGGTAGCGAATTCCATACGTTTACCACTCTCTGGGTGAAGAAATCTCTCCTCACCTCAGTCCTAAAAGGTTTATCCCTTATCCTCAGACCATGACCCCTGGTTCTGCACTTTCCCACCATCGGGAACATACTTCCTGCATCTACCCTGTCTAATCCTGTTAGAATTTTACAGGTTTCTATGAGATGCCCCCTCATTCTTTTGAACCCCAGTGAATGTAATCCTAGACAACTCAATCTCTCCTGATACATCAGTCCCACCGTCCCAGGAATCAGTCTGGTAAACCTTTGCTGCACTCCCTCTGGAGCAGGAACATCCTCCCTCAGATAAAGAGACCAAAATTGCAAACAATAATGCAGGTGTTGCCTCAAAAAGGCCCTGTGCAATTGGAGCAAGAGATTCCTGCTCCTGTACTCGAATCCTCTCGCAATGAAGGCCAACATACCATTTGCCTTATTTACTGATGCACCATCAATCGAGCAAAGACTAGTTTGTATGCAAGAACAAATAAGCTTTTATTAGCAAAAGACTTGGAGCACACCCATGCCGATGAACTGGTCCAAACTGAGGCAGGGGGGTGGGGAGCAGTTGCCTTTATCCCTGGACCGGGGGGGGAGGAGTCTCAGGTAGGGCCGGCAGGGATGTGTCCAGCATGTCACATATACAGGTAATAAGCTAACAGTGGTTTACCACATTTACCACCTGCTGCACCTACATTTTTACCTTCAGGGACTGGTGTATGAGGACACCAGGCTTCATTGCACATTCCCCACTCCTAATTTATAACCATTCAACCAATAGACCACCAATATAAAGAGTTGTGTGCATAACCTAGTCATGTCAATGGGAGAGGTGTGTGGTTGATGGACTCTTTTGGTCTGTATTGACCAGAAATTAATTAAGCACTGCTTAATTGCTCAGACTCGTTGGTCAGAACTGTTAACCCAGATTGCTCAGATGAAATTACTTTAATGGCTGAACCACTCAAGAGACAGGCTCACTGGAAGATAGCAATATCATGATATTAAAACCTTCCCCACATTGTATTAGTTGCTGCTTTCAAGCTGTGAAAGACGTTCTGCAGTAATAAATAATAGCTCTGATTACTCATCTGTAGTTTTATCCAGAAATTTGAACACCGTACACTGTTCATTCATGTCGTCAACATGCAACTCCCCATTGTGACGGCCTATGGAAATCTGTTTTGTTTGAAAGATTTTTTGCTCAATAATCATAGATAGATAAACAAAATGGAGACAGAAGAAACATAAGAACAGGAGTGCGCTGTCCATCAAGCCTTTTTCTGCCATTCAATTAGATCATGACTGATCTGTATCTTAATTCCATTTGCCCGCCATAGTTCCATTTCCTTTCTTGCACTCGCTGAAGAAAAATCTATCAATCTCAGTTCTGAAATTTTCAGTTGACACAGCTCTCAGACAAAAAAACTTCCAGGTTTCCATTACCCCTTGTGTCCAGAAGAGCTTCCTGATATCAGGATGGGTCAACATTCAGTGAGCATTAAGCCATCGCAGTGTGGGCACGTGCTTGGATCAGACAGCAGAGCAAAAAACAAGATAGAAAAATATTTTCAAAACAAAGACAGAAGAAAACAATTATACACTCTTCAAAATAGTTTTTTTTAAAAAGGGGATTTAAGCTTAACTGATCTGGCTACAACGGAGAACTTTTCTGGATCCTAAAAAATCCTAGCCACATGGACATAAGGTTGACCCTGTGGGATAGAAATTCAGCCAATACAGTCAGCTGCCAGCCACAGCTCGTCAATATGGAGTCAGCGAGGCACTAAGCTGAGCTGAGGTGCATCTCCTGAAACAACTGGAGGAAGGGAGTGGGGTGGGTGGGGGGCCATTCTTTCACACTCCTTCATGAATGTCATCAAATACATTGCTTTCCCGAATCAATCAGAAGATGTTGTCTGGTAGAGAGAAATGAAGAGGGAGCCAGCCGCGTGCCAAAAGCAAAACAAATAAATGAAATAGAAATGTATCACATGGTGGATATCACAAGACAAATGTCAAGAACATTAGAGCTGCCACCTCATGTCCTGGGAAATATTCTGGTTGATTTTTACACTAACTACTCAATTTTATTTTATGCTGACAAGACATGCACTTAACACCATCCAAGGTGTTTCCATGATGGCATTATGCAGACCGTGGTGGCATAATACATTCAGAATGGGTAAATACTGTAACATGTCCTTTTGTCAAGTTAATATCTCTGCTAATAGCAAACCAATGTGCATGTGTGTGTGTGGAAGTTTGCGGTGTGCGTGCATGTGTGCGAGTGTGGGTGTGTGAGTTTGCGAGAGTGATTGTGTGTGTGTGTGAGTGTAATTATATGAGTGTGAGTATCTGTGAGTGAGTGAATGTGTGGTGGGGAACTGGGGGTTTTATGCTGGAATTATTTGACACCATTTGCACTGATCTCTTTATAAAAAGAAAAACAAAATGCCATAATAATCCAAATGAATTAATTTAAACAGCAGGAAGACTTCTAATGAGAGGAATTAGAAAAACAAAGCAAAATCACAATAATTTAGCGATTAGATTGGTGTTCACTTTGATAAATGGTATCACTTAAAATTAATGCATGGGGCTAAAAATTGGGTTGCACTGGTTTTTAAACATGGAGGTCATCATTCGCAACCTGCCCATGTCCATGTAGATTAAGATGGACAACTCATCTGTATGTCATCCACCTTTTATTGGCATGATTGTAGCACTGGAGCACACCTCCTGCTCTGCTTTCTGTTCCTCCAAGCTGTCTCTAGCCTCTGTCCATGACAAGGAGCTGCTGGAGAGTTGCTTGTCGACCGTGTGGTGCAGCCAACTTGCTCTACTTAAAGACAGGCAGCACCTTAAAGTGAAGCAGCACAAAAATATTGCAGTAATATAAATGACCACGATGAGAGCAAGGCAATGTCATTTCTAGGTTCACATGTTCAAAATTGTCACAAACTCTAAAATCAGGGACACAGGTTCAAGTTTAGAATAAGGTGCAGACAGTTTAATGCAACAGATGTGAACTTGTCTAACAGGCTACACTCAGAGAGTAATAGTGCGGAAAGATATAAAGAAGAAATGAACACAGTTGAGATATAAGCTGATTAAGGCTGACCATTTAGGTTACAGAATTATGCCAGGTCCCATGTTTTCCTATTAGCCTATATCCTCTAATAATTTGACAGCATTAACTCAGGAGTCTGTTAATTTATTTCTTACTGAGTCCAAATGAACCAGGTGCTCAATCTATTCTCAATCTCAGATCATTCTTCTAGCATGTAATACCTAACATTCAAGCATTAAAATTCTAGAAATAGTTTATAGAATCCCTACAGTACAGAATGAGGCCATTCGGCCCACTGAGTCTGTACCGACCACAATCCCACCCAGGTTATTCCTGTAACCCTGCACATTTACCCTGCTAATCCCCCTGACACCATGGTCAATTTAACCTGGCCAATCAACCTAACCTGCACATCTTTGGAGTGTGGGAGGAAACCGGAGCACCTGGAGGAAACCCACGCAGACACGGGGAGAACGGGGAGGACAGTGACCCGAGGCCAGAATTCAACCAGCGTCCCTGGTGCTATGAGGCAGCAGTGCTAACCACTGTGCCATCCCTCAATTATGGACATAATTGATTTATTGATTGATTGATTTATCATTATTGCATGTATTGGGATACAGTGAAAAGTATTGTTTCTTGCGAGCTACACAGACAAAACACACCGTTCATAGAATACATAGGGGGAAAAGGTGCAGAATATAGAGTAGCAGTTACCAATGGGGTGTAGAGAAAGATCAGCTTAATTTGTGACAGAACCATTTAAAAGTCCGATGGCAGCAGGGAAGAAGCTGTCCTTGATTCATTCTTGAAGCTGTTCTTGAAATCTATGCACGCTCCACCAGGACTTTCTAATTTGCACTTCTTCTTATACAAAACTCGAATGTTTGGAGTAATACCATCTTGAAATCAGACCAGCATTAAAAGTAAAGGGTAAAATAAAAAAAACACATGATTGTGTTTGCCCCATTAATTAGCACAAGTTTAGACCGTGTTCACGTTGGTGACAAAACCATAACTGGAGACACTTTGAAAATAAAAACCAAAGAAAAGTCCTTCAGGGAAGCTGACAAGGCTACATTACAAATGAGAAGATGGAAGGAAAATCATGCAAGTATTTGGCTGCAGTTGTTATGTCAAATGAGAAGAGATAATAGGAGAATAATGAAAGCCAGCCAGATTGATGACAGTCTGGTGATGATCCAATCCATTGAGTAGTAGAGCAGAGGTTGAGGAATTCTCGCATTCACAACTTTTATTTTCATTTATTCTTGGAAAATGAGCCACATTGGCTATAACTAACATTTCCCAATCATTTCCAGTTATGCTGATAAACTACACGTGGTGAAGGTTTCCCAGTAGTGCTGTCTGGTAGGGAATTCTAGGAATTTGACCCATATTTCCAAGATGGGATGGTGTGGGAATGTCTTAGTTTATCTGCCTAATGGTTGTCCCCACCAAATACACCACATGCATCAGATGTGCACAGTCTTTATACACATTCATGGATCTATCATTTCCCCTTTAAGGAGCAGAGGGCAAAACTCAAGGAGATGATTTCTGCACAAATTACATCCACAGAGGAGGAGACTGTAGATAACTAGGATATCAGTGTCGCTGATAATCAGACATGGAGAGACTGGGATTTCACCAACCCACAGCTCATACAAGACTCAGTCACATTGCTATGATTTCAATACAATCATCTTAATCAAGCTACATTAACAACATTTTTATATTTTTCTTATTAAATCATATCCATCTCTTCTCCGCACCAGAGCCAGCATGTGAATAACTGCAGAACGTAACCATTTCCTCAGAGGAGTTGATTACTTCACATGGCACATGTGACCAAGGCACCAGTGCAGATGCCAGCACTCTGCTGGGTTCTGTTTCAGAGTTAGGTGGGTTGAGGTTCAGCTGTGATGATGAGCAGAGAGAGTGGTGATAGGAACAGTTAGAGTGCACGTTAGAGGGTGCAATTCCCTCCAAGCTGTGCTCAGCTAGACAGAGAAGCTAAACTGGAGAAGGCTGTCAATGAAAAGACATAGGCAGAAGCAATGCAGCAAATACGCCATGACGCAGGGTATAATGTCCAGGATGAATGAGTCCAGTTCAAGAATTTGTTGATTTAATTGGCAGGATGCCTTCCATGAATAGGATGGCGTCCTCTGTGGAACTGCAATCATGCCACCCCAACCAGTCCCATGTGGGCTATGTCCATGGCTCTGCAGACTCTGGATGTCAATGTTGGTTTTCCCCAAGGATCTGCCCTCGGCTCCTTCTTATTTCTCATCTACATGCTACCCCTCAACAACATCACCGAAAAGCACAGCATTCGCTTAAATCAGGCACATCCAATTAAATATTGTGAAGACTGAAGCTATTTATTTTGTATGTTGGGGCGTAGCCCCTTTAAAGTAATGGGTTAGGTTAGCTGAGTGTGGAGTGATCTGCTTGGGAATTGTCCTGAGAGGGCGGTTGTGATTTGGAATGTGGAGAGCAAGGAAAGACTGCAATAAATACCCGTGTTCCCTGATGCCGGTCTATGGATTGCAATCTTGAGGATACTCCTCAGTAGCAAAGGATTTAACACTACTGTTTTCAGCCCCTGCTCCAAGCTCTGTTCCCTAGACACTGACTCTCCCAGGCAACAGTTTGAGATTAAGCCAATCAGTTTGCAACCGTGGTGTTGCTTTTGACCTCAAGATGAGCTTCAGACTTCATATTCGTGTCATCACTAAGGCCATCTATCTCATCTCCACAACATGGCCTGGCTTCACCTCTGTCTAGCAGCTCATCTGCTGCTAAAACTTTCAGAGCTGCCTTTGTTATCTTGAAGCATGATTATTCCAATGTACTCCTGGCTGATCTCCCACATTCTACCCTCTGGAACCTTGAAATCATCCAAAGCCCACACCTTAAATCACATCAAGTCCTGTTCAATGATCACCATGTATTCTCCGAACTGCATTAGCTCCCAGTCAAGCAATGTCATTCCAATTCTCATCCTTGCTTTTAATTGCACCGGTCCTCCCTCTCTTTGAAACTTCCTCCAGCCTCAACTAAGTGAGACATCTGAGCTCCTCTAATTATTGAAAATCAGAGATTTTCATCACTCCATTGTGGCCCTAACCATTGGAATTCCTTCCTTATGTCTCTCTGCTTATCTACCTCATCTTCTACATTTAAGACACACATTAAAACTATCTCTTTGACCAGGCTTTACATTATCAGACCTAATACCTCACGTGATTCAGTGTCATATTTTGCTTTATAATTGTGCAGTGAAACGCCTTAAAAGGTGTTATTATATTAAATGTGCAATATAAATATGTAATTGTAAAGAGACTAGAACTGTACACTGCACCCCACAGGTGTAGTCTCAACAGGGTCCTATATAATTGCAGTCAGAGTACCTTTCTTCTCCAATCACATTGCAATAAAGATCAACACACTGTGTCTTCCTAATTGCTTGTTGCATTCAATGTTAGATTTCGTGACTCGTACTTTTGCGGGGGTGGCACAGTGGTTAGCACTGCTGCTTCACAATGTCAGGGATCGGGGTTCAATTCCCGGCTTGGGTCACTGTCTGTGTGGAGTCTGCACATTCTCGCCGTGTCTATGTGGATTTTCTCCGGGTGCTCCGGTTTCCTCCCACAGTCCGAAAGATGTGCTGGTTAGGTGCATTGGCCATGCTAAATTCTCCCTCAGTGTAACACAACAGAGTGTGGCAACTAGGGGATCTTCACAGTAACCTCATTGCAGTGTTCATGTAAACCTATTTGTGACACTAATAAATAAACTTTAAAACTTTAAACTACTATTCTGACTGGACAGAAAAAAGAAAACAAAATCGTCAGCACTAACTTGGAGAACCCACTCACTGGGACATCGTTCTTGAAGTGAGATGACAGATCATCATGACCCTATGTGAGAGTCTCCTGAAAATGCAGGACTTTTATTTTCAAAAAACCTTTAACAGTAACTAAAATACTCTTTGGATCGACACAAAATCCAGTGTGGTAATGAGCCCTGTACAGACCAAGAGGTTCTGTTTGATCTCTGGGCAGTATAGAGTGAGCTGGGTTGACACAAGGGCCACTACTTTGTAGCTGGCCTTGGCTGAGGGCACCAATCGGGCATTCCGAGGTAGTTTGATGCTGGAATTCTAGAAAATCTGACCAACTCCAATGTGGAACCGACTTGGAGGTAAGTCCTGTGAGGAGAGTAGGAGAGGGCTGGTTGTTGAGGAAGGGAGTGAGGGTTGGAGAGAGATGGTTGAGGGCATGCAATCAGCTATCTACAGCCTTTTTCCATTTATGTTAATGTGGAGTTGTGCTCCTCCTGGCTCCATGATAAAGATAATACAAAATCTGAGCTGCTCTCCATCTTCTTGATTGGCTCATTGTTGACCCAGGAATCATTGCTGATAGCATGCTCTGTCCAATCTTGGACACAGTAAGAAATCTCACAACACCAGGTTAAAGTCCAACAGGCTTATTTGGAATCAGAGCGCCGCTCCTTCATCAGGTGAGTGGCCCACTCACCTGGTGTTGTGAAACTTCTTACTGTGCCCACCCCAGTCCAACACCAGCATCGCCGCCTCAATCTTGGACAGTCTTTGTTAGTCTCTGATTAATGTATTTGAGTAACTCAATCTGATTTGGGCGGGGACTTCAGGCTTGGTAATGTTTAGTGTCAGATACAGACTCATGCACTGGGAGATTAATTCCTGCACATGCGGTTTCCAACTCTCACCCATCTTGGTTCCACCGTGTTATTTCTACCTGTGCCACTCTTGATCCAATTAGTCCCATCAGACTCCATTATAACATCATTAATTTTGAGAAAAACCTGTCTGTGGTTTATTTAATGCAGATAAGGCGTAAATGGTTGGAACTTCCTCCATGTATTTGATAAGTCAAATCAAATGATCTGATAATGTAATGCATGAGTTTGTAGCTGTGAGATAAATTTATGTGACATTAGGTCTTTTTACTATTTGGAAGCCACAAACTCAGAACTATAGAATTATAGAACATTCCATTGGAATTCCTCATAATTCTAAATGGGCAGTACATTGCTTAACACAGCTGCCTCACAGCTCCAAGGACCCAGGTTCAACTCTGGCTTGGGTCACTGTCTGTGTGGAGTCTGCACGTTCTGCCTGTGTCTGCATGGGTTTCCTCCGGGTGCTCTGGTTTCCTCCCACAGTCTGAAAGACATGCTGGTTCGTTACACTGGCCGTGCTAAATTCTCCCTCAGTGTACCCGAACAGGCGCCGGAGTGTGGCGACTAGGGGATTTTCACAGTAGCTTCATTGTGGGGTTAATGTAAGCCTGCATGTGACACTAATAAATAAACTTTAAACGTTATAAAGGAAACTCTGATGCCCTGACAGTGAGCGTATTTCCATTTTGCTTTTGGGTCTTCAGTCAGCTGCAGCTGAGAATCAATCTAACTTGTGCAGATTCCCTTATTGAGTTAACATTGTACGCTGTAAACATCTCTTCTCACTTTACATTTCTGTATGTCCATTCATAACATTCTGGGTGTGAGGATTGAGGCTAAAACTAGCAGCTGCCTACAATGTCTGCTCCCAAACATCTATTCACCAACAGTCTGAAAGGGTAAAACACAGGGACAAGTAAGCGCTGCGTGATGCCTGCATCTCTCACTTTGTAACATTTAGTTACATGATCAATCCAGGAGACATTTGGACCTATTAAATCCAACACAAATAAAAGGCAAACACCTATTAAAGATACATGCTTTGTCAATGTAACTGTGTTAAAGAGTCATTAAATAGGTTGTTTTTTTGTTTGCTCAAAAGCTTGACATGATTTGTTAAATTGACTCGTTTATGACAGGAAGCAGCAGAGTTTCTAATTATGCCTGGGAATTTTACAGGCAGCAGCTGGAAGGTATACTGTTGGGAATATTTGGTCTGCTCTGTGTTTCTCTGCTGTATGCCACTGGAAATGATTTTAACTAGTGCTGAATGTGCTGAGTTCCAATCATTATTGTCCACCTCTCGAGAAAAAGGCCCAGATTTCTTCTAATTAGAAACAACTAGGCAATTCCAACTAAACACCTTCATCGTAGACATTTTCACAGAGCAACACCGGGATGAGTGACAGATTTGGTGGATTCCACCCAAAATGGTGCTCAGAATTGCTGTACTGCCTGCGCTTAAGTCAATCTTGCCTAAGTACATTTTCTTTTAAACTGCTTAATCCGCCTGTTAACTATTTGAACAACAATGTTGAAATCAAACTTCCTGAACAGCACCCCTGAGTACGAGCAGCAATGAGGGGTGGGAGATCCCCTTTGTGTCTGGGAGACCAGGTAAATTGGATCACGTAGTCACAGAAAGTTAGCAGTTGAAACTCCAGCGGCTGAATGATGCCACGTGGCTGTTAAGAGGTCGGGAGTTATATTCTCGGCAGTATCCTGGTGGAGCTAGAGCATGGGCCATGAATGTTCATTGTAAATAGTTCATTCATCCAAGTCAAATGTTTATCAAGATTTGGCGCTGGTGGAATAAAAGATCCCTACTTTATAACTTCAGTGCAGTCCATGTGTTTGAAACCCCTATTGCAAACATTTTGGACTTTATTTCCTTATCACAATGCAAAGCAGTCAACATCCTCCTGGCAGTGATCACCAGCAGGGCTCTCAGCAAGTGTCAAAATTGACATCTACAAGAATATTTTAAAACATATTCAATTTAATCCCACAATTTAATCCCATTTGTATTTAGAATTTTTTTTAATTATAAAGTTAAAAGTTTATTCATTAGTCACAATTAGGCTTACATTAACACTGCAATCGAAGTTACTGTGAAATTCCCCTAGTCACCACATTCCGGTGCCTGTTCGGGTCAATGCATCTAACCAGCACGTCTTTAAGAATGTGGGAGGAAACCAGAGCACTCAGAGGAAACCTACGCAGACAAGGTAAGAACATGCAAACTCCACACAGACAGTGACCCCAAGCTGGGAATCCAATCTGGGTCCCTGGCATTGTAAGACAGCAGTGCTAACCACTGTGCCACCGTGCCGCCCCTGCTAATAGTGAGTGCTGATATAGTTGTAGAGGAGACTGACTGTGAAAATGATGGAGCCATAACTTTGTGTGTATTGAATTAACACAAAAGGACAGAGATTGACTATTTCAGATATACCCTTTCAGGATCATATCTGTTCATGATTTGGAGGTTAATGCAATTTTTTTGCAGTGCTGAACTAGATAACTCCTCACTGTTCTCCTGTGCCTTAAGTGTTCACTATCTATTAAGAAGTGCTTTCTTAAAATTACAAACAAAGAACAAAGTTTGAAAACTATAATGCATTTCCAAGATTAGCATCAATGTAAAAAATGAATTTTTTTTTGTTGTTTATTCGTGGGACATGGGCATCTCTGGCTGGCCAGCATTTATTACCCATCCCTAGTTGTCCTTGCCCTGGAGTCACATGTAGGCCAGAACAGGCAGATTTCCTTCCCTAAAGGACAATGGTTTCATGGTCATCAGTAGATTCTTAAATTCCAGATATTTTTTATTGAATTCAAATTCCACCATCTGCCGTGGTGGGATTCAAACCCACGTCCCCAGAACATTAGCTGTGTTTCTGAATTAATAGTCCAGCAATGATACCACTAGGCCCAGGGATATTTAGGAATGAAAGTATCAATAATTCCTACTGTTTCTTTAGATGTTGTAGTGGGACAGGTATGTTCAGTTAATACATACATCTCCAGCATCTTTTAAGCACAGTAAGAAGTCTCACAACACCAGGTAAATGTCCAACAGGTTTATTTGGAATCACGAGCTTTCAGACCACTGCTCCTTCAACAGGTAAGTGGAGTGAGACAGCTTACCACTCACCTGATAAAGTTCATGAATCCAAATAAACCTGTTGGACTTTAACCTGGTGTCATGAGACTTCTTAATGTGTCCACCCCAGTCCAACATTGGCATCTCCACATCATGGCTGCCATCTTTTAAACAGTTAAAGGGTTTGAACATCTGTAGGTTAACCTTAATCTTTCCTCCTTATAATTTATCCTAGGTTGAGACAGTGATGCTTAACAGATTGGGACAAATCTTTCAATCCATCAGATTGTCGCTCTGTTCCATCTTCTAACACTAAATTGGAGCTCCGTATTTCTAGTATAGACTTCGGGATTGGACCTCATCAGAATAGTGGGTGTACCTGTTCTTGGAATTCTCCTTTGCAATGCAGGATCATCAGGAGAGACCAAGCCACAGCCCCTTTTAACTGCAGCATTTTGGTAAGGCTCCACTCACTAACACACTGAAAAAACTTTGAGGCATTAAATAGCTTTTCAGGTGATAGTTAATGAGTGTGAGTGTGGTCATTAAGCAAGCCGGTAGAGTGGCAGGGTGGTAGGGTAATAGGTGGCAAGGTAGTAAGATGGGCAGGATGCCAACTGAGAAGGGTGGCAAGATGAGTATGGTGGCCAGATGTGTATGGTGGCAGGATGAGTAGGGTGTTGAGGTCAGGTAAGGTTGAGTTAATGGAGGGGGAGTCAGAGGGCCAGGAAGAGATGGAGGGGGGGGATTGTCGGAGGGTGCTGACAGGGGGTGGCAGGGAGCGGGGGGGGTGAGGGGAAGTCAAAAGGTGGAGGCGAGTCAGAAGGTGCGTGGAATTGGAAGGTAGTGGGGGGTCAAAGTGTTGGGGGGAAGTCAAAGGGTCGGGCTAACAGAGGGTCAGTCAGGAATCGGAGGGTTGGGGAAGAGTCAGAGTTTGTGGGTAGTTAGAGGGTGGGGGTAGTGTCAAAGGAATAGGTGGAGTTGGAGGGTTGGGAGGATTAGAGGAGAGTTTGAAAGCCAGGAAGGAGTGTATCGATCAGTGGGAAGTTGGACGTTGAGCGGCACGGTGACACAGTGGTTAGCACTGCTGTCCCACAGCTCCAGGGACCCAGGTTCAATTCCTGGCTTGGACCGTTGCCTGTGCAGAATCTGCACCTTCTCCCCGTGTCTGTGTGGGTTTGTTCTGGTTTCCTCCCACAGTCTGAAAGGCATGTAGGTTAGGTGCACTAGCCATGCTAAATTCTCCAATAGTGTACCTGAACAGGTGCCAGAGTGTGGCAACTAGGGGATTTTCACTGTAACTTCATTGCAGTGTTAATGTAAGCCTACTTGTGACACTAATAAATAAAGTTAAAAGCAATGTCCTTGCAAACATTCCAATAAAGGTGAAAAGAAAAGTTTTGCTAACATTACTGGTGTGAACGTATTCACCCAGATTTTATGATCAGTGGCAAAGAAACTATTTTCATCACTCATCTCGATGACAGCTACCCACAATGTTAGTGTGGAGCAACTGCATGGAGGCTGAACAAAATATACCAAGTACAGAAAACAGATGAAGACTGCTAAAATCAGAGAGTACTGCAAAGATCGATGGCCGGAATATGTTCCTAACAATCTCACCCTTAAAACAGCACTTCAAGCAATGTAAATATCTCAATATTGTGGACAATTCATTCATCTGTGATGAGGGGTCGATCATACCAAGGGTCTCCAGACTCAAAACCCTTCAAGAAATTCACCAGGGACACCTGAGCATTACAACATTTCCTGCTTGGGCTCAAAATTCAATTTCAAATTCAATTTGGCAAATGTCTAAATCACCAGTGGAAATAATTTTGAGCCACATCGCCTGTGCAATCCATTGCCAAGAGCAGGTAAAACCTTTGGTGGTATCATCGTTACCATTTACAGCCTGGGAGGGGGAGGCAATGGCACAGTGGTAGCATCACTGGACTAGTAATCCAGAGACTCAGGATAATCCTCTGGGTCCCAGATTTGAATCCCACCATGGCAGATGGTGAAATTTGAATTCCATAAAAATCTGCAATTAAAAGATGACCTTGAAACCATTGTCGACTGTTGGAAAAATCCGTCTGGTTCACTAAATTTCCTTTAGGGAAGGAAATCTGCCATCCTTATCTGGCCTGGCCTAGATGTGACTCCAGATCTTAAATGGCCTACCAATGACAATTAGGGATGGGCAATAAATGCTGGCCCAGCCAGCAATGCCCACATCCCATGAATGAATAAAATTTTAAAAAACCAACTTCAAAAGAAATTTTTGAGCTCAAGGGATATTTCTACATTCCTTATAGTTGGTGTTATTTCTCCAGATGGATTGAGGTTAAACATCTTCTTGGAACAGTCAGTCACCAATCCACCAAAATAGACTTTTGGCACACATTGCATTCCAGATGTTGCTATTTCAAACAATGGTCCGCAGATCGCAAATGAAGGGTTTAAGAAAGATACAGAAGACTGGATTTGTCCACACAACTAGTTTGCTCAGAAATGATGAGGCTGAGAGAGGTCAAAGCTCTGTTGAAAAAGAACAAAGGTCTCTGTTAAGCTATCATTCCAAACCACTTCAGAATGGGTTAGCTCTGTCAGACTACTGATGGGAAAAAGACACACTCAACTTCCCGTTCTTCCACTTGTGCTCATGCCATGTCTAAAAATCTCTGACAACCAAGGAGAAGAAGGATGAGTATTGTACAAATAAGAGGAAAAAAAATTACAATCACTGCTATAGAAGTGCATGAGTTACCAGAACTCCAACCACGTCTGGATTAGAGGTCAGAATAGAGAAAGTACTGGAAAAGACACCAGGTCAGAGATCTTTTCTTGTCAAGATTGAGAATGGGATAGCAAGGAGAAATAGAAGCACACTCATATCAAAAAGGAGAAGAACATCATTTGAATGGATTAACTACCCATTCGATATGGACAAGCTGTACCGATAGTCTCTGAAGATTCACAAGCTTCTTCAAGTTCAAGAGAGAACACGGAAAGCCTGGATGCTGTGCAGCCACCAAGACAGACTTGAGCAAGGTCGAGGAGGTCGGTCACAACATTTACCTCTGTGAACCAGAGTGAAGTAAGAAGTCTCACAACACCAGGTTAAAGTCCAACAGGTTTATAATAAACCTGTTGGACTTTAACCTGGTGTTGTGAGACTTCTTACTGTGCTTACCCCAGTCCAACGCCGGCATCTCCACATCATGACAACCAGAGTGAAAGCAGAGACATCAGGGGGAAATGTAGGAAAATGTAAATAGTACTTAGTGGCTGGGATTTTACTGGTTCACCCCACCCATCGATGGGCGGAGCAAGTCAGGATCACGCCTGATTTCTTGTCTCTCACGATCTTACGAGAGCCAGATATCCGGCAAGATTAGCCTCTCGCTGGAAATGGGCAAGAGGCTGAATAAATTATTCAAATTCATTCTCTTGTTAACTTCCATGTGTTTAGTGAGCCCAGTGCTCAATCGTCTGGGCTCACTTGCCTTTATGGACTTGCCAGGAGAGGTTCTCTCCGGCGAGGAAAACACCTGCCCCCCCCTGAACGGGAGCAAGTCGTGTTGGCTTCGACGGTGGAACCAGAGGCCATTGAGCCCCCCGGGGAGGCTGAAGACTAGGGGGATTGCCCTTTGGGCAGTACAAGCCTGGCAGTGCCACCTTGGCACCTTGGCACTGCCAGCCTGGCACTTTGGCAATGCCCACTAGGCATCTTGACACTGCCCACCGGGTGCAATAGCTCCCTCTGCAGGCTAGGTGGTAAATTAAGCCCAGCCCACTGCCTGCAGCAGCTAGAAATGGTCCAGACCATTTTTTCCATGTCTAGGTACGTAAGATTGGGAATGAAAACTCGCCCAAAAAACGGTTCAGAAACTCTTCCATTTTCATGCCAGCTGGGCACTTAGAACCATTCTTATAAAATTCCACCCAGTGAGTCAGTAACTTTGAGGAGATAAAAGAACAAAGAACAGTATAGCACAGGAACAGGCCCTTCTGCCCACCAAACCTTTGCTTTTCATGTTGTCCTATCTAGACCAACCGCCAGTATCCCTCTATTCCCCACCTGTTCACATGGTTATCCAGATAAGTCTTAAATGCCACTAACATTTCTGCCTCAATAACTTGGCAGTGCATTCCAGGCCCCCACCACCCTCTGTGTAGAAAACATCCCCTGCACATCTCTACTGAACCTTTCCTTCCTTACGTTGAACTTGTGCCCCCTTGTAATTGTCATTTCTGCCCTGGGAAAAAGCTTCCAACTGTTCACATTGTCTATGCCCCTCATAGACGTCAAAGTAAGAGTTAATACTAAATATGTAAATATATAGTCTCCCTCATCAGTGACATATGATCACTTGATAACAGATCAGGGAGAGAGATATTTCTACATAAAAGCTAGGGTAGAGTTTAACTTGCAAATAGTTAGCATTACATTCAATAAAAGATCGAGTTTGCCAATGCCTCCAGCATTATCTGGAAGTCCAGATCCACAGCTACCACATACAAGTCCAAAAGAAACAATAACAGCTGACCAGAAGCTTTGCTGTCTAGACTGGATATTGCCCAATCTACAGATCTACAGATTGTAACCTACATGAAGGCTGCAATTTTCTCCTTGTAGCAGGAGAAGGCCCCACTGAAGAGCCTGAAAGCCACCCTGCTTTGGCTGTTTGTACTCGGGGGGCTGTTTTGGAAGGGTGGTGGACAGGGTGGTGGGCAGGGGGAGGGTGGTGGGCAGGGGGAGGTGCTTGGGCAGGCAAGTAATTGATTCCTCTCTGGGTAGCTGTCCATGTAAGGAGGGATGCCCTCTCCCAAGAACTGCTGGCCAATCAGATGGTCAGCGGCTCAGCAGCGCCACTGTGATTGATGGTCACTCTGGGAGTGCACCAGGCAGGAGAGGATGCAATGGAAGGATGTTGCCCTTCCATACCAGGTTAAGTGGGATCATGGGACTCTGGGGCCAGTAGGCAAGCCACATCAGGGTGGGTGAGGGCGTGGAGGGAGAAGGGGTGATTGCTGATGGCAGGCAGGCAATGCTGTTGGTGTGGAGATGGCCAGTGCCACCAGGGGGCGGGGGGGCCACTTCATGGACATAAGACTGCCGGAGTAGAGGGGATTCCCCCCACCGCCAGCCCAATGGGAAGTTGTCAGGGTTTATCTAGTGGTTTCCCCACGTGGATGAGCGTCCATCCACCTCTGGTAAAGTGCCAGTGATGGTAAGAAGAGGCCCTTAATTGCCACTGAGTGTCAGGGCCATCCGTCACTTTCCCTACTGCAGGCAAAATTGCATAGCAGCAGGAAAACAATGAACATACCATCACTCCCCCTCCCACTCCCCAAATTCTGCCTTTATCTCACCAGTAAAATCTTTATCATTATTATTTTCTTACTGAGCACTTAATTCACTTGTAGGTGGACTAAGCTGAGCTAACTCACATTCTGAATCTGGTATTCACACATCATTATGATAGGGGAGGTGGTGGTGTCGTGGTATTGTCATCAATAGACCACGGCAGATGCTTTGGGGGCCGGGGTTCAAATTCCACCACGGCAAATTTGAATTCAATAAAAGATATCTAGAATTAAAGAACCTAATGATGACCATGAAACTATTGTCATAAAAACCCATCTGTTCCATTAATGTCCTTTAGGGAAGGAAATCTGCCATCCTTACCTGGTCTGGCCTACATGTGACTCCAGGTCCACAGCAATGTGGTTGATTCTTAAATGCTCACTGAAATGGCCTTGGAAGTCATTCGATCAAGGTCGACTAGGGATGGGCAATAGATGCTGGCCCAGCCAGCGAAGCCCATATCCCATAAATGAATTTTTAAAAATTATCAATGAACTTATCAATGAACTAACGTGCGTTAATAGTCACTAATACACATGGGCTCAATGGCCCTATCCTCTAATTCTACATTCATAATAGTCCACTAGCTGTATTGGCTGTATACACACACCCGTTGCTTTTAATTCCATTTCCATTCAAATAAAAATCTTTCTATATTTTTCACGAGACTTTAAGAATACAGAAGTCAATTTTATAGGAGTGCATGCTGGGAGAGTGGGCAGTTAAAAAAAAGTAGGTTCCTTACCTACTTGGAAGTCAACTCTTTGCGGATGTCTCTGATATTTAGATACAGTATACTGCAGGGACATGAGGATCTGTCCTAAAGCAACTGGGCGGATCATGAATTTGTATAAATGAAGATCAATACATGATTTGGATCCCGATGACATTGTAACTTGGGTCTGAGCAGCAAAACCACACCACTGTTTTGCTGCCCGGCTGATGCATCTCAGCAGCTAGTGGGAATGATGGGATCTACAATCAAAGTTGCAGCCCCCCTAACTCACCTTCCAAATCCCCCATGTCATCATGTGTCTGAAAGTTGGCCAAAGACCAAGATCTGCCAACCTTGCGTGTAGGCATCCACTCTGCACCCTCTCTTTTGCCCATTTCAGGCTGGATGTTGACATATGTCAGTGGTTAAGTCACCACGGCCTCTTACTGCATTTGGCATCGCACCAGAGTGATTTCCTGCTGGAAAATACCTTCGAGTCAAATTCCCCTTGTACTTTGCTTCAAAAACCTTTCAATCCCCGAAATTGCTCTGTGCAATATCACCATGTATTATTTTAAATCATTTAATGTCTCTGAGCAGGGGAGAAAGGAATGAATAAGATTTTAAAAGTCCAATGATTTTTTTTCAGTATGATTTCTATCTAAAACCCCAGTTTTCTGGCACTAGATATCAGAGTCGATTAGAGTTGTAGAAATGATTCACCACAGCTCCCTCTGCTGCTATGATTAATTCCTCAAGTAATATTGGATATATTCCACATTGTCTTCTTCCACTGTGAGTATCTAAGTGTTCCAGTTTTATTGACCATTCGTTGCTAATATCTATTTTCAGTTAATGAATTTAGGCCGATATGTTACTACTCTAGCCGTGGAAAAGAGTATGTCACTGTTTCCATCTGAGAAGGTAGTATGAGTATACATTTTCTTCAACTTCTTACACTCATCATATAAAATGGCTGTGCACGGTGGCACAGTGGTTAGCACTGCTGCCTCACAGCACCAGGAACCTGGGTTCAATTCTACCTTGGGTCATGTCTGTGTGGAGTTTGCATGTTCACCCTGTGTCTGCATGGGTACCCTCCGGGTGCTCCGGTTTCCTCCCACAGTCCGAAAGACGTGCGGGTTAGGTGCATTGCCCGTGCTAAATTCTCCCTCAGTGTACCTGAACAGGTGCCGGAGTGTGGCGACTAGGGGATTTTCACAGTAACCTCATTGCAGTGTTAATGCCAGCCTACTTGTGACACTAACAAATAAACTTTTCAATCATCAACAATCTTCAAAAAGTGCCCTGACAGCAGGATCCTCTTTTGCAAAGAAATAATACAGGTAGGAAACCTTAGACATACATTTCCAAATGATTTCTGCCCATTTGGTATGGTTTCAGGGTGAGTGGGGATTGAGAAGCATGATGGAGGATTTATTCTATCAACCCCCTAATCTCCATTTGTCACTTCCAATGTTTTCTATCGGGCGTGATGGTGAATATGTCATCTTATATTTGATTAGTTAATGATGACAGGTAATCATCCAACATATTTCCTATCAATTACACATTAGGAACAATGGTTGTGGGAACAGTATTGCATTCACACAATGTATAATACTTGCCTTAGCCTGGCAAAATTGTTCTCACTTGTCGAAAACAAAGGCCGTTCTATAAAATAAAGTTCATTAGAGATTGCTCGCAACAAGGATATATGATATATTGATACACTGATACATAGACTGATCATTTCCTTCTCAAAATGGTTAAACTCTAAACCCAGAGGGCGAAATCACATGTGAGTACAGAGTGCCGCTGCAGAATGTTCTGATGAGGACTTCAATGTGATAGGTTACACTAGAAAACTTATTAGAAAATGCTTGGTGCAATGACAGGCCTGCCAGAAAGTCATGGTTAATGTCAAGAAGCACGGAGGAATCTGGCACCAAGTTGGCACAGGGCTTTGTATGGAGCCTGGAGCCTTTCCAAAATGGGCAATTCATGAGCACACTCGCAACACCATCGTAGAATCATAGAATCCCTGCAGTGCAAAAGGAAGCCATTCGAGCTTGCACAGACAACAATCCTACCCAGGCCCTAACTCCATAACCCCACGTATTTACCTGCTAATCCCGTTCATACTAAGAGGCAATTTAACATGGCCAGTCAAACCAACCCGCACATCTTTGGACTGTGGGAGGGAGCCGGAGCACCCGGAGGAAACCCACGCAGACTCAGGGAGAACATACAAACTCCACACAGACAGTGACTCAAGGCTAAAATTGAACCTAGGTCCCTGGCACTGTGAGGCAGCAGTGCTAACCACTGTGCCACCACGCCGTCATGATGGACAATGTTTCACCTTCCATTGCAGCGGAAGCAGAAACCAACCAATATCCGTCTTCTGGAATGCAAGTTCAGATTTCCATCATTGGAGTCCAGACTGCTGCCAACACAGATAGCGGTATTCAGATACCAGCAGCTCACACTGTGTCACAGCAGCCCAGCAATCAATCTTTCAACCCATTACTAGGTTTACTGAGGCCCACTCCAAGGGGCTGGCACTGGCTCCGAGGAGTATGAATCTGCTGACCCCTCTCAGTTTGGCAGCATTTGTCCTCCCACCACCGTCCAGACCGCTGCCACCCATGCTGAAAAGGAGCTGGTCCAAAACTAGGCCTTTCAGGGCCAGAGCTACTTGGGATTTCCCTTCAAAGGGTATCTTGCAGTCAACCTCATCTTCCACCAGCCATGCTGCAACCAACAGGGTGATAAGCAGGAGATAGGTACTGAGGTAGTAAAAGCGTGATTCATTGATACTTGTACAGAATCATAGAGTTATAGAATCAGTGCAGAAGGAGGCCATTCAGCCCATTGAGACTGCATCGACCACAATCCCACCCAGGCCCTGTCCCCATAACCCCATGTATTTACCCTAACTAGTCCCCCTGACACTAACGGACAATTTAGCATCGCCAATCCATCTAACCTGAATATCTTTGGATTGTGGGAGGAAACAGGAGCGCCCGGAGGAAACCCACGCAGACACGGGGAGAACATACAGTGACCCAAGCCGAGAATCGAACCTGGGTCCCTGGCACTGTGAGGCAGCAGTGCTAACCATTGTGCCACCATTCCACCGAATATGGCATGGTTTGATTTAGAGTTTGAAATGTTTATTTTATGACGACTTTTATTTCTGCATTGTGGTCAAGCAGACATTGTGATAGTCAGTAACAGAGGGTAGGTATGGCATGAGACTGTTAGTGCATGGGGAATAGAGTTTGCACTTAGAATCATAGAATCTCTATAGTGCAGAAGGAGGCCATTCAGCCCACCGAGTCTGCACTGACTCTCTGACAGAGTATCAGGCTCAGACCTTTCCTCCAACTTATCCCCGTAACCCTGCGCATTTACCATGGCTAATCCATCTAACGTACACATCTTGGGACATTAAGGTGCGATTTAGCATGGCCAATCCACCTAACTTACACATCTTTGAACTGTGGGAGGAAACCGGAGCACCCGGAGGAAGCCCACGCAGACACCAGGAGAACGTGCAAACTCCACACAGACAGTCCCGTAAGTGCCCCATGTTTAAGATTATCCAGCAGGAAATCCCTCAGCGCCTACCCTAACAAAACCTTCGGAATTTTGTAGGTTTCAATGAGATCCCGCAAATCTGAGCCCAATTTACTCAGCCTCTCATCATAGGACAACCCCCATGGACTAATTTACTGATTGTACTGTAGTACCTTCATAGTACCACCTCCAATATAGGTATAGCCCTTCGTAAATCTAGAGACCAAATCTGCACATGGTTCTACAGATGTGGTCTTACCTGTGCAGCTGTAGCAAGACTTCTTTACTCTTGTACTCTGATCCCTTTGCAATAAAGGCTAATGTGACATTTGCCTTCCTAACTGTTTGCTGCTCCTTCATGCTACCTTTCTGTGTTCCTTGTACAAGCACACCCAAGTTTCTTTGAATACCAACACATATAAATTTCTCAGCTTTTAAAAAATGTTCTGCTTTTTTATTCTTACAAGCAAAGTGAATAGCTGCATACTTCCATATGTTATACTCAATCTGCCATCTTGTTGTCTACTCATTTACCCTGTCTATGTCACTTTTCAGTCGTTTTATGTCCTCCCACAGCTTACCTTTTTACCTAGCCTAGTATCAGCAAATTTAGATATATTTCTCTCTGAATCATTAACATAGGTTGTAAGTAGCTGAGGCCCCCAGCACCGATTCTTGAGGCACTCCATTATTCACGGCCTGTCAACTTGAAAAAGCCTTGTTTGTACCCACTCTCTATTTTCTATCCATTAATCAATCTTCTATCCACGCTAATACATGCCCCCTACTCCATGGCTGGGATTTTCCAGCCATGCTCGTCCCGTAACCGGAAAATCCTGCCCGAGGTCAACGGACCTTTCCATGGGCCGTCCCTCACCCGCTACAATTCCCTTGGCGGGTGGAATGGGAAAATTTGCCCCCATGAGTCCTTATCTTGCCGATTAACCTTTTGTGGGGCACCTTATCGAATGCCTTTTGGAAATCCAGAAATGCCATATCTACTATTTCCCCTCTATCCACTCTACTAGTTATATCTTCAATAAACTCTAATAAGTTTGTCAAGCAGGATTTTCCTTTAGTAAAAAACATGTTGACTTGTTCTAACCATGCTATGCTTTCTCAAAAGACTTCCTTAATAATAGATTCCAGCACTTTGCCAATGTCATGCGAACCAGCCTGTAGTTCACTGTTTTCTCTCTCCCTCTCTCGAAAAGTGGTGTAACGTTTGCCAACTTCCAATCTGATGGGATGGTTCCACAGATCCTACAGGATGATGTCCTTTAGCACATGGCACTCCTCTCCCTGTAGACCTCAGCAGCTTTGAACAACTCAGAAATCACCAAATACTTCTACAATCACAACATGATCCATTGAAAAATAAACCAACAAGAAAGGGTGTGGGAGAGGATGGGGCCTTCCTGCTGCGTGTCTTTAAGTGACAAACATTAGCTGAAAGCATTGAGCTCCAAAGTGGCAGCATTACATGTTCATTGATATCACGATTTGACTGATCTGTATACTTGTGGCAATGCTCCCTAAGTTTAAAGTTTAAAAAGTTTAAAGTTTATTTATTAGTGTCACAAGTAGGCTTACATTAACACTGCAATGAAGTTACTGTAAAAATCCCATCGTCGCCACAGTCTGCCGCCTGTTCAGGTACACCGAGGGAGAATTTAGCATTTCCAATGCACCTAACCAGCGCATCTTTTGGACTGTGGGAGGAAACTGGAGCATCCGGAGGAAACCCACGCAGACACAGGGAGAACGTGCAGACTCCGCACAGGCAGTGATGGGAATCGAAACCGGGTGCCTGGCACTGTGAGGCAGCAATGCTAACCACTGTGCCACCATGCCGCCTTGTTCCAGCAATACCCCTCACTTAAAATGGTGTCCACCGTATGTGCACCGTATGTGTGCATGTATGTGCTGGAAATGCCATTTTGAAGCCTAAACAGCCTTTGTAAATCTGCAAAACCAGATAGCAAGAAGCCAGATAGTCTGCAACCTGACGAAGGGTCATCCAGACTCAAAACGTTGGCTCTATTCTCTCTCCACAGATGCTGTCAGACCTGCTGAGGTTTTCCAGCATTTTCTGCTTTAGTTTCCAATTTTGACGGTTTCATGAGCGTTTGCAATTGGGTTGTTTTACATTTACTAGTTACAAAACACTTTTGACAAAGACCTCGACATAAAACATCTGCTGCCCAGGTAATCTCTGACTGAAGGGGGAAAGCTATAGCGTTGAGAAAATATCAATTTAAAATTAAACAATTTCTTTGCCTAAAAAAAGCTGATTATCAAAAGTAGATGTGCTTCGCTGGTAATTCTAGCACACATGAGTCATGCCCAAAGCACACCTTCCTTTTCAAGTTAGCAATTAAAATACCTGACTCGCCCAAATGATGCTTGTAACATGATCTGTTTCCTCAGTATTTTAATACGTTTTAATGACAAGCTTATAGACTGGTTTTGAATTCTGCTGAAATTGAAATGTGCTTCCTCCCATTCATGAAGCCAGCTAATACATTGTACTCTGTTCAATTGTACGCATGCTATCCTTATGCAACACTCCTTAACTTCGTGTTGGGACTTAACATTGGCAGGAAAAACAAGTGTTCATTTAAACCCCACGTCTCTCTGTTTCTGCACCCACTTTAGAATTGTGCCCTTCATCTTACATTGCCTCTCCAGGTTCTTCCTTCACACTTATCTGCAATAAATTTGATCTGCCACATGAGTGCCCGTTTTACCATCCCATCTATGTCCTCTTGAATTCTACCACTACCCTCCTCACAGTTCACAATACTTTCAGGTTTTCTGTCATTTGCAAATTTTAGATTTGTGTCTCATACACCCAAATCTAGGTTACTAATATATACATATCAAGAAAAGCAGATCCGAGGAAATCCCTACTGTCTACCCTCCTTCGTTCAGAAGAACAACCATTCACTACTGCTCTCACTTTCCTGTCACTCAACCAAGTTTGTGTCCATGCCGCCACAGTCACTTTTATTGCATGGGTTCAACTTTGCTGACAAGTCTATCCTGTGTCACTTTATCCAATGCTTTTTGGAAGTCCATGAACACTGCACCAATTGCATTTCCCTCCTCAACCATCTCTATGCTACCCCATTAAAAATCTCAATCATAGAACATAGAACATAGAACATTACAGCGCAGAACAGGCCCTTCGGCCCACGATGTTGCACCGACCAGTTAAAAAAAAAACTGTGACCCTCCAACCTAAACCAATTTCTTTTCGTCCATGAACCTATCTACGGATCTCTTAAACGCCCCCAAACTAGGCGCATTTACTACTGATGCTGGCAGGGCATTCCAATCCCTCACCACCCTCTGGGTAAAGAACCTACCCCTGACATCGGTTCTATAACTACCCCCCCTCAATTTAAAGCCATGCCCCCTCGTGCTGGATTTCTCCATCAGAGGAAAAAGGCTATCACTATCCACCCTATCTAAACCTCTAATCATCTTATATGTTTCAATAAGATCCCCTCTTAGCCGCCGCCTTTCCAGCGAAAACAATCCCAAATCCCTCAGCCTCTCCTCATAGGATCTCCCCTCCATACCAGGCAACATCCTGGTAAACCTCCTCTGCACCCTCTCCAAAGCCTCCACATCCTTCCTGTAATGTGGGGACCAGAACTGCACACAGTACTCCAAGTGCGGCCGCACCAGAGTTGTGTACAGTTGCAACATAACGCTACGACTCCTAAATTCAATCCCCCTACCAATAAACGCCAAGACACCATATGCCTTCTTAACAACCTTATCTACTTGATTCCCAACTTTCAGGGATCTATGCACACATACACCTAGATCCCTCTGCTCCTCCACACTATTCAAAGTCCTCCCGTTAGCCCTATACTCAACACATCTGTTATTCCTACCAAAGTGAATTACCTCACACTTCTCCGCATTAAACTCCATCCGCCACCTCTCGGCCCAACTTTGCAACCTGTCTAAGTCTTCCTGCAAACTACGACACCCTTCCTCACTGTCTACCACACCACCGACTTTGGTGTCATCAGCAAATTTGCTAATCCACCCAACTATACCCTCATCCAGATCATTAATAAATATTACAAACAGCAGTGGCCCCAAAACAGATCCTTGAGGTACACCACTTGTAACCGCACTCCATGATGAATATTTACTATCAACCACCACCCTCTGTTTCCTATCCGCTAGCCAATTCCTGATCCAATTTCCTAGATCACCCCCAATCCCATACATCTGCATTTTCTGCAGAAGCCTACCATGGTGAACCTTATCAAACGCCTTACTAAAATCCATATATACCACGTCCACTGCCTTGCCCCCATCCACCTCCTTGGTCACTTTCTCAAAAAACTCAATAAGGTTAGTAAGGCACGACCTACCTGCCACAAAACCATGCTGACTATCACCTATCAATTCATTACTCTCCAAATAACTATAAATCCTATCCCTTATAATTTTTTCCAACATCTTGCCGACAACAGAAGTGAGACTCACCGGTCTATAATTCCCGGGGAAGTCTCTGTTCCCCTTCTTAAACAATGGGACAACATTCGCTAACCTCCAATCTTCTGGTACTATACCAGAGGCCAACGACGACCTGAAGATCAGAGCCAGAGGCTCTGCAATCACTTCTCTTGCCTCCCAGAGAATCCTTGGATAAATCCCATCCGGACCAGGGGATTTATCTATTTTCAGACCCTCCAGAATATCCTGCACATCCTCCTTATCAACTGTAATACTATCTATTCTACTCCCTTGCAACCCAGTGTCCTCCTCAGCTATATTCATGTCCCCTTGCGTGAACACCGAAGAGAAATATTGGTTCAATGCTTCACCAATCTCCTCCGGTTCCACACATAACTTCCCTCTGCCATCTATAACTGGCCCTAAACTTGCCCTAACCAACCTTCTGTTCTTGACATACCTATAGAACGCCTTAGGATTCTCTTTAACCCTATCCGCCAAAGTCTTCTCATGTCCCCTTTTAGCCCTTCTAAGCTCGCTCTTCAACTCCCTCTTAGCCAATCTAAAGCTTTCTAGTGCACTACCCGAGTGCTCACGTCTCATCCGAACATAAGCCTCCTTTTTCTTTTTAACCAACAAAGAAACTTTTTTGGTGCACCACGGTTCCCTAGCCCTACCAATTCCTCCTTGCCTGACAGGGACATACCTATCACAGACTCGCAGTAGCTGCTCCTTGAAAAAACTCCACATGTCGGACGTTCCCAGTCCCTGTAATCTCCTAGTCCAACCTATGTTTCCTAATTCTCTCCTAATAGCCTCATAATTACCCTTCCCCCAGCTAAAACCACTGGCCCGAGGTTCATGCCTATCCCTTTCCATCACTAAGGTGAACGTAACCGAATTGTGGTCACTATCACCAAAATGCACACCAACTTCCAAGTCTAGCACCTGGTCTGGCTCATTTCCCAGCACCAGATCCAATATAGCCTCACCTCTAGTTGGCCTGTCTACATACTGAGTCAAAAAACCTTCCTGCACGCTTTGAACAAAAACTGACCCCTCTAACGAGCTAGAGCTATAACAATTCCAGTCAATATTAGTCAAGTTAAAATCCCCCATAACAATTGCCCTATTACTTTCACTCCTAAGCAGGATTGACTCCGCAATCCTTTCCTCAACCTCTCTAGAACTTTTAGGAGGTCTATAAAAGACTCCCAACAGGGTGACCTCTCCTCTCCTATTTCTAATCTCCGCCCATACTACCTCAACAGATAAGTCCTCATCAAACCTCCTCTCTGACACTGTGATACAATCTCTGACCAATAATGCTACCCCTCCCCCTCTTCTACCTCCTTCCCTACTTCGACTAAAACATTTGAACCCCGGGACCTGCAGCATCCATTCCTGCCCCTGCTCTATCCATGTCTCTGAAATAGCCACAACATCGAAGTCCCAGGTACTGATCCACGCTGCAAGTTCACCCACTTTATTGCGAATACTCCTGGCATTGAAGTATACACATTTCAAACCCTGCTCCACCCCACCTCTGCAATGCCGTGCATTGCAGTCCCCATCCATGCATCCCTCACTTTCAGCCCCACTACTCAGGATCCCTCCCCCCCCCCGAATCAGTTTAAACCTCCCTGCATGGCCTTAGCAAATTTACCCCCCAGGATATTGGTCCCCTTCTGATTAAGGTGTAGACCATCCTTCTCATAGAGGTCACACCTTCCCCAGTACGAGCCCCAATTGCTTAAGTACCTGAACCCCTCCCTCCTGCACCATCCCCTCAGCCATGAATTCAAACCTTCCCTCTCCCTATTCCTCTCTAAACTATCCCGTGGTACAGGCAAGAGTCCAGAGATAACCACTCTGTCAGTCTTGGCCTTTAGTTTCCACCCCAACTCCATAAATCCCTGCCTAATATCCCCTTCCCCTATCCTCCCTATGTCGTGTGTCCCCACATGTACAATAACTTGTGGTTTATCTCCCTCCCCCCTAAGAGTCCTGAATACCCTGTCAGACACATCCCGGACCCCAGCCCCTGGTAGGCAACACACCAACCCTGAGTCCCTACCTTTAGTTCCGACCCTCCTATCTGTCCCCTTAATTGTGGAGTCCCCAATCACAAGGCCCAGTCTTTTACAGCCCCTAACCACCTGAGCTTTCTCACTCGGCTCACCCCCAGAGATCTGCTCTCTATGCTCAGTTGATTCCTCCTCAACTGTAGCCTCCAGCACCGAAAACCTATTATGGAGGGGAACCGCCCCAGGGGATTGTCTTCCCGATTGCTTCTTACCCCTCCTCCTGGCATTGACCCAAGCCTCATTTCTAGGAGTTACTATTTCTCTATAACTCCTATCAACTTCCACCTCCGCCTCCCGAATTATGCGGAGTTCCTCTACCTCCCCCTCCAGCTCCTTTACACGCTCCTCCAGAAGCTGCAATCTAATGCACTTCTTACAACTAAAATCTCCTGAAACACTACTGGATTTCCTCACCACATACATCCCACAGGAGATGCAGCATACTGCCTGAACTGCCATCCCTGAAGCCATTACCAGCAAGAAAAAAAGAAAACAAAAAACTTCCCCACACTTATAATTAGGTTAGAGGAGGATGGAAGGGTGGGATCCTCTACCAGTGTAGAGGATCGGGTATCTCCTCTGCACCAATTTATAGGGCTAGGGGCCCGAGAGAAAAAAAAAAACTACTACTGAGGGGGAACCACCCAGGTAACTGACTTTTAAAGTTAAAATAAAAACCCTTCCCAGACTCCTTTGCTGCCCACTTCTAGTTTTCACATTAAACTTGAAAAACTGCTGTTAAAGTAAAGGCCAAAAAAATACACACACTCGCTGACTAATTAAATAAATAAACAATTCAATTAATCCAATTAATCTCTTACCAGCACTGCTGCTTTTCAATCACCCCTCTCAGCTTGCTCCAGTGGATCAATGAGGGGGAACCTCCCAGGTAACTGACTTTTAAAGTTAAAATAAAAACCCTTCCCAGACTCCTTTGCTGCCCACTTCTAGTTTTCACATTAAACTTGAAAAACTGCTGTTAAAGTAAAGGCCAAAAAAATACACACACTCGCTGACTAATTAAATAAATAAACAATTCAATTAATCCAATTAATCTCTTACCAGCACTGCTGCTTTTCAATCACCCCTCTCAGCTTGCTCCAGTGGATCAATGAGGGGGAACCTCCCAGGTAACTGACTTTTAAAGTTAAAATAAAAACCCTTCCCAGACTCCTTTGCTGCCCACTTCTAGTTTTCACATTAAACTTGAAAAACTGCTGTTAAAGTAAAGGCCAAAAAAATACACACACTCGCTGACTAATTAAATAAATAAACAATTCAATTAATCCAATTAATCTCTTACCAGCACTGCTGCTTTTCAATCACCCCTCTCAGCTTGCTCCAGTGGATCAATGAGATAGTTAATTACTGTGATGATAACAAAGGCTACAAGGGACCATCAATAGATCTCCCCATGGGCTTCGTGGAATATGAACTGCCTAACTTGGGCGGCACAGTGGCACAGTGGTTAGTACTGCTGCCTCACAACTCCAGGGGCCTGGGTTCGATTCCCAGCTTGTGTCACTGTCTGTGTGGAGTTTGCACGTTCTCCCCCTGTCTGCGTGGGTTTCTTCCGGGTGCTCCAGTTTTCTCCCACAGTCCAAAGATTTGCAAGGTAAGTTGTTGGCCATGCTAAATTGCCCCTTAGTGTCCGGAGAGGTGTAGGTTAGAAGGATTAGCAGTGTAAATGCATGGGGTTATGGGGATAGGGCCTGGGTGGGACTGTTGTCGGTGCAGACTTAATGGGCTGAAAGGCCTCCGTCTGCACTGTAGGGATTCTATGATTCCATGATAATTTAGTGAGCAGAGGTTTGCCCAGTGGGAAACAGCCAGCGAGAGTTTTTAAGCTTTTTACTTTACCCGGATTGGGTTGTAGGTCCCAAGGTGAAGGCTACCTGACTGTAAGCCATAGGAGTGACCTTTTCCTTTTGTGCACAATACAGGGTGTTGATGACAGGAAACTGGTGTTTGGCTGAATTACTACAAACATGATTTGCTTTTAACAAATCATAGAATCATAGAATCCCTACAGTGCAGAAGGAGGCCATTCGGCCCATCGAGACTGCACCGACCGCAATCCCACCCAGGCCCTATTCGCGTAACCCCATGTATTTACCCTGCTAATCCACTTGACACTAGGTTCAATTTAGCATGGCCAATCCACCTAACCTGCACATCTTTGGACTGTGGGAGGAAACTGGAGCACCCGGAGGAAACTCATGCAGACACGGGAAGAATGTGCAAACTCCACACAGACCCGAGAATGTGAGGCAGCAGTGCTAACCACTGTGCTACTGTGCCTCCCATGCTGGCTTTCTTTAATTGATTCATACTGCTGCTTCACAGCACCAGGAACCTGGGTTTGATTCCAGCCTTGAGTGACCGACTGTGTGGAGTTTGCACATTCTCCCCACATCCGCATGGGTTTTCTCCAGATGCTCTGGTTTCCCCACAGTCCAAAGATGTGCAGGTTAGGTGGACTGGCCATGCTAAACTGTCCTTTAATGGCAAATGACTTGTAAATTAGATGGATTACTTATGGTAAATGTGCATGGTTACGGGGCTACGATGGAGAGGAGGGCCTGGGTGGGATGCTCTTTCAGTGAGACGTGCAGACACGATGGGCTGAATGGCCTCTTTCTGTACTGTAGACATTCTATGGTTCTAATTAATCCACTCTAATCCCAGTGACTGTTAATTGTGAACTGAATTGTCAATTCTAAAAGCTTTCTGTGATAGCATGGCCCCTTTAAGGGGCAACTGTTGGTGGATCACGTGACCCCCTTGGGGTCTCTCGGAAAGGAGCATGCGAACCTCAGCCTATCTGGCGTTAGGATGTGAATCCTGGTAGGTAGAACCTGCAGTCTGAGCCTGGGAGTAGGTGGGATTAGACCCACATCTGTACTGAGCTCGTTTGTATACAGTTTTAACCACTGTTCAATAAATCACCATTGTGATTCAAGGCTTCTTCATCATGTTACCTCGTGCTACAATACTTCCCCACCGCTGACATTAAATTGACTGGCCTGTAGTTGCTGGGTTTTCCTTACACACCTTTTTGAACAAGGGGTGTAATATGTGCAATTTTGAGTCCTTTGCCACCAACCCTGTATCTAAAGATTCTGGAAGATTATGCCATGTATCTCGCTATTTCTGCCCTCACTTCCTCTTTGCATCTGATGTGGTCCTGCTCACATATCAACTTTACCAATGCAGACAGCCTTTCTAATATCTATTCTTTATCAGTTTTTAGCCATCTAGTGTCTCAACTGAAACAAGTGCCAGACAAATACCATCTCTAACATGAGAAAATCTAACCATCTTCCCTTGACATTGCATTACCATTGCTCAATCTCCCACGGTCAACATCTTGGGGTTTCCATTGACCAGAAACTGAACTGGCGCAGCCATATAAATACTTTGAAAAGAGAATGCCAGAGGCTCTGAGTTCTCTGGTAAATACCTCACCTCCTGACTCCCCAAAACCCTGTCCACTATTTACAAGGCACAAGACAAGAGTGTGATGGAATATTCTCCACTTGCCTGGATGAGTGTAGTTCCAAAAGTATTCTAGAAGCTCAACACCATCCAAGACAAAGCAACCTGCTTGATTGGTACCACCTCCATCATCTTAAACATTCACTCCTTCCACCACCAGCACACAGCGGTAGCATGTGTACCATATTCAAGAAGCACTGCAGCAATTTGCCGAACTTATTTCGAAGCACCTTCCAAACCAGCAACCTCCACCATCTAGAATGACAAGGGGAGCAGATACAATGGAACACGGCGGATGCGATGGCCTAGTGATATTATTGCTAGACTATTAATCCAGAAGCTCAGCTAATGTTCTGGGGACCTGGGTTCGAATCCCGCCACAGCAGATGGTGGAATTTGAATTCAATTAAAAATATCTGGAATTAAGAAACTACTGATGATCATGAAACCATTGTTGATTGTTGGAAAAACCAATCTGGTTCACTAATGGCCTTTAGGGAAGGAAATCTGCCGTCCTTATCGGGTCTGGCCTACATGTGACTCCATTGCCATAGCAATATGGTTGACTCTCAATTGCCCTCAGGCAACTAGCGACAAATGCTGGCCAGCCAGCGATGCCCATGTCCCACAAATGAATTTTTAAAAAACGCCATCTGTAAATTCCTCTTCAAGTCACACACCACCGGGACTTGGAAGGATATTACACTTCCTTCACTGTCACTGGTTCAAAATCCTGGAACTCCTTTTGTAACAGCACCATGGTTATACCTAAATATAGATTACAGCAGTTCAAGAAGGCACCACCACCTTCTCAAGGGAATTAGGGATGGAGAATAAATGCTGGCCAGCCAGCAAAGTCCAAATCCTGTGATAGAATATGTTTTTAAAAAATTACTTCTTCTTTTACTGTAGCTTTGGCAGCATCACTGGTAAAGACAGATGCAAAGTATTCATTTACTACCCAAACATGCCCTCTGCCTCCCGTTTCTGGTCCCTAATCAGCCCCTCCATACCTCATACTACCCTTACATTATTTATAGAAGACTTTAGTATTCCCTTTTATATTAGAAACATAGAAACATAGCTTTCAGTTTCTTCTCAAACACAGTCTTTCTTTCATAGAAAATCATAGAAACCCTACAATGCAGAAGGTGGCCATTCGGCCCATTGAGTCTGCACCGACAACAATTCCACCCAGGCTCTTTCCCCGGAACTCCTGCTAATCCCTCTAACCTATGCATCCCAGGAAACTAAGGGGCAATTTAGCATGGCCAATCAACCTAACCCGCACATCTTTGGACATCTTTCTTTTATTTCCTTTTACACTTTCTTTCTGAACATTCGATATTTAAACTAGCGCTCTCTTGGATTAGCAACATTTGTCATACACATTTTTTTTCTGCTCCATCATACTCACTACCTCTTTTATCATTGAGTGAACTCTGACTTTAGTTGCCTGCCTTTCTTCCTTCTGGGAATGTACCTCAGCTGTATCTGAACCATCTCCTCTTTAAATGCAATCCATTGTTCCATTACAGCTTTGCCTGCCAATCTTTGATTCCAATTTCTTTGTGACTGATCAGATCTCACCCCATTGAAATTGGACATTCCTCAATAAATTATTTTTTCTTTGGATTACTCATTTCCCTTTTCCATAGCTAACCGTAACATTATATTTTGTTCATGAGATATGGGCAATGCTGGTTAGGCCAGCATTTATTGCCCATCCTTAATTGCCCTTGAGAAGCTGGTGGTGAGTCGCCTTCTTGAACTGCTGCGGGCCATATGTGGTAGGTACACCCAGAGTGCTGTTAGGAAGGGAGTTCTAAGATTTTGACCCAGTGATAGTGAAGTAATGGCAATGTAGTTCCATGTCAGGATTGTGTGTGGCTTGGAGGAGAACTTGCAGGTGATTGCTTTCACATCCATCTGCTGCCCTTGTCCTTCTAGGTGGTAGAGGTCAGGGCTTGAAAGGTGCTGTCATAGGAGCCATTATTGAGTTGCTGGAGTACATCTTGTAGAAGGTTCACGTTGCTGTCACTGTGTGGTGGTGATGTAAACAGTGAATGTTTAAGGTGGTGGATGGGGTGCCAATCAAGCGAGCTGCTTTGTTCTGGATTGTGTCGAGCTTCTTGAGTGTTGTTGGAGCTGCACTCATCCAAGCAAGTGGGGAGTATTCCATTACACTCCTGACTTGTGCCTTGTAGATGGAGGACAAGCTTTGGGAAGTCAGGTGATGAATTACTCACCGAAGGATTTCCAGCCTCTGATCTGCTCTTGTAGTCACAGTATTTATATGACTCAGTTTCTGGTGAATGGTAATCCCTAGGAAGTTGATAGTGGGGGCTTTTAGCAATGGTAATATCATCGAAAGTCAAGGCTTTCCTAGATCACTGATACTAATATTATGACCATTGTTCTCTAAATGTTTCCTGAGTGATACTTGATCCACTTTACCCACCTCATTTCCCAGAACCAGATCCAGCAATGCTCCTTCCACTTTGGGCTGGAAACATACTAATCAATAACACTGTCCAAAAACACTGAGAAATTCTTCCCCCTCTTTGTCCTTTATGTTATCACAATCTATATTAGTGTACTTAAGGTACCCCATTATCACTACTCTATAGATTTGCAGTTTTCTGTAATTTCCATGCATATTTGCTCCTCTATATCTTTCCCACCATGGTGGCCTATAGAGTACACCCAGTAATGTAATGGGACCACTATTTTTCCTTTGAGTAACCAGATAGATTCTGTCCTTGGCCCCTCCAGGACATCCTTTCTCTCATAAACAAAATTGAACTGTCAAGCTTATCGAAACTGTCAAAAGAAACTGTAAGACAAAACAGCCAGAAGGAATAGTCAGGCTGTCAAAATTCAGAACTGAATGCCTGGCAGCAAGTTACACAACTCTTGATTTCCCAAAGCCTTCCCACCACCATGAGCCATTAGTGTGATGGAATACTCCAAGCAAATGTTAAGAGCTTTTACAAGTATATGAAAAGGAGAATAGTTGACGTAAACGTTAGAAGCAGAGACAGGAAGAATTATCATGGGCAATGGAAAGACAGCAGAGATATTGAACAATATTTTTTGCCTGTTTTCACAGTGAAGACATAAGTTCAGGGAAGACATAAGACAGGGACTAAAATCTGACAAACCCCCTCAGTTCCGTGGTTGTGAGAGATAGCTGTTGAGATAGTGGATGCACTGGTTATCATTCCCTAGATTCTGCAATGTCCCGGTATATTGGAAGTTGGCAAACTTAACGTTGCTATTCAAGAAAGGAGGGAGATGGTAAATGGGAAACTACAGGCCAGTTAGCCTAACATCAGTCACCGGGAATGTACTGGATTCTATTATCAAGGAAGTCTTAACAATGCACTTTGAAAGCCAAAGTATGATCCGACATAGTCAACATAGTTTTACAAAATGGAAGTCGCGTGTGAGAAATTTGTTAAGAGTTTTGTGAGGATGTACCTAGTAGTGGGGAATCAGTAAATATGGTATACTTGATTTCCAAAAGTCATATTTGACTTTTTGGGGCATATTTGCCACAAAAAGGGTTAATATACGAGGTAAAGGCACATGGAGTTGGAGGTAATACATTAATATGGGTAGAGAATTGGTTAACAGACAGGAAGAAAAAGGGGGGGACAAGTGGGGCATTTTTAAGTGAATAGGCTGTGAATAGCAGAGTGCCGCAAGGATCAGTGCCTCAGCTACTTACGATTTACGTTAATGACTTAGATGAAGAAATAGAGACCAATGTATTTAAATGTGCTGACAATACAAAGCAAAAGGAAGACACAAGGAGGCCGCAAAGATTTATAGACAGGTAATGTGACAGGAGAACAAGGTGGCAGATGGTGTATAGTACGGGAAGTGTGAAGTTTTGGTCGTAAAAATAGAAAAGCAGAATATTTTTTAAAGGTGTGAAACTTGTAAATGTTGATGTGCAGAGAGACTTGGGTACAAGGATCACTGAAAGTTAGCATGCAGATATAACAAGCAATTAGAAAGGCAAATGGTGAGTTGGCCTTTATTGCAAGGGGTTTGGATGCAAGAATAAGGAATTCTTGTTACAATTGCATAGAGCTTTGGTGAGATCACACCCGGAGTACTGTGTGCAGTTTTGATCTCTATATTTAAGGATATACTTGCATTGGAGGCAATGTAGCGAAGGGTCACTAGATTGGTTCTATTGCTTCTGAGTAAACTGAGTCTATATTCTCTGGAGTTTAGAAGAATGAGAGGTGATCTCATTGAAACATGTATGATTCATGTATGATACATGTATGAAACATGTATGATGCACCCCTTCCCGATGAGCCCAACACATTCTATGCCCGTTTTGAGCAAGAGGTCAGCAAGAGCATGCCCTCCACCCCAGAAGCCTTGGCTGAACCCGTATCCCAGGCCACCATCGCAGGCATCAGTCAGATTAACCTTCTCGAAAATCAAATGGAAAGTGACTGGCCCGGATGGGGTATCCAGATGAGCACTCAGATCCTACGCGGACCAGCTGGCGGGAGCATTCACAGACATCTTTAACCTTTCTTTCCACCAATCTGAGGTCCCTATCTGCTTCAAGAAGACAACCATCATCCCTGTACCAAAGAAATGCCAGGCAGCGTACCTTAATGACTTTCATCGGTGGCTCTGACATACATCATTATGAAGTGCTTCGAACAGTTAGTCATAGCATGAATCAATTCTAGCCTCCCAGATTGCCTGGATCTATTCACCTATCGCCGCAACAGGTCCACAGCAGACGCCATCTCCCTGGCCCTACACTCAACCCTGGATAACAAAGACACGTATGTCAGACTCCTATTTATTGACTACAGCTCAGCCTTTAATACCATTATTCTGACATCATCTCCAAACTCCATGGCCTGAGGCTCAGCTTCTCCCTCGGTAATTGGATCCTAGACTTCCACAGACCGCAATCAGTAAGGATAGACAACAAAACCTCCTCCATGGTCATCCTCAACACCGGTGCCCCACTAGGCAGTGTCCTCAGTCCCTTACTGTACTCCTTATACACCTATGACTGTGTGACCAAATTCTCCTCCAATTCGATTTTCAAGTTTACTGATGACACCACCATAGTGGGTGAGATCTCAAACAATGATGAGACAGAGTACAGGAATGAGATAGAGAATCTGGTGAACTGGTGCAAAAACAATAATCTCTCCCTCAATGTCAACAAAACAAAGGAGATAGTCATCGACTTCAGGAAGCAAAGTGGAGGACATGCCCTTGTCTACATCAATGGGAACAATGTGGAAATGGTCAAGAACCTCAAGTTTCTAGGTCTCCAGATCACCAACAACCTGTCCTGGTCCCTCCATGCTGATGCTATAGTTAAGAAAGCCCACCAGTGCCTCTACTTTCTCAGGAAGCTAAAGAAATTTGGCATGTCCACTACGACTCTCATCAATGTTTACAGATGCACCATAGAAAGCATTCTTTCTGGTTGTATCACAGCTTGGTATGCCTCCTGCTCTGTCTAAGACTGCAGAAAACTATAAAGAGTCGTGAACGAAGCCCAGTCCATCACGCAAACTAGCCTCCCATCCATTGACTGTCTACGCTTCCCACTGCCTCGGCAAAGTAGCCAGCATAATCAAGGACCTCCCTCACCCGGACATACTCTCTTCCACCTTCCTCCATCGGGAAAAGGTACAAAAGTCTGAGGACATGTACCAACTGACTAAAGAACAGCTTCCTCCCTAAAAGCAAAATACTGCGGATGCTGGAAGCTGAAACAAAAACAGAAAATGCTGGAAAATCTCAGCAGCTCTGACAGCATCTGTGTGGAGAGAATAGATGTGGAGATGCCGGCGTTGGACTGGGGTAAACACAGTAAGAGTTTTAACAACACCAGGTTAAAGTCCAACAGGTTTATTTGGTAGCAAATGCCATTAGCCTTCGGAGCCCTGCTCCTTCGACAGATGGAGTGGATATCTGCTCCCAAACAAGGCACACAGAGACACAAAATCAATTTACAGAATACTGATTAGAATGCGAAATCTTTACAGCTAATCAAGTCTTAAAGTTACAGACAATGTGAGTGGAGGGAGCATTAGGCACAGGTTAAAGAAATTTCGGAGCAGGGCTCCAAAAGCTAATGGCATTTGCTACCAAATAAACCTGTTGGACTTTAACCTGGTGTTGTTAAAACTCTTACTGTGAAGAGAATAGAGCCAATGTTTCGAGTCCAGATGACCCTTCGTCAGAGCTAAGAGCAAAGAAAATCAGCAGAGATTTATACTATTGGGAGAAGGGGAGCGGGAAGGGGTGTGGAATTGGACAAAGGGAGTGTAAATGATACAGAAGGCTGAGAAGGTGCTGAGAGAGTCCATTACGTGATCAGAATGCGAGAATGGCAGAACAGAGTTACTACTCGTCAGCCACTGCGCAGTTCAGGTCAGGCAGCCCATGTCTTTAAATTGTTGCACCCTCTCTATGTCCTCCTCACATTTCACTTTGTATTGTCAGCACATTTAGATACATTACTCTCTGTCTCTTCATCCAAGTCATTAACATAAACTGAAACCTAAAGAGAAAATGCTGGAAAATCTCAGCAGGTCTGGCAGCATAGGTAAGGAGAGAAAAGAACTGATGTTTCAAGTCCAGATGACCCTTTGTCAAAGCTAGTCAAAGGGTCATCTGGACTCGAAACATCAGTTCTTTTCTCTGCTTACAGATGCTGCCAGACCTGTTGAGACTTTCCAGCATTTTCTCTTTTGGTTTCAGATTCCAGCATCTGCAGTATTTTGCTTTTAACATAAACTGAAAACCGCTGAGGCTTCAGCACTAGTCCTTGTGAACTCCACTATTCACAGCCCGTTAACTTGAAAGTGCCCCACTTGACCTGCCACGATCTATCTGCTTCAGTGAGTGCTTAGAGCTTAGAGTCTCTGCTCAACGAGTGGGGCAGAATCCATCGCATCAAGCAAACAAACAAAAAGAAAGAAGAAAATGACCACTTTTCCATTAGTAACGGGAACATCCAGACCTAGTGCACTGGGCTGACAGACAACTTGGAACTGGCCAATAATATGCACAAGATAGCTGTGATCGACAGGGGACTTCAGAGGCTGAACATCGACATAGCATCCTTCCAAGAGACGACTGAGAGCGAATCACTGAAAGATGATTTATCTGGAAGCGGAGGGGTTCAGAGGATATGTGAGCAAGGTGTAGGCTGCGCAGTAAGGAACTGGTTATTCTCAATGATAGAACCATCCACAAATGATAGAGGACATATTCTCTCCATCCGCCGCCTCTCAACTCAAGCCGTGCCAGTTAATCTCATGAGCATCTATGCTCCAACACTGTGCTCCACTACAGAGGTGAAAGACCAGTTCTATGAAGAGCTTTGTGCTGCTATCAGCAGACTCCTTAAATCAGAATGTCTTTACCTACTGAGAGATTTCAATGCGAGAGTGGATGCAGACCATGAGTTAAGGCCTCCTTGCCTTACACATCATGGCCTGGGAAAGATATATGAGAATGGACAAAGATAACTTGAGTGCTGCTGCAAGCTCTGTGTAACTAACACCTTCTTTCAGAACAAACTATACCACAGGGGGTGTCCTGGAGACACCCAGGATCAGACCAGCTGGATATGACCATCACCAGACCTGACTCTCTGAACAGCATTCCCAACATGTGCAACTCCTGCAGTACTGACTGCGATACAGATCATTCCATTGTGTGCCCTGATCCTCGAATCTTTATCATTCAAAGCAGAACTGTTGTGCTCTTATCAACATCAGTCATACTGTCCATCCAGATTAAAACACAACAATCCCTAGATGCAATTGAACGGCTGCCCTCCGGCATTCCCACATAGAGTGGTGAAGCAAAATGGACCACACTTTGGGACAGCATCTACAACACCAACATATCAACATATTAGGGATGAGCAATAAATGTTGACATAACCAGTGACGGCAACACTCCGTAAATATATATATTTTTAATTTACAATACTCTCAACATATAGATTCATAGAATCCCTATAGTGCAGAAGGAGGCCATTCAGCCCATCGAGCCTATACCAACCACAATCCCACCCAGGCCCTATTCCCGTAACCCCACACATTTACCCTGCTAATCCCCCTGACATCAAGGGTCAAGTTAGCATGGCCAACCAACCTAACCCACACATCTTTGGACTGTGGGAGGAAACCGGAGCACCCAGAGGAAACCCACGCAGACACGGGGAGAAAGTGCAAACTCCACACAGACAGTGACCCGAGGCCGGAATTAAACCTGGGACCCTGGTGCTGTGAGGCAGCTGTGCTAACCATCTGCACTATAGGGATTCTATGAATCTATATGTTGAGAGTATTGTAAATTAAAAATATATATATTTACGGAGTGTTGCCGTCACTGGTTATGTCAACATTTATTGCTCATCCCTAATATGTTGATATGTTGGTGTTGTAGATACTGTCCCAAAGTGTGTTCCATTTTGCCTTCTTGGAAAACAAGAGTCGAAAAATGCTAATTGGTTTGAGACTAACATCACTGTGATGGAGCCTGTCATTGAAACCAAGGGTGTCAAGCCTATTACAAGAGAAATTTGAGGAAGGAAACTCTGAAAGCACTAAGAGACGCACAATGTAAAGTCAAATAGGCTGCTCGGAGCTGCATCAATAACCATTGGTTATAACTCTGTGAGAATATGTAGGTGTTTTTCGATACAGGAAACATTTGCGTGATATATGAAGGGAATCAAAAATCAAGAGGCCCATCAGCAAAGAATTAGCTCCACTGAAGACAAAAGCAGGGGAGGTCATCATGGATGGCAGTAAACAGTTGGAGAGAAGGGTGGAATATTGCATTGAGTTGTATTCTAGGGAGAACAGTCACCAAGAATGTTCTAGGCACCATGGAAAGCCTGCCTGTCATGGCAAAGCTGGATAGCAAATACATTGTGGGGGAGCTTAACAAAACTATTTACTTGCTAGCCACAGACAAAGCTCCAGGTGCTGATGCTAGATCGCCTGAATTCATCAAGCACTGGAAATCAGCACTCCTGCAACACAAGAGTCTCTGCAGGAGGGTAGGGACAGTGCCCCAGGACATGCGCACCATCAGAGAGCAAGCAAAAACCCTGAAAAGACATTATTATATCTTAATTATCTTCAGCACAATCCCTGTTGTCTCCACTGAGGACCAAGGCTTCTCCTCTAACCTTGGAGACATACGAGGAAGGCAAACATTGGTATACCCTTTTGGGAGAGTTGGCTCAGTCCAGCTACTTAGATAACCCACCCTCAAGTGTTGGTACAGGGCCTCATCTGATTCAACTAGATGGCCTTTTCAGACCATTCTGTCCACTCTATCTATGGACATGTTTGAAAATCAAATCCTTGAAGGTTAATAGAGAATTGAATATTCAAGAGGTTAAAATCAGAGCAGATAATTTTCAAGGGATAAAAATCAGGGCAGGTAATATCCAATAGGTTAAAATCAAGGCAGATATGAGAGAACGGTGGATGTAGAATGAAAAGTTTGTATAAACTGTTTGAGCGGGATTTTCTGGCCGCGCTCGCCCCAAGACCTTAAAATCCCACCCGAGGTCACCGGACCTTTGCATGGTCCATGTCCCGCCCGCTACAATGCCATGGCAGGCAGGATGGGAAACTTCCGCCCTTTATCTTATGCGTTACTTGTGTTCAGTTTAATGATATTTTAGAAATTGGACAAGCTCATCTTATGGCTTTATTCTATGTCTCCCTGAATTTATCTTGCTCTTTGTTATTTGTTTCCAAGTTGGCTTTCCAAATGATCAGAAATGTGTTTGTAGCAGTTCATGGTGACTTTGAAAAACAGAAATATTTCTGAATGATGTAACAAGATTCAAAAACAGTGAATATCAACAGCAAACTCTAAGAACTGACACCATACATGTTGAAATTCATAATTGGTGGTTACCGGAAGCTTACGGGTAATTTATTGGAACTTGTTAGAGTACAACTTGCTGTGCATTGAATGAGCAATTTACCTTTGCAATGTCAGCACTTCTAATTACTGTCTTATGTGGAAATGTTATTTTCTTGACAACGTAAACAGCACACAATGTGCAGTTGTAAAAATTACAAGAATGCACAAAGTGGGTGTGACTTTCTGGTTAATGCCACCATATGCCTCCCATCAAAAGAAAATTACTCTCAAACCTTTACTGCGTGTCTTCCTCCTACACGGTTCTGTTTCATCACATACACACACCCAAGAAGCAGAAAAATATTCACAGCGGTCTAAAGTTACAACTAATTTGATAGTTTCCTTCTTGTGTAAAAGGTGGAGCATTGTCAGTTCTACAGTTTACCAATCAGGCCAAAGGTGGCACGGTGGCACAGTAGTTAGCACTGCTGCCTCACAGCTCCAGGGACTCGATTCCGGCCTTGAGTGACTGTCTGTGTGGAGTTTGCACCTTCTCCCCATGTCTGCATGGGTTTCCTCCAGGTACTCCGGTTTCCTCCCACATTCTGAAAGATGTGCTGGTTAGGTGCACTGACCCGAACAGGCACCGGACTGTGATGACTAGGGGAATTTCACAGTGACTTCATTGCAGTGTTAATGTAAGCCTTGCTTGTGACTAATAAATAAACATTCAACTTTAAAAGATGTGTAGGTTATATGGGATTAGCCATGGTAAATGTGTGGGATTACAGGGTCAGGGCGAGGGAGAGGGCCTGGGTAAAATGCTCTGTCAGAGAGTCGGTTTAGACTCAATGGCCTGAATGGCCTCTTCTGCTCTGTAGGGATTCTATGATTCTATGATCTGTGGGGCTATAGTTGAAATGCGATTGGCAGGTGATTGTTTGATGGAAGTTTAAAATACGACACCTTTAATTAATTCACGAATCAAGCAGCTAACAACCTGGCCATTATTATTCAGTCCTATTCCAAAAAGTGTTCTTTAACAATAAGTAATCTCCCATCAGCAAACATTGGATATATTTTTTAAATTTCTTATTAAAACTGGGGACTGGGCAAATTTGAATACTTATCATTGGTGTATCATAATCCAATCTAGACTAAGAAGTTTGGAAGTGTTCTCTCAGTTGGCTGTGCCTCGATAAATCATGAATTGATGCAGCACAGAAGAAGGCCATTTGGCCCATTGCACTGCTTCTGTTCTTTGAAGGTTATCCAATTAGCTCTACACCCCAGCTCCTTCCACATAGCCCTCTCAATTTTCCGCAAAATAAAATTGCTCTGAAAATTCAGAAACAAGTTCCAAATAGGTACCAGTCACATCGCAGAGGTATTGATTAGCACTGCTGCCTCAGAGTGCCAGGGACCTGGGTTCGATTCTCGGCTTGAGTCACTGTCTGTGTGGAGGTTGCACATTCTCCCCGTGTCTGCGTGGGTTTCCTCCCACAGTCCAAAGACATGCTGGTTAGGTGCATTGGCCATGCTAAATTCCACCTCAGTGTACTCAAACAGGCACCGGAGTGTGGTGACTGGGGGATTTTCACAGTAACTTCATTGCAGTGTTAATGTAAGCCTATGTGTGACTAATAAATAATAAAATCTGTCACCTTGATCAGTAAGGCTAGGAGGTTATAAGTGGAAAGGTTGCACTGAAGCAGTAAGAAATTAATGTCTCAATTTAAAGGTGATATAGTAATGAATGTGTTAATACATATACTCCCTATTTTAATGACAGCATCAAACCAATTATTTCTAGCAGCTTTGTTTGGCAGCGAAAGCTGGTTTAGTTGTTAAGGAGTCGACTTAACTAAAGTGAATACAATTTTAAGTGTAATTAATTGGCTGTGACGCACTTTGTGATGTTGGAAGATACAATCAGGTGTTTAAAAGTGCAAGTTCTCTTTTTAATTATTACAGCTCACATATTATTTGTCTGTTGTTGAGCAAACTTCCATGAAAGGTACATATGTAGGAGTTCCCATTCCAACCCACTGCTGATTTCTAAGGAAAACAGCGTGAAGCAGTTTTTTTGTGCCATATTCAGGTTCGATCAGTCATCATATCTGATGGTCCTCAGATTAAACAAATCTCCAGGAAGAAAGCCAGGATGGTTTGCAGATTGGAAACTCAGAAACAAAGCATTTCCCTTGATCCCATTGAGTTTAACAACGGGGGGCGGCTGGGGGGGGTGCACGGCACGGTGGCACAGTGGTTAGCACTGCTGCCTCACAGCTGTGATGTGGAGATGCCGGCGTTGGACTGGGGTAAACACAGTAAGAAGTTTAACAACACCAGGTTAAAGTCCAACAGGTTTATTTGGTAGCAAAAGCCACACAAGCTTTCGGAGCTCTTAGCCCCTTCTTCAGGTGAGTGGGAATTCTGTTCACAAACAGAGCCTCACAGCGCCAGGGAGCCAGGTTCAATTCCGGCCTCGGATCACTGTCTGTGCCAAGTTTGCACATTCTCCCCGTGTCTGTGTGGGTTTCCTCCGAGTATTCTGGTCTCCTCCCACAGTCCAAAGCTGTGCAGGTTAGGTTGATTGGCCATGCTAAATGGCCCCTAGTGTCAAGGGATTAGCAAGGTAAATATGTGGGGTTTCCGGAAATAGGGCCTGGGTGGGATTGTGGTCGGTGCAGACTCGATGGGCCAAATGGCCTCCTTCTGCACTGTAGGGATTCTATAACAAGTGGACAGTTTTAAAATCCCTCAGAATGTTTTCTCAATAAGAAGTCTCAAGACTTCTTGTGAGATTTCTTGAAATCTTTTGAGACTTCTTACTGTGCTTACCCCAGTCCAACGTCGGCATCTCCACATCAATGTTTTCTCACCCATTGATGGACAGACAGTTGAGCAGATGAAGATGACGGGTTCTGCTTTGTGGGAAAGGCAGTTGAGTAAGAGAAGGAGTGGTGAAGGGGGGACATCAGAGCCAAACTCAATTCTGTGCTCACCTCATGTCCATATATGTGCACTTCCAGCAAAGATCAGCCACCTTAAAACTAAAGCTTAAATCTTATTTGTTAGTGTCACAAGTAGGCTTCCATTAACACTGCAATTAAGTTACTGCGAAAAATCCCCTAGTCGCCACACTCCAGCGCCTTTTTGGATACACTGAGGGAGAATTTAGCATGGCCAATGCACGTCTTTCGGACTGTGGGAGGAAACCGGAGCACCCGAAGGAAACCCATGCAGATACGGGGAGAACATATAGACTCCGCACAGACAGTGAATCGAACCCGGATCCCTGATGCTGTGAGGCAGTGCTAAACACTGTGCCACCATGCCCCCCATACTGTGCCACCGTGCCGCCCCTAACATTTAACTGAGGGACACCTTCTAACTCCAATTGAAATTTCTGAGGCCTCTTTCAAAAGAAAACAAAAGCTGAAAAACAAATCTATTTTCGAGATGGTGAGAGCAGTAATCGAGACTATTTTTTTTTCCTGGAGCAGATTGGTCAATTTGACATAACTAACAAGAGACAATATTGAAGATATTTTTCATTTGTTCTCAGAAATGGACTAATTGCCTCAAAAACTTAATTATGTCAGGCTTGACTATTTGATTCAGCAACATCAACCAAATGGTGTTGTCCCAAGTTGGCATGCCGTCCAGAGGAGGTCATTTTAATAGTTTTATTGACTGTATTTAGATTTCTCTTTTGCATCAGAAAATATCTGTTGTTTCTTTTCTGGTGCTAGTCCTTAATTTACCGCAGTGGGATTTGAACCCTCCATGTCTGGTGTATCTGTGCAAAAATATTGGTAAACATTATAAGTGACAAAGTGAGTGCATTGACCAAAGATTTTGCAGAATTTTACACAGAGACCATTACCTTTCTTTTAATTTGTCTGCTAAATTTCCCTTTCTGACACCCCTGTCAGAAAATTGATGAGGTCTCTTGCTATAGTAGGTGTTAGGTGTTAGTTCAGTCTGACTAAAGTAATATTGCAACTTATGTTCTTCCTCCCTCCATGTGGATAATTGGTTTGATTCACTGCCATGCTTCTTCTAGATATTTACCAGGTTCATTCAGAATCCAATTAATCTTTAAAATGACACGCACACTGGCACTTTCTCCTGTAAGGTTATTGTTAGAATTAGAGAGATAAGAGGCCGGATGTTGGGTCCCAATGGTGGCAGGACTGGAGGTGGGTGAGTCAGGAATTGGCACGATTTTGATTCGGGGCCATTTAAAAAAATAATCCAGGTTGAGGGACAGAACAGGTGCTTGCCCACAAGCAGTGGGCAGCCAGTAAAGTCAATTGAGGGGCCGATTGATGCCATTTCCGTGCACTGACTGGAATTTTCCCGTGGGCAGGCAGGCCCTCTGTGGTAGCTGAAACACAGCCAGTGAGAAGGGAGAGCCATCCAAGGACAGAATGGCAGGGCCAGTGCTTCTGTGGCCTTTTTAAATCAAACATATCGCGAAACCTGAAAGTGCAGTAAACAGTGAGGAAGATAGCAAAGGACTGCAAGAGTGCAGAGACAGGCTGGTGGAATGGACGGACATAGGGAAAATTAAATTCAATGCAAAAAGGTGTGAGGGTTTTGATAGAAAGACTGAATGGATAGAATATAATCCAAATGGTACAATTTAAAAGGAAGTGACAAAACTGAGGGGGCTTGTAACCGATCTTTGGAGGTGGCAGGTCAGAATAGCAAAACAGTTCATGAAGCATTTGGGATCTTGAGATTTATGAGAAGCACATAGGATACAAAAGCCAGAAAGTAAAACTAAACTTATATAAAGCACAAGTTCAGCCACTGTGGGAGTATTGTGTTCCATTCTGAGAATCAGAGTTTAGGAAAGACATCAAGGCTTTAGAAAGGATAAAGGCTGGAATGTTATCACTGTTCACGCCGGCGGGATTTTCCCAACCCGCTGCAGTGAACAGAGATTTGGCTGGGCGTCAAAATCTCCGACCTTGCTGCAGTGGGAGCATGGTGTGAATGGCCGGTAAGAATGGGCCCAAAGAATAGATTTACTGGGCTGGTTCCAGGGTTGAGGGATTACAGTATGTTTTATTCTTTCATGGGATGTGGTTGTCACTGACAAGCATTTTCTGCCCATCACTAAGTGCCTTGAACAGGGAAACTTGCTGGACCATTTCAGAGGCATTTGAGAGTCAACCACACTGCAGTCTAGAGTCACATAAACCAGGCAAGACCAGGTAAGGATGACAGATGTATTTTGCTAAAGGACATGAGTGAAGCAGATGGGTTTTTACAACAGTCAATGATAGTTTCATGGTCACTATTACTGGGAGTAGTTTTAATAACCAGGTTTATTTTCATTGAAATTAAGTTCAAGCAATCGCCATGTTTGGTTTTGAACCCATGCCCCCAGAGTATTAGCTTGGGCCTCCAGATTACCAGTTCGCCAACACCTCCCCAAAATTAACTGGATAGTCTGAAGAAGCTGGGGTTGTGCTCCTTGTAGGGGAGAAGGATACGAGGGGATTTTATAGCAATGTTTCAAATCAGGAAGAGGGAAGTATTTTAGAATACTATCATTAGTCCAGCTTTTCATGAGAATGTGGCATCCTTAGAACTTTATTCCTACTTATCTGCTCAAATCTGAGGACTTTGTACTTCAACAAACCATATTTTTGAGTTATACCTCGGGTCAGAGATTATTTGTATTTTGTTTTATCATTTCAATATCTCAAGAAGAGGAAAGCATAAGTTGTGAGATGTTTCGGTTGCTTGATTGCTGATTACTGCGTGTGCCTGCGGGCACTTTCGTCATGGCAACCGAGGGATGAAGGTGCTTGTTTGGCATACCTGGGAGGAGTGAGTCTTAGGAACTATTAGTGGTGCTCTAAAGCAATTTGAATGACGCTTGTATTTGCATGTCTATACACATTAAAATTTGCGCTGGAAAGATTGATTAAGATGTTTTAAGATTACCCAATAGGTGAAATACCCATCAAATAATATTTTTTTTTGCTTTTAATAGGAGAAGAAAGCGAGTGATTCACTTTAAAAACAGAAGTGTTGGCAGGTGGTTTAAGCCGTTGGAAGTGTTGAAATAAAATGGTACACTTAATCTTTATACCTAACATGTGGCCCTAAAGGTGGAAACTGGAACTATGAGATCATAGTGTTGAGCTGTGAGGACTGTAAATGAAGGAAGGAAGGTGATTTATACAGCACCATTCCAAACATCCCATGGAGCTTTACATCCAATTACATTTGAAAAAGGTAGTGATTGTTATCATAGAAACATCAAAAGTAGAAGCAGGAGTAGACCATTTGGCCCTTTGAACCTGCTCCGCCATTCATTTTGATCATGGCTGATCATCAAATTTAATATCCTGACCACCACCCCCCCTTCCCCCCCACCCAACCCCCACCCCTCCCCCTCACCCCACCCCACCACCGCCATATCCCTTTATTCCTTTAGTCCCAAGAGGTATATCTAATTTATTCTTGAAATTTCTTCATGTCAGAACTATGGCAACCAATATTTGCACTGCAGTACCCCACAACCAGCAATGAGTTAAAACACATAAGGAAGTTGATTGAAGAATAATTGTTGGTTAAGGCACCAGTGTATCTTGCCCTTCTTTGAAATAATGCCTTGGGATCTTTTATATCCACTTGTAATGGCAAGTGGGACCTTGACTTGGTGTCTAAGCTGAAAAACAGCACGTCCAACAGTGTGCCACTCCCTTAGTACTGCACTGAGGTTTCGGCCTAGATTTTAGGTTCAAGACTTTGCAGTGTGATCCATCTGATGTAAAGGTGAGAGCACTGCCATCGAGAAAAAGCTAATATCTTGAACTACTTTCTTACTATTCTCTTGCTGTCCACAATTTCCACAATCTCACTCACATCTATAATTTTTGAAACAATCTTAACATTGGCACTAAATTGGACAATGAACCACTGACAAACTATCAATGTCTTTTTTTTTCAAAATTATTTATATTGATTTTGCAGATGTTTTAATTTAACTTACGAACTGTATCCCTTCTATAATTCTGAAGAAGTTGATAACACAATTAGGGGGATCGGGCTTGAAAGGGTTGTTGAAAGTGCAATGAAGTGGAATTAATATCATTGAAGAAGTGCTCATTAAACTGGGACCTATACCTATGTTATTTGGATTTGCATTTATGTCAATTCACACTCTTACACTTGGCAATTATTGGAAGTCAATTGAGAACAATTCGTGAATATTATCCCAATGTGAGAGCATTGTAACATGTCTGAAAAAGGGAGGGAAATGAATCTGGATGATACAACTATTAATGCCACTGGCAATGCTTTCTCAACGGTATCCCTTGCAGCGGACAGCACATTTCTGTCACCGTACCTCTCCTAACAACTCCAAATGGATATTTCCCTGCCTGTAAATTTTGATTTGAAGGTATTACCAGCCTTTCTCAGGTCTGGGCTGCCCTGCATGCCAGCTCTCTGCTTCCCCTTCTCTTCCTCCTCCAAGAAATGGAATCTAAAATGAATTCCTATTAGCAGCAACCCATTTTGCCAAGTAGTACGGATGTTGTAAAAAAACTTTGCCGTGCCAAAACGTTTCCTTAGCGACTAAGTGCTGACAAGGAAAAAACAAATGATTAAAAAAAGATGGAAAAGCAGCCTCAAAATACAGCAATAAATGTTTGGAACACAGGATATATGTAAATCATAATGTACAACTAATGTAATGAAACTACAGTGGAAACATTCTTCTGCGAATCAAGAAGACCTGGAGGCAAATTAGTCCCAAGTGCCACCTCAGGATATGTGATGGTCTCATCTCTTTGCCATTAAATTTTCTTTTGTTCTCTTCTTGTGGCAATCATCTGAAAATTCCCTCCAGTGACCTGAAAAAAACTTGTTTGGTTTCTCTGAAATAATTACTTCAGGGCCTGGTAGAGAATCTGTGCACTGAATCTACCTCCTTTGCACTCAATAGTTGGAGGTGGGTATATGGACTGGTATAACGGGGTTAACTTCCTCCTGTACCCAGAATCGTTCCAGTCACACACTTCACATTGGTAATCACCGTCCCGCTCTGGATGGTGCCCAAGACACCTTTGTAGCTGAAACAATGGGGGTGATTCTCCCAAAAGTGCTGAATTGGTGGGAAAACTGTTCTAGATCACAACTGTTTTTTCAGTGCGATTTCTCACTCAAATCTCCGCACTCTGTGCAATGCAGAGGTCACAATCGGGAATCTCATTAAAAACCCAGGGCGGCGGGGCCTATTCGCGCCGGAGTCTGACAGCTCCGGAACTCTGTGCATGCGCAGTGGCCTTGATCTGTCAGGCTCTCTGTTTGCTGGCCAGCTCAATCGCTGGCCAGCCTGGGTCCTCCGCAGTGCTGCCCCTCCAGCCCCCCAACCACGGCCTGATCACGGCCCTTGTGGTGACCCACTGTAATTACATGTTGTATGCCTGGACACACCCCTGCTGCACCTGGCCCGAGACTCCTCCCTTTCCACCTGAGACTCCTCCCTTTCCACCTGAACGAGGTATAAAGGTGATGGTTCCTCCTCCCTGCCTCAGTCTGGGCCAGGTTAGCTACAAGGGTGTGTTCCAGTTCTTTGCGATTAAAAGCCTGTTATTTTCACTCACTCGCTGGAGTCCTCGTAATTGATGGTGCATCAGCCCCCACAACAATTCCCGGACCAGCCCTGATCCCCCCCCCCCCACCCCCCAGCAGTGGCGATCCCCCACCCCCTTTACCCCGGGATCAGACTCCCCCCCCGGGAGGCAGACTCTCTCCCCCCCCCGGGCAGACCACCACCTTACCCCCCCCCCCCCCCCCCCCCCCCCCCCCAGCCTGCCCCGATCGCTGATCTCCCTCCAGCCCAGACCGATCCCCATGCAGAGTGGCGGCGGGACCCCCCACATCCACGATTGCCACTAGACCCCCCCACAATAGGCCCCACCCCTTTGGCTCTGCTCGATGCCCACTGGGCGGTGCCAGGGTGCCCCCTGGGCATGGGCACTTTGCCCCTAGGGCAGTGTTGGGGGCACAGGCTGGCACTGCCAGGGTGCCCATGCCCAGGGGGCACTACCCCCCCCCACTGCCCGAGCCCCGATTGCCCCCTCTTTATTCCGGCGGGGTCTCCCACTAGTTCCCCAAACGCGGGGAGCTACTCTAAACCACGCCGGAATGAAGTATTCCTGACGGGGTGGGAGATGCAATCAGACCCGGCAAGTTCCAGATAATCACAAGCAAAACATATTGAAACTACTTTTAAAAAAAGATTCAAATCGCTTACCTGTCTTCCCGCCGGTTTCCAGCGTGGTCTGAACTCTGACTGTTCTCCGGCTCTGGGAGATGCGCATGCATTCCCGGCGCATGTGCAAATCCCGGAAAAAGGCCGACGATGCGCATCTCCCAGCCCGGCCCGCCAGAAAAGTTGTGGGTCGCGATGGGAGAATCACCTCCAATATCTTAATTTAAGCACATGGAAATCAGGTTATGCATTTGGATAGTATGCCACATTTCCAACAATTGATGATACAGGTAGACATTTCACATTCTCGGGCTTCTGCAAGCAGGTAAATCCACTTTTCATTGCCAGTAATTAAATTTAACTTAAGTTTGACTTAAATTTAAAATAAACTAAAGAGATTAAAGTAACTTTTTTTTGTATACTGACAGGTTATCTGTCCCTGGAGAAGACCAGAACTTGAAATGTCTAACTTTCACAATGGACAATTGCATTAAAATTGATTGCTGCAGAAACTAGTCTCTGTCACACCTGATCCATAGCAACCATAGAAACCTTATAGTGCAGAAAGAGGCCATTTGGCCCATCGAGTCAGCACCGACTCTTTGAAATAGAATTCTGTCCAGGTCCTCCCCTCCACCCTATCCCCATAAACGCACGCAATTACCATGGCTAATCCACTTAACCTACACACCTTTGGACATGAAGGGGCAATTTAACATAACCAATCCACTTAACCTGCACATCTTTGGACTGTGGGTGGAAACTGGAGCACCTGGAGGAAACCCACACAGACACGGGGAGGATGTGCAAACTCCACACTGGCAGTCACCCAAGGCTGGAATCAAACCTGGGTCCCTTCCCTTGAGGAAAGGCTGGAATCAAACCTGGGTTCCTCCTCTGAGGAATGGTTTCCATTCCTCAGAGGAGGAAGAGAAGGGGAAGCACAGAGCTGACTTGCAGGGGAGGCCAGACCCGAGAAAGGCTGGTAATACCCTCAAATCAGCATTTACAGGCAGGGAAGTATCTACTTGGATTTGTTAGGAGAGGTACGGTGACAGAAATATGCTGTCAGCTGCAAGAGACACCATAGAGAAGGCATTGCCAGTGGCATTAATAGTTAGTTTCATCATCCGGATTCTCTTCCCGCCCTCTCCCGGACATGTTATAATGCTGTCATATTGGGATTATGCTCGTGAATGGCAAACCTTCATTGCTACTAATTTACAGCATGAATTGGAGCTGAAAATGATTAGTGTGGCTTAAGTATCATCCTAAATTATGATCAAGTTGAAGGAGCTGTGAGGCAGCAGTGCTAACCACTGTGCCATCCGGCAGCTGTTGAATTTTAAGTGCGAAGGTGCCTGTAAACAAAGGCCTAAGGCTCCATTAATATACTGATTATGGGTCTACCATTTATTTTAGGACACCAGCCCCCCAACCACGGCCTGATCACGGCCCTTGTGGTGACCCACTGTAATTACATGTTGTATGCCTGGACACACCCCTGCTGCACCTGGCCCGAGACTCCTCCCTTTCCACCTGAGACTCCTCCCTTTCCACCTGAACGAGGTATAAAGGTGATGGTTCCTCCTCCCTGCCTCAGTCTGGGCCAGGTTAGCTACAAGGGTGTGTTCCAGTTCTTTGCGATTAAAAGCCTGTTATTTTCACTCACTCGCTGGAGTCCTCGTAATTGATGGTGCATCAGCCCCCACAACAATTCCCGGACCAGCCCTGATCCCCCCCCCCCCACCCCCCAGCAGTGGCGATCCCCCACCCCCTTTACCCCGGGATCAGACTCCCCCCCCGGGAGGCAGACTCTCTCCCCCCCCCGGGCAGACCACCACCTTACCCCCCCCCCCCCCCCCCCCCCCAGCCTGCCCCGATCGCTGATCTCCCTCCAGCCCAGACCGATCCCCATGCAGAGTGGCGGCGGGACCCCCCACATCCACGATTGCCACTAGACCCCCCCACAATAGGCCCCACCCCTTTGGCTCTGCTCGATGCCCACTGGGCGGTGCCAGGGTGCCCCCTGGGCATGGGCACTTTGCCCCTAGGGCAGTGTTGGGGGCACAGGCTGGCACTGCCAGGGTGCCCATGCCCAGGGGGCACTACCCCCCCCCACTGCCCGAGCCCCGATTGCCCCCTCTTTATTCCGGCGGGGTCTCCCACTAGTTCCCCAAACGCGGGGAGCTACTCTAAACCACGCCGGAATGAAGTATTCCTGACGGGGTGGGAGATGCAATCAGACCCGGCAAGTTCCAGATAATCACAAGCAAAACATATTGAAACTACTTTTAAAAAAAGATTCAAATCGCTTACCTGTCTTCCCGCCGGTTTCCAGCGTGGTCTGAACTCTGACTGTTCTCCGGCTCTGGGAGATGCGCATGCATTCCCGGCGCATGTGCAAATCCCGGAAAAAGGCCGACGATGCGCATCTCCCAGCCCGGCCCGCCAGAAAAGTTGTGGGTCGCGATGGGAGAATCACCTCCAATATCTTAATTTAAGCACATGGAAATCAGGTTATGCATTTGGATAGTATGCCACATTTCCAACAATTGATGATACAGGTAGACATTTCACATTCTCGGGCTTCTGCAAGCAGGTAAATCCACTTTTCATTGCCAGTAATTAAATTTAACTTAAGTTTGACTTAAATTTAAAATAAACTAAAGAGATTAAAGTAACTTTTTTTTGTATACTGACAGGTTATCTGTCCCTGGAGAAGACCAGAACTTGAAATGTCTAACTTTCACAATGGACAATTGCATTAAAATTGATTGCTGCAGAAACTAGTCTCTGTCACACCTGATCCATAGCAACCATAGAAACCTTATAGTGCAGAAAGAGGCCATTTGGCCCATCGAGTCAGCACCGACTCTTTGAAATAGAATTCTGTCCAGGTCCTCCCCTCCACCCTATCCCCATAAACGCACGCAATTACCATGGCTAATCCACTTAACCTACACACCTTTGGACATGAAGGGGCAATTTAACATAACCAATCCACTTAACCTGCACATCTTTGGACTGTGGGTGGAAACTGGAGCACCTGGAGGAAACCCACACAGACACGGGGAGGATGTGCAAACTCCACACTGGCAGTCACCCAAGGCTGGAATCAAACCTGGGTCCCTTCCCTTGAGGAAAGGCTGGAATCAAACCTGGGTTCCTCCTCTGAGGAATGGTTTCCATTCCTCAGAGGAGGAAGAGAAGGGGAAGCACAGAGCTGACTTGCAGGGGAGGCCAGACCCGAGAAAGGCTGGTAATACCCTCAAATCAGCATTTACAGGCAGGGAAGTATCTACTTGGATTTGTTAGGAGAGGTACGGTGACAGAAATATGCTGTCAGCTGCAAGAGACACCATAGAGAAGGCATTGCCAGTGGCATTAATAGTTAGTTTCATCATCCGGATTCTCTTCCCGCCCTCTCCCGGACATGTTATAATGCTGTCATATTGGGATTATGCTCGTGAATGGCAAACCTTCATTGCTACTAATTTACAGCATGAATTGGAGCTGAAAATGATTAGTGTGGCTTAAGTATCATCCTAAATTATGATCAAGTTGAAGGAGCTGTGAGGCAGCAGTGCTAACCACTGTGCCATCCGGCAGCTGTTGAATTTTAAGTGCGAAGGTGCCTGTAAACAAAGGCCTAAGGCTCCATTAATATACTGATTATGGGTCTACCATTTATTTTAGGACACCAGTAACAAATTCAGCAACTGAACTGAGCAAGTGCCATCAGTTTTTCCAAGTGTTTCCAGCTTAACTTTAAATATTCGCTAAAGGGCTTTTGTTTATTGACTTAGCTGCACTGCAGGCCACAGATCCCTGTTCATGACCCCCTCATCCCTCCCCTTTTTGTCTCCTCCAACCAGAACTTACAAGAAGGCCCCTAATTCACAAGCTGTATCAGAACCACCTGATTGGTGCTCATAGCTTGCCTGAGTTATGGAACTAGCCAGGCCAACCGAGGACAGCACTGCTGTTTTTCTTCAAAATCGTATCATGTGATCTTTTATGTCACCGATGTACCCTCCAGAACTCAACCAAATACCCCAGATGATGAACATGGTCATCTTCACCTTAAAGGACAAGTGGAAAGGAGAAATCTCAGGCCTTGGTTCATCTCATCAAAAAGACAGACAATGCCTCCAGCAATGAAACATTCGCTCAGTACTGCATTGAAGTGTTAGCTAAGATGCTATGCCTAAGTTTCTGGAGAGGGATTTGAACCAACTTTCTGACTCAAAGACCAACACCAGCACAGAGCCACAGCTGACCCATTAATTTCAACGTTTTGCACTCAGATATGTTGTTGAGGATCAATGAAAGCAACCACCCACTCTTTGTCTTTGCCCATGCAGGCAGCAAGTAGAAAATCTACCCCACTACATCTGTTATTGCCAGCAGTTTAAGATATGTACAGATTAATAAAAAAATTAATTTAAATTTTGTTCCATGTATGTATCTATCAGGCCAATGAAAAGATAAAAGGGTTTATGAAACGTAAATCATGCTTAACGAATCTACTGGAGTTTTTGAGGTAGCTAGTAAAATAAAAAAGGGAGAACCAGTGGATATGGTGTCTTTGGGCTTTCAGACAGCTTTTGACAAAGTCCCTCATGAGAGGCTAGTGGGCAAAATTAAAGCACATGGAATGGGCATGGGTATTGGCATGGATCAAGAATTAGTTCACAGACAGGAAACAGAGAGTGGGAATATATGGGTCTTTTTCCGAGTAGCAGGTAATAATTAGTGGGGTATCGCAGAGACCAGTACTTGGGCCCCAGCTGTTCACGATATGTATAAATGACCTGGATGAGGAATGAAATTTTTGGGCGGCACGGTGGCTCAGTGGTTAGCACTGCTGCCTCACAGCGCCAGGGACCCAGGTTCAATTCCGGCCATGGTCACTGTCTGTGTGGAGTTTTCACGTTCTATCCGTGTCTGCATGGGTTTCCTCTGGGTTCTCTAGTTTCCTCCTATACTCTAAAGATGTGCGGGTTAGGTTGACTGACCGTGCTAAATTGACCCTAGTGTCAGGGGGATTAGCAGGGTAAATGTGTGGGGTTACAGGAATATGGTCTGGGTGGGATTGTGGTCGGTATAGACTCGATGGGCCAAATGGCCTCCTTCTGCACTGTAGGGGTTGTATGAATTCTATGGAAATGCAACATTTCCAAGTTTACTGATGACACAAAACTGGGAGGAATTGTGAGCTGTGAGGAGGCTTCATGGCAATTTAGACAAGTTGAGTGAGTGGCAAACACACGGCAGATGCAGCATAATATGAGTAAATGTGAAGTTATACACTTTGGTGTGAAAAACAGAAATTATTTAAATGATGATATACTGGGAAGTGTGGGAAGGGATCTGGGTGTCCCTGTACACCAGTCAATGAAATTGGAGAGTCAGGGGCAGGAAGCAATTAGGGAGGCAAAAGATATGTTGACCTTCATTGCAAGAGGATTTGAGTTCAGAAGTAGGGGTGTCTTACTGCAGTCCGTAGCCTTGGTAAGACCACACCTGGAGTATTGCGTGCAATTTGGTTCCCCTACATAAGAAAGGATATACTTGCCATAGAGGGAGTGCAGCGGAGGTTCACCAGCCAGATACGAAGGGTGGCAGGACTGTCCTATGAGGATAGATTGGTTTGACTGGGCCTGTACTCACTAGAGTTTAGAAGGATGAGGGGACTTTTAATTGAAACATATAAAATTTTAACAGGGCTGGTCATGCTGGAGGCAGGTAGGATGGTTTCGCTGGTTGGGATGTCTAGAACCAAGGACACAGTCTCAGGATATGGGGTAGACCAATTAGGACTGATGTGAGGAAAAGCCTCTTCACTCAAAGGGTTGTGAACCTGTGGAATTCTCTACCACAGAAGGCTGTGGAGGCCAGGTCACTGAGTGTTTTCAAGAAAGAGACAGTTTTTTTTAGATTTTAATGGAATCAAAGGTATGGGGAGAAAGTGGGAAAATGGCATCGGGGATCAGCCATGATCATTTTGAATGACAGAACAGGCTTGAAGGGCCAAATGGCCTCCTCCTGCTCCTAGTTTCTATGTTTCTGTAAGACTTGAGCATGCGATTTTAAAAGGTCTATTTATTGAAAAATATTTACTTGGTAACACAAGATTCAGGGTTAATCCTGAATATTGCCTTTATAACCAGGTGGGAAAGGATCTGGGTGTCCCTTCCCATCTGACCATGCAATTTGTGGCTTGAAATTATCATTGCCAGTATTCTGAGACTGAAAGACCAACCCAATTGCTAACCATGGTGACACAATTCCTGGCTTGGGTCACTGTCTGTGTGGAGTTTCCATATTCACCCCGTGTCTGCATCGGTTTCCTTCGGGTGCTCCGGTTTCCTCCCACAGTCCAAAGATGTGCGGGTTAGGTTGATTGGCCATGCTAAATTGCCCCTTAGTGTCCCAGGATGTGTAGGTTAGAGGGATTAGTGGAGTAAATATGTAGAGTTACAGCGATAGGGCCTGGATGGGATTGTTGTCAGTGCAGACTTGATGAACCATATGGTCTCCATCTGTACTGTAGGGTTTCTATTCCATTCTATTCTATTCTAATCTATAACCCTTGGAGGAAACAGGGTCTCATTAATTAGACAATAAAAAAGTGAGAGAGAAAGAGAAAATAAGAAAAACATATTCTTATTTCCTCCCAGGAAGTTCCGGATGAGGTTGTGTTAGAACTGAATGTATTAAGTTATTACTTAATACAATCCAGTCTCTATGTTAGGTAAATATAACATTGAATACGGTTCCTGTATGTTACATAAAAGGTCAGAATCCAAGAATAAGAAAAAATTGTTCAGCTCCTTCAATTTGATCATAATTTAGGATGATACTTAAGCCACACTAATCATTTTCAGCTCCAATTCATGCTGTAAATTGGTAGCAATGAAGGTTTGCCATTCATGAGCATAATCCCAATGTGAGAGCATTATAACATGTCCGGGAGAGGGCGGGAAAAGAATCCAGATGATGAAACTAACTATTAATGCCACTGGCAATGCCTTCTCTATGGTATCCCTTGCAGCTGACAGCATATTTCTGTAACTGTATCTCTCCTAACAAATCCAAGTAGATACTTCCCTGCCTGTAAATGCTGATTTGAGGGTATTACCAGCCTTTCTCGGGTCTGGTCTCCCCTGCAAGTCAGCTCTGTGCTTCCCCTTCTCTTCCTCCTCTGAGGAATGGAAACCAAACTGGATCCCTATTAGCAGCAACCCATTTTGCCAAGTAGTACGGATGTTGTAAAAATAATTTGCCGTGCCAAAACGTTTCCTTAGCGACCATGTGCTGACAAGGAAAAAACAAATGATTAAAAAAAGATGGAAAAGCAGTCTCAAAACGCAGCAATAAATTGTTAAGTGCAATACAGCACCTAACGGCTCTGGGTTCCCATTTTACATCATTCAATGGTACTCTGGCACAAACTCTGGGAAAATATGTGGATGTTCACATCATACAATCAGGGCTCCGTTTAAATTCTGTAATTGGCAATTTGAGAGGCAATTCAATTGCGACTTGAAAACTCAACCGGCAAAATAATTGATGCACCAAATGTATGAAGATCTGGCATTAACAAGCTCTGCTTAACTCTAATCAATCAAAAAATCAACCCAATGGCCAGGATTTTCCACTCCCGCTTGCGTCAGGTGGGTTCAGCGACAGGAGCAGAAAATATCATAAGTGTAAAGTCGCATTTTACGTCAGCGTGAAAGCATAATGCGAACGCCCCTCCCCCCCCCCCCATCAGTGGGCGGGTTGCATTTCCCACTCTTCAACATCAGAAAACTCATTGGAATATATTTGCATCTCATTTTCCTGCCCATATCATCGAGCCCCACCCCCAACCCCACCCCATTGTCATTAAATCCATCCAGAGCAGTTTGATGTAAGAATGGTGCACATCAAGGGTTGGGGAGGGGAGGTTAACTGTAGGTTGACCCGGGGCCTAATCAGGAGAGACCAGGAGTATTGGCGTCAAGGTACTGGGGAGTTGATTGTCAAGTGTGAAAAGCACTGATCTTGAGGGTGCCTTCTGCTGCCGGGCCACAGGCTTCTTAGAAGGGCATCGTAGAGAGAGGGGAAGCCTGGGGCAGTACAATGGGGAGGTACAGAATCATCACAGACTGACGGTTCCACTCAATCTGGGGGTGGGCATCAGGAAGGAGGATGTTAAATATGTCAGTCATCAGCACCCCCATTTGCAACTGAGACTGTTCAGCTGTAACTCAATTGACATGCTTGGCGTCAGGCTAGTCAGGAAATTATTTTAGTTGATTTATTAGTGTCACAAGTAAGCTTACATTAACACTGCAATGAAGTTATTGTGAAAATCCCCGAGTCGCCACACTCTGGCGCCTGTTCGGGTACACTGAGGGTGAATTTAGCATGGCCAATGCACCCTAACCAGCACGTCTTTCGGATTGTGGGAGGAAACCCACGCAGACACGGGGAGAACGTGCAAACTCCACACAGACAGTCAACCAATGCTGGAATTGAACCTGGGTCTCTGGTGCTGTGAGGTATCAGTGCTAATACCTGTGGCACCATGACCAACGCCCCCCCCCCCCCCAACACCCAAACGATTACAAGAGCAACAGTTGGATTTCAGACAAAGCAACAACAGAGGAGAGGAGCAGCAACAAATGCCACATCAGAAGGTGGAGGATTTTCATTGGAAACCATGACAGGTGTGAGGTTGGGGGCAGGTGACAGATGGGGTCTACCTGGCAGAAACCAAATATGTGCAGGTTAGGTGGATTGGCTATGCTAAATTATTCCTTAGTGTCAGGGGAATTAGTAGGGTAAATATGATAGGACAGGACCTGGGTGGGATTGTTGTCGGTGCAGGCTCGATGGGCCAAATGGCCTCCTTTTGCACTGTAGGAATTCTATGATCTATGAAAACAGATGTGGAAACCTGATAATGACATCTGGTCACTTTACTGTTCTATCAACATCAACACTGAAACTGTCATCATCTTAAATAGGAGCCTAGTAGACATGGCTGTGCCTGCCTGTTTCAGGCAACAGGCCAATTCTAAAATTTACATTTAGATCCTGACATACATAGCACACCAACTGCAATTTAACGAGAATTTCTCCAAGTGTGAGAGCCATTGGAAAGACAGCATTTGTTGCCCTTCCCTCATTGCCTGAAAAGGTGATGGCCTTCTTAGAATCTTAGATTCCCTACTGGGGGCAATGGCTATGCCAAATTGCCCCTTAGTGTCCCAAGATGTGTAGGTTAGGGGGATGAGTGGGCTAAATGCGCAGGGTTATAGGGATAGGGTAAGAGGATTGGGCCTGGAGAAGAGGCTCTTTTGGAGAGTCAGTCCAAATGGGCCAAATGGCCTCCTTCTGCACTGTCGAGATTCTATAAGGAGCCAAATGATCAGATGCCCTTTCAAGTATCCTGGTCAGGTATCCTCCCTCAACCAGTTAAAAATCAACCAGCGATTTTACAACATAGCGTCAACCCTCACTACTGAACTTCCAGTGATCCAGGACATGGCACCTCATAGTGGAAAGTCAAAGAGCTAACACAGCGTTGAACAAGAATGAATGAGGCTCTCACTGTCGAACAGCACAAAACCAGCAATACAGCTTCTTTCAGAGTTTCTGACTATACTTGGGACTGGAATTAGTGTCAGTTGGATGATCTTCTGTTCTACAATAGCTATGCTTACGATTGCAGATTTTACTTCTGTGGAACATTCTACTTTGAATAAAACACTCATCATCACTATGCAAACTTTGCGTGTTTGCTCTTTTATTCTCTGGCTGCAATATGCTACAATTAGTGACCAATACAGCCAACCACAGTCTACAGATAATCTGCTGATGCAAAATGTGGTTGGTATCGCTCAAGTCTGATGACGCCATAAGCTCCCTGAGCAGGAACAGCTTATTACCCATGGATTTGTTGATTTCTTTACATCTTTTTAAACAACAGCAATAGTCAAAGTTCCATCACGATGTATAGTTAATGTAGCCAAGTGGCAAAAGCAAAATATTGCGGATGTTGGAATCTGAAACAAAAACGGAAAATGCTGGAAAATCTCAGCACGTCTGCCAGCATCTGTGGGGAGAGAGAATAGAGCCAACGTTTCGAGTCTGGATGACCCTTCTGGATGAGAAAGGGTCGTCCAGATTCAAAACTTTAGCACTATTCTCTCTCCGTAAATGCTGTCAGACCTGCTGAGATTTTCCAGCGTTTTCTGTTTTTGTAGTCCTGTGACATTCCATCTTGAAACTGGAAATAGAGGCTGGATTTTCCAGTGGAGAAGGGCGGGTTCGCCACAAGGCAGGCCTTCCACCCCCATCTGGGGAGGATGTCCCGCCTCTGGGAGATTGACGGGCAGCTCCCTTGTCTCAGTAGCACCACCAGAAGCAGTGGCGACTGCTGGGACAGCAGCCATTCCCTAGGAAGGCATTTGGTGATGGAGCCCCGTCTTTTAGGTAAACAAAGAACAAAGAACAATACAGCACAGGAACAGGCCCTTCGGCCCTCCAAGCCCGTGCCGCTCCCTGGTCCAAACTAGACCATTCTTTTGTATCCCTCCATTCCCACTCCGTTCATATGGCTGTCTAGATAAGTCTTAAACGTTCCCAGTGTGTCCGCCTCCACCACCTTGCCCGGCAGCGCATTCCAGGCCCCCACCACCCTCTGTGTAAAATACGTCCTTCTGATATCCATGTTAAACCTCCCCCCCCCTCACCTTTAACCTATGACCCCTCGTGAACGTCACCACCGACCTGGGGAAAATCTTCCCACCGTTCACCCTATCTATGTCTTTCATAATTTTATATACCTCTATTAGGTCACCCCTCATCCTCCGTCTTTCCAGGGAGAACAACCCCAGTTTACCCAATCTCTCCTCATAACTAAGCCCCTCCATACCAGGCAACATCCTGGTAAACATCCTGGTCGTCCGCAAACTTACTGATCACCCCAGTTACACCTTCTTCCAGATCGTTTATACAAATCACAAACAGCAGAGGTCCCAATACAGAGCCCTGCGGAACACCACTAGTCACAGGCCTCCAGCCGGAAAAAGACCCTTCCACTACCACCCTCTGTCTTCTGTGACCAAGCCAGTTCTCCAGCCATCTAGCCACCTCCCCCTTTATCCCATGAGATCCAACCTTTTGCACCAACCTACCATGAGGGACTTTGTCAAACACTTTACTAAAGTCCATATAGACGACATCCACGGCCCTTCCCTTGTCGACCATTCTAGTCACTTCTTCAAAAAACTCCACCAGGTTAGTGAGGCATGACCTCCCTCTCACAAAACCATGCAAACCTAAAACCTCACCAGTGCCAGGCTGCCAGAGACCGGCAAGGGGCCAAAAGGAAGGGAAACACAGGGTGGAACACTTAGGGGGGATGGTTTCTGATGGGAGTAGGGGCCCCATAAATGAGGTACTCCCAACCCTACCCTTGACCAGCCAGCATCCCAAGCACTGAAGCCTCACGGGCTGTACCGTTGGTGTGGGCCTTTCTTGTCATGGGCAAAATCCCAGCAGTGGTAGGTGGAGGTCCTGACAACTTAAGGGCCACAGCTGATACTCAGAAAGGCAGGAGTCCTGATTCCTCCCCTGATGCTGGTAAAATGGTGGCAGACAAGTAGGTGCCAGGAATGACGGCCATGGCTTGGCACCCAATTTTACAGCCGCCGCTGCCTTCCAACTCCCCCCTTGGGGGGGTGGGAGGGGATGAAATTCGGGCCTGCAGTTTCATTGAGCTTACCAATTTTGACCATCATTCAGTCAATACCACGAACCTACCATTCTGCTGTTGCTACTCAATAGGTCCCGTTTTAAGGAGTTCATTCAGGCCAGTTTTACACTAACTCATTTCCTTACAGAGTCCGAACAAATGGGTCGTTTTACATTCCCATCAAGCCTGAGGAGGTGACCAGGTAAATGCCTTTGCATTTGGACCTAAAGAGACAAGCAATTGCTGCATCCCCTACTGACTCCTATGCTTCTTCAGAAGGAACTCTTCAAATGCAGATAATGAAAATATAACAAAACTTACTCCAACTTATAAATCAAAGAAAGGGTTTAATAAAGAAACTTCATTACTCCAAACTTGGGGCCTTGCCCTGGGCCACTCCGAGCTCCACACAATTCCAAACAGGTTCTTATTTATAGTGAGTCAGCTGGACAGCTGACTATTACATCATTCTGTACTTGGTTCCATGGTTTTCTGGGTCAGCTGACCCTTACAGCTTGCTACCATTGGTCACATTACACCCAATACAAAGTTGTCATCGGTTACATTCTAACATCCTAAGATGTTCAATGCGTGCAATTTGAAATCCCAACCAGGTTGGGGGCGAGTGGGAAGGTACAAATATTTAATTTATCAAAGCCCAGAGGGTAGTGAATCTGTGGATTTCTTTACCGCAAAGGGCTGTCGGGGTTGAGTCATTAGGTCTGATCAAGGCTGAGATAGACAGATATTTAATCAGTAAGTGAATGAAGGGTTATGGGATAAGGTGGGAAAGAGGAGTTGAGAACTATCAGATCAGTCATCAATTCAGTGAATGGTGTAGAATCCCTACCATGCAGAAGGAGGCTGTTTGGCCCATCTAGCCTGCACCCACAACAATCCCACTTAGGCCCTATCCCTGTAACCCCACGTATTGACCCTGCTAATCCCCCTGACATTAAGGGGTAACTTAGCATGGCCAATCCACCTAACCCGCACATCTTTGGACTGTGAGAGGAAACCTGAGCATCCAGCGGAAACCCACGCAGACACGGGGAGAACATGCAAACTCCACACAGACACTCACCCGAGGCCGGAATTGAACCTGGATCCCTGGCGTTGTGAGGCAGCAATGCTGACCACTGTGCTCCCCTGCCACCTGCTATGTCACTGTGCTGCCCGCACACCCAATGGGCCGAATGGCCTATTTCTGCTCCTGTGTCTGCACTGTAGGAAGTATGGTGTGAGGATGCTCAGGTCCCCTCAGCACCCAATGGGGTAGTGAGTGTGATTGTAAAAATCACCCAAACACCTCATGATATCCAATTCTTCCCCAAAACCAATGTCCAGCCATACCCCTATCCTCACAATGTCAGTCTTTCTGGGCCCTGAGAGAAAAGGAGATGGTGGATCCTGTCGGATGGTTCCCTGAGCAGACTGTCAGTGTCATCTGGCAGAATGCCTCATCACCAGAACTCACAAACAAGCACCAAGACCTGGCTTGGCTGGTGGTGAGAATGGCACTTCCCATCAGATCCTTTATGCATGCTCGAGGTCTCAATATCACCGCACGCTGCCCTTGACGCGGCTGCGGGTGTGATGAGACGGTCGCACACCTTCTTGTGGAATGTGCCTTTGCAAAGAAGGTCTGGAGAGAGATGCAGTGGTATTTGTCGAGGTCCGTCCCGAGCAGCTCTGTGATGCAGGACTCTGTGCTCTACGGGCTGTTTCCGGGGACACACATCGAGACAAATATCAACTACTGCTGGAGGGTCATCAACTCAGTGAAGGACGCACTTTAGGTCTGAAACTTGCTAATCTTCCAGTTGAAAGATTTGTCCTCGACCAAGTGTTGGAGACTGGCACAGTCCAAGGTCCAGGACTACTTGCTGAGGGACGTGCTCAAGCTTGGGGCAGCCACCGCAAAGGCACAATGGGGAAAGGCCACCATGTAAAGCCTTTCAACCGAGGCAGAGGAAGGGCCCGGTAACTGTAGAACGCCCTCGGCCTGCGTAACTGTGTGCTAATCTGAAAAACAACAGCACACAGTAAAATCCAATGAATGTATATAGTTTCAACTACTGAAATGTAATGAATGTAATGTCGTGTAAATAAGTGTAGTACTGTAAAAATGACTGTTTTTTTTTTGCACTGTCTGTAATTATTGGATATGTTGTTTTGCAATGGCTTATTTGAGAGTTCTTTTTATGAATAAAGTATATTTTTTGAAAAAAGAAATTTGGAATTTTCCAGATGACAGGGTGTGGCCGACTCCCAGCCAATGGATGGAGAGGCCTGGCAGCTGTGGGCACTGTTAAGTTTAAAATGTCAAGGTCCTCGGAGGGTGCTTCCATCTTGAGGCAGCCTTTTGATCTCCCACCCACATGGGAAGCACCAACTGCTGACAGCGGGACTGCCGATCTTCGCATGATGAACGGCCTCCTATTTCTCCAACCTATTGCCCCCTACCGGGATCGGGAGCCTGCCCACCATCCTGAACTGGACAGGGTTGCTGGAGATGACCATTCCCCTTTAACCACAATTTAGTTTGAATGTTTTAAAGTTTCATTTGTGGTTTGTTTGGTTTTTTTTTTGCTGAGGGCAGTCTTCCTTTAAGGGGCTGTCTTTTTCATATTGTCCCTCAGTTCATTTGATTTAATTGGTTTCTCTGAAAGAGTTGAAGGTAACCACTCAATAGATTGCCTCCTCCAAAACTATTCTCAGGCTCCCGCTGCCAAGATTTGTGGGCCCCCTCCCGCATCTCATTCCGAAGTTGGGTCGGGACCCAGGTTGGAAAGCTGACATTTAAAATAATCTGCTTGCAATGGACACTGCTTTTAACATTGATTTCACGTGGAGAAATAAATATTCAAAGGGTTAAGAAGAAGAAAGCTTTCACAGGGTGTGGCCTCATTTTCTACATTCTATTTTACTTTGTTTTGTTCCTGGCATTATCCCTGCATGACTCACGTAACCACAAAATAAGTGAAAAAGGTTTTCACTTTCCTCTCATGTTCCATGATTTCCAACTGCCCAGACAGACTTAGTCATATGTTAGTTTGATGACTAAACCTCTAAAATTATAGTCAGCTCATTTGACTTGCTTACTGTAAATGCCAAAAGTACGGATCCAGTGTCCAAATGCACTGTTGAGCAACCACAAAGGCAGTTTCCAAATGTCATCTGTCCATATCCCGCCTGAAAAAAGGCGGCCACCAGGTGTTACATAGAAACGTACAAACTAGAAGCAGGAGTAGGCCATTCAGCCCGTCAAGCCTGTTCCACCATTCATTTTGATCACGACTGATCATCGAATTCAATATCCTAATCACCCTTCCCCCCATATCCCTTGATCCCTTTAGCCCCAAGAGCTATATCTAATTTCTTCTTGAAATTACACAACGTTTTTGCCACAACTACTTTCTGTGGGAGTGAATTCCACACATTCATCACTCTCTGGGTGAAGAAATTTCTCCTCACCTCAGTTCTAAAAGGTTTACCCCTTATCCTTAAACTATGACCCCCTAGATCTGGACTCCCCGATCCTTGGGAACATTCTTTCTGAATCTACCCTGTCTAACCCTGTTAGAATTTTATAAGTTTCTATGAGATCCCCTCTCACTCTTCTAAACTCCAGTGAATATAATCCTAACCGACTTAGTCTGTCCTCATATGACAGACCTGCTTATTAACTTCTATTACTGTACCTTGTAAGCAATGATTGAATTAGAGGATTCAAAGATTAGCTGATTCAGTTCAAAATTTATTTTCCGGTGCTTGTTAGGGTACACTGAGGGAGAATTTAACATGGCCAATGCACCTAACCAACATATCTTTCAGCATGTGGGAGGAAACCGGAGCATCCGGAGGAAACCCATGCAGACACAGGGAGTACGTGCAGACTCCGCACAGACAGTGGTCGAAGCCAGGAATCAAACCCAGGTCCCTGGCACGGTGAGGCAGTGGTGTTAACCATTGTGCCACTGTGCCATCCTGATTTAGAGTGATTCATCCGACTAAGGTTCTGGATGGTGCAGTGGGTCTAACTTAAATACAGTCGAGAAAGAAGAGGGGAACTTCTCTGATGGTACAATGGGTTAAAAATGTACATATTTAAATTCGGAGCCTGAACTCAAATATACCTGGGAGAGACACAATGAGCCTACTGTCCATGCCTGTTTGTAATGCCAATGTAAATCCCTAATGCGTATGAATTATTTTAGTCAAGCCTGCAGTTTTAACAGTTGATTCTATGTTAAAACCCTGGACATAATTCAACAGCAATTAAAGAATTTACTCAAAAGGTTATGCACTTGTAGATAATGGGTAGTCAGAAGCTTTTTTCCCAGGGTGGAAGAGTCAATTACTAGGGGGCACAGGTTTAAGGTGTGAAGGGCAAGGTTTAAAGGAGGCAGATTTTTTACACAGTGGATAGTGGGTGCCTGAAACTTGTTGCCGGGGGAGGTAGTGGAAGCGGATACGGTAGTGACTTTTAAGGGGCGTCTTGTCAAATACATGGATAGGATGGGAATAGAGGGATATGGTCCCCGGAAGGGTAGGGGGTTTTAGTTAAGTCAGGCAGCATGGTCGGTGCCTGTTCCTGTGCTGTAATTTTCTTTGTTCTTTGTTATAAGGAAATACTCTTATAGGGTCATTGTTAGAAATATTATTTGAGCAGATTAGAAAGAAAGCCAAATCAGTCAGAGCCACGATGTTACACTCAGCAAGTCATTATATTCATAGACACCGGATATGTTGGGCCCTATTTTACCATTTTGATTCTAAGTGCTGGGCGGACTTGAAACTGGGAATGTTTCAGATCCGACTTTTAGACCCGTTCTCAGACGCCCCCCTTTCTAACTCTGCCTGAAAAAATAGCAGCAATTCTGAATCATGCTGCAGAAACCTGTGGGCGGAGCTTATCGTGCCCAAAACGCTGCAGCTCTGATCGGCGCCTCCAACTGCGCATGCACGGTAAAAAAAATAGAAAAATGCTCCCCTGCCACATCGCTCCTGGCCGGATAATGCCTCCCCCCTGTCCCCCACAGACATTGCCCCACCCCCACAACATAACTGATCCCCTTATCCCCCCCGCCCCCCTGCTACCCAGACTGATCACGGCCTCCTGCCCCCCTTTCCCCCCACTGATCACATGCAGAGTGGCAGCGGACCCCCTGTTTTCCCCCACCGATCACACGCAGAGTGACAATGAATCCCCACAACCCCACCAATCACACACAGAGTGGCAGCAGACCTTCCACCCACTGATCACATGCAGAGTGGCAGCGGATCCCCCTGCCCCTCCTGCCATATGACCCACCTCCCTCCCACCACAAGGGAATCATCTGACCCACCTCCCTCCACCCCCAGCAGAGAGCCATCTGACCCACCTCCCTCCCCCCACCAGAGAGCCATCTGACCCACCTCCCTTCCCCCTCCACCAGAGAGCCATCTGACCCACCACCCTTCCCCCACCAGAGAGCCATCTAACCCACCGCCCTTCCCCCCCAGCAGAGAGCCATCTGACCTGTCTCCCCCCACCAGTGAGCCATCTGACCCACCTCCTTCCCCCCCCACTAGAGAGCCATCTGACCCACCTCCCTGCCCCCCACTAGAGAGCCATCTGACCCGCCTCCCCCCCACCAGAGAGCCATCTCTCCCACCTCCCTCTCCCACACCAGAGAGCCATTGACCCACCTCCCTCCCCCCAACCAGAGAGCCATTGACCCACCTCCCTCCCCCACACCAGAGAGCCATCTGACCCGCCTCCCCCCCACCAGAGTGTCATCTGACCCACCTCCCTCCCCCCCCACCAGAGAGCCATCGGACCTGCCTCCCTCTCCCCACCCCCACCACCAATCTGAGTCAGAGAGCCACCGGAAGCTCTGAACTTACCTCCTCAGAAATTGGAGCGCCCAAATCGGATCTTTGCGGACCATATCTGTTTCACGCCGAATCTGGACGGGTGAATACAGTGGTAAAGGGGGAAGTGCCGGCAAGTTTGGGCGTGCAGCCCATTAAGTCAATTTAAATGTATATAAATACATTTAAATTGACATCGCGCCCGTTTTGGGCACGGTCCCAAAGGCGGCCATTTTTGGCCCTTGGTAAAGGGGAAACCAACGTGGAGGCAGGCGTGGATCGCGCTACTCACCTCATGCCCAACTTTACCAAGTTGTCACGCCCAAAAACGGGCACAACTTGATGGCAAAATCGGGCCCGTTAGGTGAAAAATATGTCTGTACCTCAACATTGATATATCTTCGCATTTATTTGCATTCTTCATCCTTTGTTAAATAAAATCCAGCCACTGATATCCTGAAACCAAAAGAGAAATTGCTGGAAAATCTCAGCAGGTCTGGCAGCATCTGTAAGGAGAGAAAAGAGCTGACGTTTCGAATCCAGGTGACCCTTTGTCAAAGCTCTGACATCTGGACTCGTAACGTCAGCTCTTTTCTCTCCTTACCGATGCTGTCAGACCTGCTGAGATTTTCCAGCATTTTCTCTTTTGGTTTCAGATTCCAGCATCCGCAGTAATTTGCTTTTCGCCACTGATATCCTGCCCCACACGAAATCCATTCACCACTCATTCCTTCCTCACTTAATTACTCTGGCTCCTTGTGCCCCAATGTATTAAACTTAAACCTTTGTGCTTCTACTTAAATCTCTCCATAACTATACTCTATCTTACCTCTGCAATATTATCCAGCTTGACACACGCTCTTGCCATTTTAAATCTGCCATCTTTGACCTTCTGTGATCCCAGTCCTTCCTTTCCACAACTAACAACACAAAGTTCAGCCACCTGACCGCTAAAGGTCGGGAACTCCCTAAATTCCTCCATGGATGAGGCAGCACGGTGGTTAGCACTGCTGCCTCACAGCGTCAGGTACCTGGGCTTGGTTCTGGCTTGGGTGACTGTGTGGAGATTGCACATTCTCCCCATGTCTGTGTGGATTTCTTCCGGATGCTCCGGTTTCCTCCCACAGTCCAAAGATGTGCAGGTTGGGTGGATTGGCCATGCTAAATTGCTCCTTGGTCTCCCAAGATCTGTAGGTGAGGGGAATTAGCGGTAGTAGATGCGTCGGGTTATAAGGATAGGACGGAGGGGAGGACCTGGGCGAATCAGTGCAGACTTGATGGACTGGATGGCCTCTTTCTGCACTGCAGGGAATCTCTGGGATTCTATGATACTGCAAAGGCCATGGGCCCTGACAACATTCTAGAAATAGCAACAACGACTTGTGCTCCAGATCTGTTAGACAAGCTGTTCCCTACAGCTACAACACTGTCGTCTGCCCGACAATGTGAAAAATTGCCCAGGTATGTCCTGTCCACAAAACACAGGAAAAATCCAACTGAGCCAATTACCGCTTGATCAATCTACTCTCAATCATCAGAGTGATGGAAGTTGTAGTCAACAATGCTATTGAGCAGCATTTATATAGCAATATTCTGCCCACTGATGCTCAGTTTGGGTTCTGCCAGGACCACTCAGCCCCTGACCCCATTACAGTCTTGGTCCAACAATGGACAGAAGAGTTGAATTCAAGAAGTGGGAGGAGAACGAATGCCCTTGACATCAAGGTAGCATTTGAGACATGTGACATCAAGGAGCCCTAGCAAATGTTAATTTTAATGTATGGATGTCCCTTAAACAGCTCCACTGTCTTCACAGATTTGAAACATGCTCCTGAGTAACCTTCCTTTCTCACTCAACGATGCACTGGTGACATCAAAGAGCCCTAGCAAAATTGAAATGATGACCGTGACAATTATCATTGATAGTTGCGAAAACCCATCTGGTTCAGTAATATCTTTTAGGGTAGGATGTATGCCATCCTTACCTAGTCTGGCCTGCAGGTGGCTGATTCTTCTGAAGCTGTCTGAAATATCTTAGGAAGGCACTCAATTCAAAGACAATTACAAATGGTGGACAAAATTTAGCTCAATCAGGTGGTGCAGACATCCCATGAAAGGAAGAAAATTGGTATTCTTGACTTTTTTCAGCGATGCCCAATGTCCATACTACCAGATGACTATTTCTGTGCTTGTATTCTGGATTTATGAAAGGTGTTTGGATATCTGCAGACCAGAAATATAGGACGGAATTTACAGGAACCCCCTGGAATGGGCATGAGAACAATGGTAGGGGAACTCCTGTCTGGTGACTAGCAGCAGGAAAACTGTCTCAAGTATAGTGAGGGGAGGGTGAGAAGGCCCTAACAAAGTATTTTCTTTCTTTTATGGGATGTCTGCATCACCTGACTGAGCCAAATTTTGTCCATCACTCCTAATTGCCTTTGAGCCATGAAGAATGTTCCTTGGGAGGAAGGAAGGGATCCTTTAAAAAGGTGCCTCAATCTCTTGAAAGCTGACATTGCTGGAGAGAGGGTAGGGGGTGCGGGGCGGGTGGGGGGGGGGGTTGCCAGTGTGATGTCATGGGACCACCTCCATGATTTAGAGTCATAGAGGTTTACAGCATGGAAACAGATCCTTCGGCCCAACTTGTCCATGCCGCCCTTTTTTTAAAAAACCCAAAGCTAGTCCCAATTGCCTGCATTTGGCCCATATGCCTCTATACCCATCGTACCCATGTAACTCTCTAAATGCTTTTTAAAAGACAAAATTGTACCCGTCCCCTACTACCACCTCTGGCAGCTTGTTCCAGACACTCATCACCCTCTGTGTGAAAAAATTGCCCCTCTGGACACTTTTGTATCTCTCCCCTCTCACCTTAAACCTATGCCCTCTAGTTTTAGACTCCCCTACCTTTGGGAAAAGAAATTGACTAACTAGCTGATCTATGCCCCTCATTATTTTATAGACCTCTATAAGATCACCCCTCAGCCTTCGATGCTCCAGAGAAAAAAGTCCCAGTCTATCCAGCCTCTCCTTATAACTCAAACCATCAAGTCCTGGTAGCATCCTAGTAAATATTTTCTACACTCTTTCTAGTTGAATAATATCCTTTCTATAATAGGGTGACCAGAACTGTACACAGTATTCCAAGTGACCAAGTGTGGTCTTGTACAACTTCAACAAGACGTCCCAACTCCTGTATTCAGTGTTCTGACCAATGAAACCAAGCATGCCGGATGCCTTCTTCACCAATCTTTCCACCTGTGATTCCACTTTCAAGAAACTATGAACATGTACCCCTAGATCTCTTTGTTCTGTAACTCTCCCCAACACCTTACCATTAACTGAGTACATCCTGCCCTGGTTCAATCTACCAAAATGCATCACCTTGCATTTATTTAAATTAAATTCCATTTGCCATTCGTCAGCCCACTGGCCCTTATTTCTTTGCTAAGTGCGAAAAAGATCAGTCGGAAAAGCCGACAGTCTAGCCAATGGGCTATATTTCGCCTTTCCTGCCAGAGTTAACATTTCGACAAAAAATGATAAAGTAACGTCCAACAATTAGATGTGATTTCGCGAATGGATTGCTAAATAATCCTCAGTGTGCTAAAAATTACATTGACAACCAAATTCAAATTGCCCGTAGGGTATGCAGTGTACTGGAAGCTACATATATTAATACACAGGGCCCTATGCTTTGCAGACAGAAAGAGCATGTACACACATTGCACCTGTTCCAGCTAAACAAAGTAGGTGTCAGCCATTCACTGGCTCATTCCTCAGGGTAAGGCCTTGACCAATCAGTGTCAAGTTCCTTGGTTAAAAATTTTCAAACAATGCTTGGCAGCCCACTGCCAGTTAGAATTAACTGGTGCATTCTCCATGGCAACATCTCCACCAGTCAGAGTCCACTTGCCAACCAACCTTCCCATGGAGTATAAAGTTGTTGTTATCCCTGACATCGGTAGTCTTGCGATTGTCCAGGTGACGAAATGACAAGATTCAACAAAATGTCTTATTTCAGCAAAAAAAATGCAGAACTTCTCTCCAATGCATCTGCAGATTTATCTAGAAAGGGAAACCCTCGCTATTCTGGGCTACAAGGAACTCTTAATCATAACCTCAGAATGGAACCTCAGCAGATGCATATCTACAAATGACATTTCCATTTCCTGCACAGGTCATCATTTACCATGCCAGATTGCCAGATTCAGCCCAATTATTCTTGAATTCTCATATTCCTGTGGTATGGAATCCTGCCCACTAGGCACTGGGGTGAAAATACAGTAGCTGATTTATATTAAGATCTTCAAAGCCAGATTCTTAGCCCATTAGCTTGAGCTGAGCTCGAATCTAGGAGTCACAGGTTTCCCTGTAAAACTGTCCAGCCCTTACCTTGTGTTTCTCAAACTCAACAGAACTTTCGTTTCAACAATGTCACCTCAATCAGAATTAAACAAACATTCGCAAAAATTCCATGTTGCCCTCATTAGTAAAGAAACTTTTCACTATGATTGCACAATGTTAAAAATTATTTTGAATCAATTTGGCATTTCAAGCAGTGAAAATGTAACACATCGCTGTACAAATATCTGTTCAGTAAGAAGTCTCACAACACCAGGTTAAAGTCCAACAGGTTTATTTGGTAGCAAATACCATAAGCTTTCGGAGCACAGCTCCTTCGTCAGATGGAGTGGATACAGATTTCCACTCCATCTGACGAAGGAGCTGTGCTCCGAAAGCTTATGGTATTTGCTACCAAATAAACCTGTTGGACTTTAACCTGGTGTTGGGAGACTTCTTACTGTGCTTACCCCAGTCCAACGCCGGCATCTCCACATCACAAATATCTGTTGTCATTATTGTCGTGCTGTGAAATACGGGTAAGTTATATTTTTAATGTTATTCAAGAAGGCCCGCCTTCTCAACGTTGCCCGTCGCCTGAGGTGCAGTGATCCTCAGGTTAAATCACAAAAAAAGGACAAAGAAAATTACAGCACAGGAACAGGCCTTTCGGCCCTTCAAAGCTCCATCGTCCATGTTGCCTTTCTGAACTAAAACCCCCTACCCTTCCGGGGACCATATCTCTCTATTCCCATCCTATTCATGTATTTGTCAAGATGCCCCTTAAAAGTCACTATTGCAGCTGCTTCTACTATCTCCCCTGGCAGTGAGTTCAAGGCACCCACCACCTTCTGTGTAAAAAACGTGCCTGGTACATCTCCTTTATGTCTTGCCCCTCGTGCCTTAAACTTATGCTCCCTAGTAATTGACTCTTCCACCCTGGGAAAAAGCTTCTGAATATCCAATCTGTCCATACCCCTCATAATCTCCATCAGTCAGCTTTCCCCCTCAAAGAGGTGAGCAGCTTATGGTCACCTGGGACTAGATCGACTTTACCTTTTTTATTTTGGAGAGTTTTTGATTCTTTTCTAAAGGCGGCACGGTGGCACAGTGGTTAGCACTGCTGCCTCACAACGCCATGGACCCAGGTTCAATTCCCAGCTTGGGTCACTGCCTGTTTGGAGCTTGCACGTTCTCCCCGTGCCTACATGGGTTTCCTCCGGGTGCTCTGGTTTCCTCCCATAGTCCAAAGATGTGCAGGTTAGGTGGATTAGCCATGCTAAATTGCCCCTTAGTTTCAGGGGGACTAGCTAGGGTAAATGCATGGGGCCCTTGGGATAGGGCCTGAGTGGGACTGTGGTCGGTGCAGACTCAATGGGCTGACTGGCCTCCTTCTGCACTGTAGGGATTCTATGATTCTGTTCTCTTCCAGCTTTTTCCTCATTTTGCACTCTGTGCATTCCCCCCCTATCCCACAGCCAAAATCAAATTCATTACAGTGGCTTGGTAATACAGAACTTGAATACTGCTGAAAAGTGAGATGTTATCGAAGTTTTTCATCCAGCACTCGTCAGAACAAAGGCAATGATGCCAAATTTCAAAAAGAAAATCACAACATATACTACAGGAGAAAAGAATGCTGATTGGTTGGTAAATCAACTCTGATTGGTCAATGTGTTGCCAGAAAGAAGGCAACAAGAAATATAGGCTCCCCAAGCTCCCAGGTAATTCAAAAAATTCTCAGGGCTTGAGCATATTCCTTTTGTTTGTAGGCAACAGGTCCCATGTATGTCACTTCTAGTATGAACAGTAAGAAGTCTCACAACACCAGGTTAAAGTCCAACAGGTTTATTTGGTAGCAAATACCATAAGCTTTCGGAGCACAGCTCCTTCGTCAGATGGAGTGGATATCTGTTCTCCAACAGGGCACAGACACAGAAATCAAGTTACAGAATACTAATTAGAATCCAAATCTCTACAGCCAGCCAGGTCTTAAAGGTACAGATAATGTGGGTGGAGGGAGCATTCAACACAGGTTAAAGAGATGTGTATTGTCTCCAGACAGAACAGCTAGTGAGATTCTGCAAGATCAGGGGGAAAGCTGTGGGGGTTACTGATAATGTGACATAAATCCAACATCCCGGTTTAGGCCGTCCTCATGTGTGCGGAACTTGGCTATCAGTTTCTGCTCAGCGACTCTGCGCTGTCGTGTGTCGTGAAGGCCGCCTTGGAGAACGCTTACCTGAAGATCCAAGGCTGAATGCCCGTGACTGCTGAAGTGCTCCCCCACAGGAAGAAAACAGTTTTGCCTGGTGATTGTCGAGCGGTGTTCATTCATCCGTTGTCGTAGCGTCTGCATGGTTTCCCCAATGTACCATGCCTCGGGACATCCTTTCCTGCAGCGTATCAGGTAGACAACGTTGGCCGAGTTGCAAGAGTAGGTACCCTGTACCTGGTAGATGGTGTTCTCACGTGAGATGATGGCATCCGTGTCGATGATCCGGCACGTCTTGCAGAGGTTGCTGTGGCAGGGTTGTGTGGTGTCGTGGTCACTGTTCACTGTTAAGTTCACTGTTAAGGAGCTGTGCTCCGAAAGCTTATGGTATTTGCTACCAAATAAACCTGTTGGACTTTAACCTGGTGTTGTGAGACTTCTTACTGTGCTTACCCCAGTCCAACGCCGGCATCTCCACATCATGACTTCTAGTATGAGCCACATTATGAGCTCAACTGATTATCTTAAATTGATTCAAAATGCAGCTATTAGCACATTCAGACCACATTTGTAAAATCCAAAACAAATGATCTACTATGAGATGTCATTCCACTATTGAACAGCACCTGCACTTTTTCTTAACTACCCTGAGCTTAGAGAGCCTCAAGTTCTTTAATGCTTTCTCCATAACAACGCCTCAGCCAATCAGAGTCAATTTGACAACCAAGCAGCATCCTTTTCTCCCATAGTATACATTATTGTGATCATTTAAAATTTGGTATTCTTGCATGTGTCCTAATGAGTGTAGATGAAAAGCTTTGGCAACATGACTCTTTTTTCAGCAATCTCCATTTTTTTAAACCAAAACTGTAATATGAACACTGGATTAAGACTTTAGATTGCACCATTTACCAATATTTCTTAATAAAATAATTCCATGGCAACCCTTGAAATTTAACAAATAACCGTGCAATAGTGAGTGAGTCTGGTGAAGCTTATTCTTTTCTTTCTCAAGAAGAGGGATGTTAGCAATGAGAAATATTTTTCAATGCTTGGCTATTGATAAGTGTGACTCTCCACCATCTCTCAAAACCGAAAAACAAATTTTAAAAAGGGATTAGTTTAGCCATTACCTGTTCATTTCTGTTTTTAATGACGCCAATTGGCTTACTGTGTGATAAATTGCAGAGAAACGAATCCTATCAGTCAAATCCAGATACTATTTGGATCAGGGCGGCACAGTGGTTAGCATTGCTGCCTCACAGTGCCAGGGACCTGGGTTCAAATCCAGCCTTGGTCACCGTATGGAGTTTGCACATTCTCCCCATGTCTGCTTGGGTTTCCTCCCACAGTCCAAAAATGTGTGGGTTAGGTGGATTGGCCATACTAAATTGACCCTAGTATCAGGGGGCTTAGCAGGGTAAATGTGCAGGGTTACGGGAATAGGGCTTGGGTGGGATTGTGGTCAGTACAGATTCGATAGGCTGAATGGCCTCCTTCAATACTGTAGGGATTCTATGATTCTAAAGACCCAAACATCATGACCAAATTTTGCAGTGATAATGATATTGAAACTGTTTGTCATCATTACTCCATAGAAACTGACTGCAACTTCATGAATCTAGAATAACATGGAAATTCAAGAGTTTTCTGTTAGTGATTCTTTTTCCATTTGCTACACTGTTAAAATCTCCACAGTGTACTCCCTAAGCAGCCAGTGAATTGATAAAAACTTCCACTTTTACACTGTCTCACAGCAAAAATTTTTGAAACAGTTAATCTTGTTCATAGAAATCATAGAAACCCTACAGTGCAGAAAGAGGCCATTTGGCCCATCGAGTCTGCACCAACCACAATCCCACCCAGGCCCCACCCCCACATCCCTACATATTTTACCTGCTAATCCACACATCTCAGGACACCAAGGGACAATTTTAGCATGGCCAATCAACCTAACCCGCACATCTTTGGACTGTGGAAGGAAACCCACGCAGACACGAGGAGAATGTGCAAACTCCACACAGACAGTGACCCAAGCCAGGAATCGAACCCAGGTCCCTGGAGCTGTGAAGCAGCAGTGCTAACCACTGTGCTACCGTGCTGTGCCAAGAAAATGCTTTACCATAGGGCTTTCAAAAGTTCAGGCACCACCAATGGATTAACCAAACATATAGAACATAGAACATTACAGCGCAGTACAGGCCCTTCAGCCCTCGATGTTGCGCCGACCAGTGGAACCAATCTAAAGCCCATCTAATCTACACTATTCCAATATCATCCATATGTTTATCCAATAACCACTTGAATGCTCTTAATGTTGACGAGTCCACTACTGCTGCAGGCAGGGCATTCCACGCCCTTACTACTCTCTGAGAAAAGAACCTACCTCTAACATCTGTCCTATATCTCTCACCCCTCAATTTAAAGCTATGTCCCCTCGTGCTAGCCAACACCATCCGAGGAAAAAGGCTCTCACTATCCACCCTATCTAATCCTCTGATCATCTTGTATGCCTCTATTAAGTCACCTCTTAACCTTCTTCTCTCTAACGAAAACAACCTCAAGCCCCTCAGCCTTTCCTCATACGATTTTCCCACCATACCAGGTAACATCCTGGTAAATCTCCTCTGCACCCTTTCCAACACTTCCACATCTTTCCTATAATACGGCGACCAGAACTATACGCAATACTCCAAATGCGGCCGCACCAGAGTTTTGTACAGCTGCAGCATGACCTCCTGGCTCCGAAACTCAATCCCTCTACCAATAAAAGCTAACACACCGTACACCTTCTTAACAATCCTATCAACCTGGGTGCCAACTTTCAGGGATCTATGCACATGGACACCCAGATCCCTCTGTTCATCCACAGTGTTACAAGAAATAACTCTGAATTTTTATGGTAGCAACACAGCCCAGCTTGAAGTGGGTGAACAAGTTTAACTGCCCAAAAATTAAAATTTGAAGTATTTAGTTTAGAAATCTTTTCTTACCTAATCTAATTACTTCAATTATTTATTGCGATTTAGGGATAAATGAGTCAAACAAATTTAACAGAATGTGATGCCTTGAAATTAAGTCCAGACATGTACTGTGAGAATTAACAAATTCTAATGGTTATGTGATACAGAGTTTAAAGTCTCATCCTAATGTGTTGTTTTAAGAATTTCAAAGTAATATGGAGCCTTGGCACAATGTTTAACAAAACATTTTCTATTTGGAAGTAGAAAGAGTAGAATCTTGTTCAAAAACTTGTCACAAGTGGCAATCTTTCAAGAACCCAACCTTCACAAATGGAATGTCTGATTTCTGGAATTCAAATCCATGCCCATATCCCATCACAGAGTTTTTTTTAAATTGTGATGTAGAAGGTAAAAATACTCCACGAGAAGTATTCCGATAAGGGCAGGCTCTGCTCCAGAACCACTATTTTCACTGTCTTTTAAATCCCAGTTCCTTCCGGAGAATCACAGTGCAGGACACCTTATGAATCATTATTCCACCCACGACACCAATACTGGTCCCAGATATGATGAGGTTTCTCTAAATAAAAACTCATTATCAGATAAATGAACACTCAACTCCAATCTCCAAATTCTCTCTCTGAAGCAACCTTTCAGATATTTGTTTTATTGATGCTACTATTTAAAATTCATTTTGTGGAATGTGGGTATCGCTGAGTAGACCAGCACCTATTGTCCATCCCTAGTTGCCCATGAGGAGATGGTGATGAGCTGCCTTCAGTGAAGGAACGGTGATATATTTCCAAATCAAGATGGGGAATGGCTTGGAGGAGAACATCCAGGTGGTGGTGTTCCCAGGTATCTGCTGCTCTTGTCCTTTTAGATGGGTTTGGAAGGTGCTGCCTAAGGAACCTTGGTGAGTTCCTGCAGTATATCTTGTAGATGGTACACATGGCTGCCACTGTGCATCGGTGGTAGAGGGATTGAATGTTTGTGGACAATGTACTAAGACAATGCTCTTCTGAAATATCTTCCCTAGTTTCTTCTCAGCTCATTATATGTTGTCCAACAAATTCTTCCTTCTCCCTACATTCTCACTGTGTTGAAATCAAGATTTATTTCACAGTTTCCTTCTCTAATGTATTCGATCCCAGAGACTCAAAAATGAGAAACATCGTATCTTCCTCAGCCTTTCCTTTCTCTTCAAATTTCAGTGTTTCAAACCCAAGTTCAGTCGGATCTTATGACTTCCTTGGGACACCTTATTTTCCCTAGCATGCCCTTCAATCTTCATTGTATCCGGTTATGAGGATATTTTTTTTATAGAAAAGATACAATTTCCAATTTTTATTTTTCTACCTGGATTTTAAAAAAAAATTGAAATCCTATTAAGCCAATGAAGAATGCCAGATGACTACAATAAATCCGCTTGCATTCCACCAAGTGGTGCGAAACAGAACATACGGTCAACCTCCTGGGGAGCATGAAAGACCCCATCTCCTGTTGGCTATCCTGAAATTTCTTACATGGTTCTGAGATGAGACATCAAAAGGCAATTACTTGCTTAACACAATGATTGCAGCAGACATGGATGAATCAAATTCCTCTGGAATACACAGCCAGCTGGGTACTTGAAGGGGCTGTGTTAACAAGCAGAGGTCAGAATGTTGTACTGAAAACAGGCTGAAAAATGATGTCTGCTCATTCTCTCTCTCAAAAATATTGTGCCTGGATTTGTAAAGTACCTGAGGGATCCTGTGTTTGCTTCGGTCTATGCAAACACTTAATTTCAAGATATTTCTGCCTATGCACAATTACATTTAAATGCTAGACTGTAGGGGTTAACTAAACCTGCTAAACTGAACAATTGTAGCTAACTTGACTACATGTAGAATCAGAAGGCATGATGGGTTAGCTAAAAATTGACTGCATTCCTGAAGGGTAAACAATGCAGGCGAACAACAGTTTCCCATAACAGCAGTTACAAGGATTGTTTTTCGAGACGGAGACAGCATGCGAGAAACACTTCCAATAACGAGATAAGGGTTGAAATATATTTTGATTTTAGAGTGTGTGTGGGTTCAGTTCAGATCTTAGAATCCACTCATTTCAGTACATGTTGTTTTTGTAGAGGGCCTGGTCAAGAAGCCAGTCTCCAAGTTTGCTTTTTTTGCTTCTGTCATGTTAATTATTTAAGCTTTTTTTCAATCAAAGAAAATCATTTTAAAACTCGAACCACTGCAGTCCTCCCATCTCTTCAAATGAATGAATGGACCCAACAGTACCCATTCTGAGAAGAGAAATCTACTGCAAACCAAAATCATTTGGGACTAAAGCCCAAAAGTCTGCTCCATTAAACCACACTCAGGAAGACAACTGAATTAAATGGCCACAATGTGGAATCGCTACATCTGAGCCAGCCGAATAACCGCTAACTGTATACTCCTTTATTTAAACTTCTTCATGAACTATGAAAAATCATTTGGCTATCCTCCTATTCTGCTTTCTGTACTCGTGTTGTGCCCAGGAAATGTGTGTGATACATGAATAGTGATTGCAATTTACTTAGTCTATTTTTTTAAATTTGGGAAATAGTTTCAACAAACTTACCTTGTTCTTTGCTTAACTTAAGAAAACCAGTCTGACTAATTCTTCACCATCTGAGAGTGTGGTGAAATAATGCGTTGCTATATTGGCAAAGTGCAACCTGTCTTAATTTGCAAAAATTCCTGTTAAAGTCAAGCCTGGAGTGTTAGAATAGGAGAGTAATTTTTCCCCTTATGTAGTCATAACACCTGCACAATATCAAAAAAAAAATTTGTCTCCCACTGATTTCCATCAAACCGAACCTTCAGTTAGAGAAACACAAACAGAAAATGTCTGAGAAAGTCAGCAGGTCTGACAGCACCTGTGGAGAGAGAATAGAGCCAATGATTCAAATCAGGATCCAGACTCGAAACATTAGCTCTATTCTCTCTCCACAGATGCTGTCAAACCTGCTGACTTTCTCAGGCATTTTCTGTTTTTGTTTCAGATCCCAGCTTCTGCAGTATTTTGCTTTTATCTTCAGTTCAAGAAAGTGGATGTTGTGTATTTAAGTTTCATTTCAATTTCAGACTGTAAAAATCAGTACGTCAGAAGGAAGTGTCCAATAAACCATGTAGTTTATTTGTCACGTCTTTTAGAGACTTGGGGCGGAATTTTACCAGCAGGTAAAACCGAGGTTTGTACGATCCCACCTCAGGCCAATGGAGAATGCTGTTCTCCGAGCCTCACCTGCCCCCGGAATTGGGGTGGGTGTGCCGGTAAAATTCCAGCCTTACTCTACTATATTTTGTTTATTTGATGCTTTGGTTGAGAAGCAATGAGTTGGATCTTGGGTCAGGCAGTAACAACGGAAAGGAAAACTCCTGACATAAGCAAGTTGTTTTAGAAAATTAAGTTGCTTCTAATAGAAATCAATAGGATAAATGATAGACCGGATTTAATGATCAGCAGTGAATGAACAGGATTCACCATTCACCATGCTTACAGCTGTGTGTAAATCTTTGGTGGGCTTTTACACTGCAATTTACAGTAACTGGAGATCTATTGTAATGCATCTGAATCACAGACAGAAAGTGAAGTAAGAGGAAGAGAAAGGTTTGAGTTTCAATTCTGGAGAAGTCGTTCAATAATAATTAAATCTTATCCTGGTGTTAAAAATTCACTTACACCTGTACGGGCAAGCCTTAAGGAGAACCATTAAACAAAGATTAATTACGTTCTTGAGGCCAGCTCCACAAGCATTTAGGAAAAAACATCTGCAAAAGCAACATCAGTGTACAGGGTCCAGATGACTAAAAAGTATCTCCTTGCCATGTGCTGTTTTCTCAACTCTCAACTGGTCAATGTTCCAGGGAGGACAAAGTTAATGCTTCAAAGACTGTCAGGCTCACCCTGAAGCAGGGCAACATGTTCTTACTGACTGGGAGGAGGATGTTCAAAATGTTCAAATGTTCAATTGTACAAAATGGTCACAGCTTGCCCATAAAGCTGGATCACACTTTGAGTCACAACGTCTTAATGATGAGACAAAGCGACATCAGGGAAGGAAAGTAAAGGACAAAATTCCTGCATTCTGGATCCCACTAACTGGTGGGACGTCTTGCCCCATGTGTGGATCGAGAATGTTTTGATTTTTTGAGTTGATTTAAGAACATAAGAACATAAGAAATAGGAGCAGGAGTAGGCCATCTAGCCCCTCGAGCCTGCCCCGCCATTCAATAAGATCATGGCTGATCTGACGTGGATCAGTACCACTTACCCGCCTGATCCCCATAACCCTTAATTCCCTTACCGATCAGGAATACATCCATCCGCGCTTTAAACATATTCAGCGAGGTAGCCTCCACCACCTCAGTGGGCAGAGAATTCCAGAGATTCACCACCCTCTGGGAGAAGAAGTTCCTCCTCAACTCTGTCTTAAACCGACCCCCCTTTATTTTGAGGCTGTGTCCTCTAGTTTTAACTTCCTTACTAAGTGGAAAGAATCTCTCCGCCTCCACTCTATCCAGCCCCCGCATTATCTTATAAGTCTCCATAAGATCCCCCCTCATCCTTCTAAACTCCAACGAGTACAAACCCAATCTCCTCAGCCTCTCCTCATAATCCAAACCCCTCATCTCCGGTATCAACCTGGTGAACCTTCTCTGCACTCCCTCCAATGCCAATATATCCTTCCTCATATAAGGGGACCAAAACTGCACACAGTATTCCAGCTGCGGCCTCACCAATGCCCTGTACAGGTGCATCAAGACATCCCTGCTTTTATATTCTATCCCCCTCGCGATATAGGCCAACATCCCATTTGGCTTCTTGATCACCTGTTGTACCTGCAGACTGGGCTTTTGCGTCTCATGCACAAGGACCCCCAGGTCCCTTTGCACGGTAGCATGTTTTAATTTGTTTCCATTGAGATAGTAATCCCATTTGTTATTATTTCCTCCAAAGTGTATAACCTCGCATTTATCAACGTTATACTCCATTTGCCATATCCTCGCCCACTCACTCAGCCTGTCCAAATCTCTCTGCAGATCTTCTCCGTCCTCCACACGATTCACTTTTCCACTTATCTTTGTGTCGTCTGCAAACTTCGTTACCCTACACTCCGTCCCCTCCTCCAGATCATCTATATAAATGGTAAATAGTTGCGGCCCGAGTACCGATCCCTGCGGCACGCCACTAGTTACCTTCCTCCAACCGGAAAAACACCCATTTATTCCATTTATTTAGTATTGGGATACAGTGAAAAGTATTGTTTCTTGCACGTTATACGGGTAAAACATACCATTCATTGAGTACGTAGGGGTGAAGGAAAGGAGAGGGTGCAGATTATAGTAATGCAGTTACCGATAGGGTGTAGAGAAAGATCAGCTTAATATATGGTAGTTCCATTCAAAAGTCTGATGACTGCAGGGAAGAAGCTGTTCTTGAATCGGTTGGTACATGACCACAGGACTTTTGTATCTTTTTCCAGATGGAAGAAGGTAGAAGAGAGTATGTCTGGGGTGCGTGGGGTCCTTGATTATGCTGGCTGTTTTTCCTGAGGCAGCGGGAAGTGTAGACAGAGTCAATGGATGGGAGACTGGTTTGTGTGATGGACTGGGCTTTGCTCACATCCCTTTGTAGTTTCTTGCAGTCTTGGACAGAGCAGGAGCCATACCAAGCTGTGATACATCTGGAAACCATGATGTGGAGGTGCCGCCATTGGATTGGAGTGTGCACAGTAAGAAGTCTCACAACACCAGGTTAAAGTCCAGCAGGTTTATTTGGAATAACGAGCTTTCGTGATTCCAAATCTCACCTGATGAAGGAGCAGTGTTCTAAAAGCTCGTGATTCTAAATAAATCTGTTGGACTTTAACCTGGCGTTGTGAAACTTCTTATCTGGAAAGGATGGTTTCTCTGGTGCATCTATAAAAATTGGTGGCCAGTTTGGCCACGTGAAGCCCTATGACAGGAACTCAAGAGCCTGAGTAGATGTCACCTTGAATTGAGGGACTGCCAATGACAATGATGACAAGAGAATAAGGATAGTAAATTCAACCCTTTACTTGTTTGAATGGCTGGTATCTCAGTGAAAAGCCTCTTGGGGAGCATGACAATTCAAACAGCAAATTCCTGATTTCCATGTTTATTGTATTGATGAGGGTACTGGAAGCTGCTATCAAATTTATTCCTTAATAATTATGCTAATAGCCTGGCTGTTAATGTTACTGCAAAATCCAGGTTCTTATCTAATTATGTGTAATACTTGGAACTCATTAAAAAATAGTGACCTAATCAAGAAAGGATTAGATGGTTAAATATAGAGAATAATGGATTCCTGAGAGCAGTTACAAAGCTGCATTCTAATTGAGAGGTTTATGTGGTTTATGTAGGGGATGAATATCCCTGGGGGTAACTCCAGAACTTTCACATAAACAAGGAGTTTAGTTGGCCTGGAAGGATCCCTGGGAGTGAGTACAAAGGTAGAATGTAAGTGATGGGGTTAGTTGGCTTATACAAGAGAATAATGGGTCCCTGGGAGTGATTACCAGGCTGTGATCTAATTAAGAAAAGTAGTTAACTTAATGGATACCTGAAAAAGACTGTAATCTAATCAAATAGTCCAGCTAGTTTATGCAAAAAATAATGGAATAGTTCCAAAGCAGCAATCTCATTGAGGATGTTGATTGCAATAATAAGTCACTACAGCAAATTTCAAAAGAGTTATAAATCCTTTTTTCTAAATATAATACATTCTGCAAACTTTATCAGGCTATTTTTATATAACTTGGCTTTTTTTACTAGCACAATTCTCAGGCTTGGCTTGTTGGGGTACGATGATATCAAATGACTGATGAAGTATCCAAGAGTTGATAAACTGGTTAACGATAACATAAATAGATAATGAACTCTAAAATAATTGTGTTCATTTCTACGAATTACTTGACTAAATTATTTCCTGTTCCGAAAAATCAGGGCATAGGAAAGCCAAACAATATTTGTTATATTTTCCTGGAAATGCTGCAACATGATGCACAAGAGAACTCCTTCTCTCTTGCGTATTTTCACACCCACACTGTTGTTTATCCTTTGAGGAATGGTGGGGTAAGAGGGGGAAGGATATCCGAGCTGATTATCAGCCCGTTGAACCCGAGCTGAATGCCCCTTCTGTGGCCAGCAAGTCCTGGCATTGGGCTTGAACCCGGAGCTTCTGGTCCAGTGGTAGGGGCACTACCATTGTGCCGCAAGGCCTCTGCAAGAGAGCTGAAGATGGTATATCGATATCACTGAAAAATGGTTCAGGCATAAAGATATTGTCAGCTTTGACAAAGGATAATGTGGACTCGAAACATCAGCTCTTTTCTCTCCTTACAGATGCTGCCAGACCTGCTGAGATTTTCCAGCTTTTTCTCATTTGGTTTCAGATTCCAGCATCCGCAGTAATTTGCTTTTATAAAGAAATTGTGATATCTTTGCTGAACAAAAACACTGTTTCTTTCACATGGGGTTCCAATACCCATCTGAAACTGATTTATTCTGGTTTACTTATATTTTTATGTACATATGAAAATATACAACCAAAGTAAAAGGATAACATTAAAATCTGATGCATCACACATTGGGTGAGGAGTAATGATGCTCAGCAGGGCACTCCTGTGGCTTATACCTCATGCCCACTGACTGAAGCACACACATTACAAGCAGATAGAGAAGATTTTAGCTATTGGGAATTACTCACTAATTGCAAACTCCGCCATTTATAGACTTTCTGACTCCGGGATCATTAAAATATATTTCAAAATATAATCTATCCACTTAACCCTGTCCTAGCAGCTGCAACACCAGTGTAGTCATTAACACTTGGCAAAAAATAGACACTCAATGAAAATTGGCCTCTGATGTTCAGAATGATGCTGCCATATTGTCAGTTGGCATTCATAGAATCATAGAATCCCTACAGTGCAGAATGAGGCCATTCGGCCCATTGAACGTGCATTGACAATCCCAGCCAGGCTCTATCCCTGTGAAGTGGGGAAAAACATAAAGATGGGGTACATAACACATCAAATGGTTGCCTGGCACATAAAAAGGTTGCCTGGGAGAGAGACTTTAAGCAGGCATTGACTTTTAGTGCAAACAGCTACTTGAAATTGAAACATACAGGACAGACAGTTATTTAAAGTTAAACATGCAGGGAACAAATGCTACAGGAAACAGCCAGGGCTTGAGGCACTTTTAAGATAAGGGCAGGTCTAGGACAATAACGACTGATAAAGAGGTTAGCCATAAACAGGAACGGGAATACATAAATGCAGGAAAACCAATTACTGTATGTATAGACCGAAACTAAGTCATTGATAGGGAAAATGTACCCATTCTATGAAACAATGTGATGTTAAAAGCCAATGTCTGTATATGTCTGGCTGTAACGATGTGTTAACTATCGATCCTACTCAATTGTAATGATGTGTTAAATGGCTAATGTCTGGACTATCCATTGTCTGAAAAGTATAAAAATGAACCACTCCTATTGTATCATTGAGGGAAGGTAGCTGCCTAAAGTACTGCGGAGTGCCAGTGCCTTTTCTCCACGAAGCTTCGTCAAATAAAACTGTATTGTTGAAACCTCCAAGTCTGACACCGAAGTGGCAATTTTCCCACAACAATTGGCGTAGTCGGCTAGGATCCTATTACTGGTAAGCTGGTAAGCTCCGATCAATTGGCCACGATCGGAAAGCCGGGATAGAGATCACTGAATCTGTGGGAGTCAGACAAGGTCAAGAATACAGTTTGAAAGGGGTTAAACTTAAGCGGTATTTGTAGTAATAAGTATTGTTGGATACAGTATAGTGATAAGTACTAACTGCTGATAGTGATAAGTAACTGTTGCTTGTGCTGACCGACAAGAGGACAAGGTAGTGCCTGTCTCAAAAACCCAGCCTTAGACCGGAAGTTAAGAGGGGAAATCCCCCATGCGATGGTCAGTAACTGAAGTGGCCAAAGAGACACCAAGGGCACTTAGGATTGTGAAGCACAAATGGCAGAGGTCAGTTAACATCAAACTCTGTAGTGGCGAACAAAAGCAGAGTTGCCATCTGATTGCATGAAAGTTTGTAAAGTTCGGTGCTGGACTGTCAATGTTGTAAAAGCGGGGCAGAAAAGGAGCTTGATCAACTCTGACCTAAACCGGACTCCGGTGGACAAGTACATTGCCGAGGTGATAATGGTGGAAGTCGTGAGTATAAATTGAAACCCTGAGATGGTAGTGAAACACGGTGCTAGAATGGTAATAGTGGCCGGGGGTAGTGAAGTCCCTAGGGTAGAGAGCATAGTTTACTAGGAAGTAATCGTGGCCGTACGGTGCCTAAAACACATTGCCAAGGTGGTAATAGTGACCGGGTTTGGTGAAGTCTGTGAAATGGCAGATAATGAAGTAAAGAGGGGATCTCTCATTGAAGTGTACATGACAGACAGGAAAGCATTAATGAAGAGGATGCAAAAGGATGGCTGGGATACTTCTCAGACCTTAGAGCAGCAGAGAAAGTGGATAGATAAAGAAAAGAGAAATAAGACAAAGAAGATAGGAGTATTGTTAATACATCAGTTAGCTGGTCTAATTGAGCAAGTAGTCACCTCTACTAAGAAGTGGAGTGAAGCTAAAGAAAAGATTAGAAAATTAGAATCCCGAGTGAGGGAACTGGAGAAACAAAATGAAAAGCAATGGAGGGGGGGAAACTGTTCCTCTACCTCCTTATGAGTCCACACAACAGGGACCAACCGCTCCTCCAGAGGAGTGGGAAGTGTTAGAACACAACTTAGCACCAGTAACCCGAGGGGGAACAGAGGCGCAGCCAAAGGCAAATTATAAACCCTTCGCCTCAGGTCAGAGACAGCAAATAATGGCTTCCCTGGGTAAATTACAACCTAGAAGAGCAAACACTAAATTCTGGGAAGAATTAGACACAATCTGGGTAGGACACCAATTACACCTGAGAGATGTACACCAGCTGGTCAGGGCAGCCTGTCCAGCAGATAAGTGGAGGCAGGTAGCAGGTGGACCGCCGCTCCTCCAGCATAGGATTATAGTGGGGGACGGTGGACACATGCAGTCGTCCTAACATCAGAGATAGATACCCAACAGGCACCCTTCACCCAGTTTAAAGCAGAGATTCAGAGGGTATTAAGGAATGCTTCCACTAACTGGAGCAGAATTACCACAACAAAACAGTTAAAAGGGGAAGGAGCTTCTGAATACGGGGAACGGTTGTTCCAGGTATATCAAGAGTGCTCAGGATAAGGGAACCCAGGTCGAGGAGATCGAGCGTTCATCCAGGCTTTTAAGGATGGACTCTCTAGTGCTCACCAGGTCATCCTAAAAATGGGAGTGATTATGTCCCAAGATTACGATGAGTTGGTAGAGTGGGCTAGCGGCATACCGGGAGAAGAGAAATCCCAGGCAAGAACAAGGCTAGAAAGAGTAGCAGCCTACAGTAACGGGAATGGGACAAAGTGGAAACTGACTTGCCACAATTGTGGCCAGCAAGGACACTTTGCAAGGGATTGCGAGACTCCACGGAAAGGGAACAGATTTGGGAACAGTGGGAAACATTGCAGCCACTGTAATAAATATGGACACACCGAAGCAGTGTGTTGGAATAAGCATGGGAGACCCCCGACCCGATCCATGACCGCAGCAGAACCGGAGGAACCGCAGGACCTCCGGAGTCAGCAAGACCGACGATCTGCAGCCCCCATTCACAAGGGTAAGAAGGAGGGAAGGATTTACGTGTCAGCACTAGTAGGGGGCAGGCAATGTGAGATGCTAGTGAACACAGGAACATCCATATCTGTCACTGACCTACCCTTACCCACTACAAATAAAATGATTTACCTGACCGGGATAGGAGGGAACAGAACACCCACCTACCTGAGCGAGACCACGTTAGTAGAGATAAATAATCTGTATATACCAATGAGGTTTTATGTGTGCAAAAATAACGAGGGTACAATAATGGGAAATGATCTGATGAAAGAAGATGAGACTCTGATAGACTGTGGAAAGGGAGAATTAATCTGGCCAAGACAGGACGGTCGGAAAACTAGAATAGGGAAACTTACAAGTCACCTCGAAACTATTAAGGTGGCCACAGTCACCACCAGAAATTGGGAAGTAGAGACAGAAGGGTTCGGAGCCATCTGTGCTTCCGTCCCCAGAGTATGGGCTAAAACAAAGTTAGATACCGGTTTGACTAAAACGGACCCAATAAAGGTATTGGGACTGGAGCATAAGCCACACCGACAATACCCAATAAAACCAGAGGCAGAGAAAGCTGTAGTGGAGATAGTTAAAAGGTTAGTGGAGAGGGGGATTCTGAGAGAAACCACAAGCACCACTAACTCCCCAACATGACCAGTGAGCAAGCCTGATGGAAGCTGTAGGCTCACGATAGATTACACTGGACTCAATAAAGTCACGTCCAAGTTGCACCCCATTGTAGCAAGCCCTTCAACAATCCTGAATGGACTGTCACAGGAGCACAAAATATTCACAGTATTGGACGGAGCCAACAGATTCTGGTCCTTACCATTGAATCCCGAATCCCAAGACAAATTCGCCTTTACAGTGGGAGACAGACAGTACACTTGGACTCGTTTACCACAGGGATTCCACAACAGCCCCGCTATATTCCATCGAGTAATGAGTGACATCCTGAACAGAGTAGAACTGCCAGAGGGTAGTACGGTCCTACAATATGTAGACGACATCCTAATAGCTTCAGAGTCCAAGTCAGGACATCAAGAAGCCTTATATTTAGTACTGAATGAATTAAAAACCGCAGGGTTAAAAGTGAGCCCCAAAAAGGCACAAATCGGGAAAACACAGGTCCTATACCTCGGACACCTAATATCCCAAGGACTTAGAGAAATGCCAATGGACCGGAAAAAGGCGGTACAACAAATGCCGTGACCCGGTCAGAAAGGTGCGAGGACTATTCAACTATAGCCGGAGTTTCATCCCAGAGTTCGCAAAATTAGCAGAACCCATACAAAGACTAGTCAAAGGGGGAAAACCAGCTTTAGATCCCATAGAATGGGGACCTGAGCAGGAAGAGGCTTACAATAAACTAAAAACAGAACTGATATCAGCCCCTGGGCTAGGATTACCCGATTCTAATAAGGACTTCCATATCCATTGTAGCAATGAGGGAGGGTTCTATTCCACAGTGGTAACACTGGACCATGGCAACAGAAAGAGACCCATAGGGTATTATTCCACCGCAGAAGGGCCGGTAGTCACCGGACTGCCAAGGTGCATAGCCACCTTGGATTGCGTCGCCTGGGCCGTAAAGGTTAGCGAGCCAGTAATCATGACAGGGAATATAATCCTTCCCACCAAACACACCTTGGTGGAAATGTTGAACACAGGAAAACTAAGGTCAGTCTCAAACATGAGAAGGGCTAAGTGGGAAGCTGTCCTCCTACCTCCAAGCATGTCTGTGATAATAATAAGGGATACAGGGAATAACCCAGCAGAAGGGATTTTAGACAAAGGAGAGCCACACAATTGTGAGGATATAGACATGGACGAAGGAGAGGGTAGGATAAAGGATATACCCTTAATAACAGCTGAGGAGACCCTTTTTGTAGATGGGTCACGCAAATATGTGGAAGGATCACCCCAGGCAGGGTGGGCAGTAGTGAATGACAAATTAGAGACAGTAACGTCAGGAAGGATTGATGGAGGTCTATCCGCGCAAGTGGTAGAACTAGTGGCACTCACACAGGCACTAGAGTTATCTGAAGGTAAAACGGTGAACATCTAGACAGACAGTCGCTATGCATTCGGAGTCATACATGACTACATGACAGCATGGGGAAGAAGAGGGTTCATAACCACAGGAGGGACCCCTATTAAGCACCAGCAAAGAATTGAGGCATTATTGAGAGCTAGCGAGAAACCTAGAGAAACCGCAGTAATCAAAATTAAATCGCACCAGAAAGAGCCAGGAAGAGATAACCCAGACTGGTTAAATTTCAAATGGAACCAAGCCGCAGACAGGGTGGCACAGTTAGCCTTCGGACAGGAGACAATTGGCAAGCTGCCAATAGCAGCAACAGAACAGACAGGAGACGAAATGGATATTCGGGACTTACATGAGGATACCTCAAAAGAGGAAAAGGAGAAATGGGAAGCACAGGGAGCAGTCAAAGGGACTGATAACATTTGGAGACGGGAAGATAAGGCAATAGCACCAGAGTGCATACAAAACACCCTATTGGAACTACACCATGGACTCTCGCATATGGGTAGAGAGGCCATGATAACTAATATAGGAAAGGAATGGTGGTGGAAAGGAATGGGAAGAGACATAGCCCGACACTGTCACCGATGCGTGACGTGCGCGCAACACAACCCTGGTAGACCCATAAAAATTAAAACGGGACACCAGCCGAGACCAAAGAGACCGTGGGAACATCTGCAAATAGATTTCACAGGGCCACTACCACAACCCCATGGCAAAACATATTGTCTGTTTATTACAGACCAGTTCACCAGGTGGGTCGAAGCGTTCCCTACTACAAATTGTACTGCTACCACGGTGGCTAGGATATTGGCAGAAGAGGTAATCCCAAGATGGGGTGTACCCCTACAAATCGATTCAGACCAAGGGACGCACTTCACTGGAAAGGTGGTAAAAGCAGTATGCCAATTAATGGGGATAAAACAAAAATTTCACATCCCTTACCACCCACAGAGTACTGGAATGGTGGAAAGTATGAATAGAACACTTAAAAAAGCACTAGTTAAAGCCATACAAACATCGGAAAAAATGTGGACAGAGGTATTGCCCACTATACTAATGAGATTAAGAGCTACCACAAACCGGACAACCGGATTAACCCCTTATGAACTAATGACAGGACGGGCGATGCAATTACCAGAAAGCATCATAACAGGTGGGACCGATGTAGGTCCACTAAAAGATAAAATCAGGAGATATGTTCTGGAACTAAGCACCCAACTAAAAGGGATGCGCAAATTGGTAAAAGACAATCAGGAAATAAAAGACGCAGAGAGAGAGCTTGAGATGCTCCCTGACGTCCCAACAGTGGGAAGTCATGTCCTAGTGAAAACATTACCTGACAAACCAAGGTTTGCACCAAAATGGAATGGGCCATATGAAGTTATAATTAGTGGAGACACCTGTGCCTGTATAGACATAAGAGGGAAAGGTATATGGAAACATTGGACACAGCTAAAATTACACAAGGGAATAAATGAATGACAGAATTAATAAACTAACTATAAAATGATGAAGGGGATAGATAGAGTGAACGTTCAAAGACTATTTCCTCGGGTGGATGGAGCTATTACAAGGGGGCATAACTATAGGGTTCGTGGTGGGAGATACAGGACGGATATCAGAGGTAGGTTCTTTACGCAGAGAGTGGTTGGGGTGTGGAATGGACTGCCAGCAGTGATAGTGGAGTCAGACACTTTAGAAACATTTAAGCGGTTATTGGATAGGCACATGGAGCACACCAGGATGATAGGGAGTGGGATAGCTTGATCTTGGTTTCAGATAAAGCTCGGCACAACATCGTGGGCCGAAGGGCCTGTTCTGTGCTGTACTGTTCTATGTTCTATGTTCTATGTTCTATGCTTTCCTCCACACAGGCAAAGACTGCAAGCAAGAACAACTGGCGTGTGCGGGTTAATAGATAATATAACTTTAATGATATATGAATTATAGTGTTAGGTTTGATATTTGATCGTTGCAAATATGTATGTAATCGGGTATGTAACTGTACTACTTTGCGTTGTCACGACTGTAAATTTAACTGGATTGGAGGATAACTTGTTTTACAAAGCTCACATACATTTACATGGGAATCGAACTGTATCTTACCCGTTAGCACAATCGGTAGAAGCCCTATTTGTAGCCACCCCTGCGTGGACCCCTCATGACTTATATACTGTAGATGCATCAGAGACACCCTGTAAGGGACAAATTGGCAAATATAAAAGAGGTATACAGTGGAGATGTGTGGGACTTGTAAACCCCACAGATTCTGTGTGCAGGGGGTTCCAACAGGTGGCAGGAAAAGCTTGTTCAGATACTGCAAGCTATCCGCTTTGGTTTACGGGGCAGGGATGGGGATGTGCCTATGCCTTGGTCCCTAAGAATGATTCCTGCGTACAGACGCAGTGTGTCCGTCAACATTGTCGGGTTAATAAGGGACAGTTTACTTGCACTTGTGATGAACAGAAATGTCTGAATATAACCGCGGGAAGACAGCTCATTTGTGGACAATGCAATGGAACTCATGTAAGCTCAGCCAAATGGACATATCCATTTGATACTTACCAGGTGGTGAGATCAAATGGGGAGTCAAGTAAACCGAACAATTGGCAATATGAACAAACTCATAATAAAGACACTAAATGTTACCAGGCTAAGAAGGGATGTGTGTTCCTCTTCAATGGTACTTACACGACAGAAACATCAAACCTCCCAAACCGTTTTGCAGTAGGAACAATCGGTCGACTGACTGTTCCATGCCCTCAGAAGGGGCATATTCGGAGGAGAATAGTAACTCGGGCTATCAGCAAAGAATTCTGCGCTGATTGGGAAGCCTCGGGCACAATGGGATCATCATTGGGATATGGGTTCCTTGGAGCTTTATCTCTGGGAGAGGCAGCAGGAGTGATTAGTGCAAAGAATAGGAATCATATTGTTTGTGGACTAACAGTCCTGGGAAACAGCACTTCAACAGCACTGGAGGCTGTTAACCAAGAAATGGCTGAACTGTGATTATATACACAACAGACACGATATGCAGTGGACTACCAGTTAGCACAACAAGGGGGAGTGTGTACAATTATAGGTAATAAATGCATAACCCATGTCACAGACGAGTCTTATAACATTACACAAGTCATCAACAACATCAGAGAACAACTTGATAGCTTCAGACAGGGACCCAAGAAAGGAAGTAACTGGCTGGAATGGCTAGTAGGGGGGTCCTGGGAATCTTACTTATTACATGGATTGGTCATACTCATTTCAATTGTAATTGTCTGTTGTCTAATTGTTGGACGCCTAAAAGTCTACTGCAAAATTATGGCAACAAGAATTGTGCCAGGAGCCAGTGTATCCATCGAGGAAGAACCCATGATGAAGATCTCCGAAGACATCAGAAGAAACGAAGGGGGAAAGAAGAAGATTGAGTTATATATGTGAATGTATAATTGTTGGTCTGGGGATTATTAAAGTCATAATCCGGACCAAAAGTGGGGAGTGAAGTGGGGAAAAACATAAAGATGGGTACATAACACATCAAATGGCTGCCTGGCACATAAAAAGGTTACCTGGGAGAGAGACTTTAAGTAGGCACTGACTTTTAGTGCAGACAGCTACTTGAAATTGAAACATACAGGACAGACAGTTATTTAAAGTTAAACATGCAGGGAACAAATGCTACAGGAAACAGCCAGGGCTTGAGGCACTTTTAAGATAAGGGCAGATCTAGGACAATAAGGACTGATAAAGAGGTTAGCCACAAACGGGAATGGGAATACATAAATGCAGGAAAACCAATTACTGTATGTATAGACCGAAACTAAGTCATTGATAGGGAAAATGTACCCATTCTATGAAACAATGCGATGTTAAAAGCCAATGTCTGTATATGTCTGGCTGTAACGATGTGTTAACGATCGATCCTACTCAACTGTAATGATGTGTTAAATGGCTAATGTCCGGACTATCCATTGTCTGAAAAGTATAAAAATGAACCACTCCTATTGTATCATTGAGGGAAGGTAACTGCCTAAAGTACTGCGGAGTGCCAGTGCCTTTTCTCCACGAAGCTTCGTCAAATAAAACTGTATTGTTGAAACCTCCAAGTCTGACTCCGAAGTGGCAATTTTCCCACAACACCTATAATCCTATGTATTTACCCTGCTAGTCCCCCTGACACTAAGGGGCAATTTTAGCATGGCAAATCACCCTAACTGTACATCTTTGGAATGTGGGAGGAAACTGGAGCACCCAGAGGAAACCCACGCAGACAAGGGGAGAACGGGCAAACTCCACACAGACAACCACCTAAAACCAAAATTGAACCCGGGTCCCAATGCTAACCTCTGTGCCACCATGCCCCCTGAAGTTACACTCAATGGGGTATGTGTAATTGGACAGGAAGAAATGAAAAGATCCATAGATCACAACTGTATACCCTAACAGTGTTGCAAGTTCCAGCTGAGTGTTAAAATAAGAATGGGCATGGTTTAAGAGAATGCATCTTACTCCATAATCCTTTCTTAGCATTAGGCTGTGAATTCAAATGAGCAATCACTATTTTTGAACCAGATTTTATTTCAGTTATCTAAGTCTTTATTTGCACCACCAAAATGACCTTCAATTGTCTTTAGAATTGCAAATGACATTTAGCCACGATAGAAATAGAGTATTTATGCAGAAGCACTGAGGAATAATTAAATGATTTGCCATGAGCAATCAAGGTAAGATTCCATCTCACACACTTCTCAATAACTGCTCCACCACCAGCAGCAGCATCACAATATCAACACACTTCATCTGCTATCTAACTAATGCTGATATTCACATAATCCACCAGTCATACCTCAGATATCTCACAGATTTTCAATCGTATGTAGCATCCTACCTGCCAATACACTCGTTCACAATCACCAGCTTTTCTCTTCCAGAATAGCAAGGATAATCCAGGTAATTACAGGCCAGTGAGCCTTACATCAGTGGTAGGGAAATTATTGGAGAGGATTTTTCGAGACATGATTTACTCCCATTTGGAAATAAGCGAGAGGCAACATGGTTTTATGAAGGGGAGATCGTGTCTCACTAACTTGATCGAGTTTTTCGAAAAGTGATGAAGATGATTGATGAGGGTAGGGTAGTGGATGTTGTCTACATGGACTGAAGTAAGGCCTGTGACAAGATCCCTCATGGCAGATTGGTACAGAAGCTGAAGTCGCGTGGGATCAGAGGTGACTGGCAAGAGGGATACAGAACTGGCTCGGTCATAGAAGACAGAGGGTAGCAGTGGAAGGCTGCGTTTCTGAATGGAGGGCTGTGACAAGTGGCCTTCCTCAGAGATCAGTGCTGGGACCTTTGCTGTTTGTAATATATATAAATGATTTGGAGGAAAATGTAACTGGTTTGATTAGTAAGTTTGCGGACGACACAAAGGTTGGTGGATTTGTGGATAGTGATGAGGACCATCAGAGGATACAGCAGGATATAGATTGGTTGGAGACTTGGGCAGAGAGATGGCAGATGGAGTTTAATCCAAACAAATGTGAGGGAATGCATTTTGGAAGGTCTAATAAAGATAGGAAATATACAGTAAATGGCAGTACCCTTAAGAGTTAAGATAGGCAAAAGGATCTGGGTGTACAGGTACGCAGGTCACTGAAAGTGGCAACGCAGGTGGAGAAGGTAGTCAAGAAGGCATATGGCATGCTTGCCTTCATCAGCCGGGGCATTGAGTTTAAAAATTGGCAAGTCATGTTGCAGTTTTATAGAACCTTAGTTAGGCTGCACTTGGAATATAGTGTTCAATTCTGGTCGCCACACCACCAGAAGGATATGGAGGCTTTGGAGAGGGTGCAGAAAAGATTTATCAGGATGTTGCCTGGCATGGAGGGCATTAGCTATGAGGAGAGGTTGGAGAAACTTGGTTTGTTTTCATTGGAACAACAGAAGTTGAGGGACGACCTGATAGAAGTCTACAAGATTATGAGGGGCATGGACAGAGTGGATAGTCAGAAGTTTTTTCCCTGGGTGGAAAAGTCAATTACTAGGGGGCATAAGTTTAAGGTGAGAGGGGCAATGTTTAAAGGAGATGTGTGAAGCAGGTTTTTTACACAGAGGGTGGTGAGTGCCTGGAACTCGCTGCCAGGGGAGGTAGTAGAAGCAGATATGATGGCGACTTCTGAGGGGTGTCTCGACAAATACATGAATAGGATGGGAATGGAAGGATATGGTCCCCAGAAGGGTAGAAGTTCAGCATGGTCGGTGCAGGCTTGGGGGGCCGAAGGGCCTGTTCCTGTGCTGTAATTTTCTTTGTTCTTTGTTCTTTAATAAGGTAACACACAACAGAACATGACTGGTGGAGGGGAAAACATGGCTACATGAAGTAGCTCTCCTTGAGGAGGTGGTGATCAAGAGAGAAGTGATAGATACGGGGGCCATATCCAATCTAGAGGCCTGGAGCCATGATTGGAACATGTGCTTGGTGAGAAAATATGGGGCACTAATTGGCCAATACTGAAGCTGCCAGACTAAACTCAGTTCTTCAGGCGCATGCAGCCGTACCCACCATGTTCACCCGAACGCATGAAAATGACGTTATCCTGATGTCACACCGCCCAACTAACAGATGTGCTGCCAGTATACCAATATTAGGCAGCACATGTCCTGGCAACACCTGTATTGTCCATTCTTGAAAAAACAGAGTGAAGCTGCAGGATGGGCCCTGTGGTGGTGCTATTTAAAAGGCCAGGCATTTATATAAATTGCAAAAAGCTGAGGCCCCAGCATTGAACCCTGTTGCACATCACTCGTTACATCCTGCCAACCAGAAAATGATACATTTATGCCTATCCCCTGCTTCCTGTTAGCTAGCCAACCTTCTATCTGTGCCAAGATGTTGACATCAAGCTTTTATTTTTTTGCTATAACCTTTCTGGAAATGTAAACACAGTACATTCACTCCTTTAAAGTTTATTTATTAGTCACAAGTAAGGCTTACATTAACACTGCAATGAAGTTACTGTGAAAGTCCCCTAGTCGCCACACCCCGGCGCCTGTACGGGTTTCATGCACCTAACCAGCACGTCTTTCAGACTGCGGGAGGAAATCGGAGCACCCATGCAGACACGGGGAGAACATGCAAACTCCACACAGACAGTGACCCAAGCCGCGAATCGAACCCGGGTCCCTGGCGCTGTGAGGCAGCAGTGCTAATGACTGTGCCACCATGTCGCCTGGTCACCTCTTTATCCACAGAACATGTGACTCAAGTGAATGTGGATCAAGTGAATCCCTTGAAGAGTATAGGGGGTGTAGGATTAGAGTTAAGAGAGAAATCAGGAGGGCAAAAAGGGAACACGAGATTGTTTTGGCAGATAAGGCAAAGGAGAATCCAAAGAGCTTCTACAAATACATAAAGGTCAAAAGAGTAACAAGAGAGAGAGTAGGCCCTCTTAAGGATCAACAAGGTCACCTATGTGCGGATCCACAAGAGATGGATGAGATCCTAAATTAATATTTCTCATCCGTATTTACTGTTGAGAAAAGCAGCGAATTCAGGGAACTTGGGGAAATAAATAGTGATGTCTTGAGGAGTGTACATAATACAGAGAAAGAGGTGCTAGAAGTCTTAAAGTGCATCAAAGTAGATAAATCCCCGGGACCTGATGAAGTATACCCCAGGACATTGTGGCAGGCTAGGGAGGAAATTGCAGGATCCGAGCCGAGATATTTGAATCGTCGATAGTTACGGGTGAGGTGCCTGAAGATTGGAGAGTGGGAAATGTTGTGCCTTTGTTTAAAAAGGACTGCAGGGAAAAGCCTGGGAACTACAGGCCAGTGAACCTCACATCTGTGAAGGGTAAGTTGTTGGAAGGCAGGATCTACAGGCATTTAGAGACGCAAGGACTGATTAAGGACAGTCAGCATGGCTTTGTGAGTGGAAAATCATGTCTCACAAATTTGATTGAGTTTTTTGAAGGGGTAACCAAGAAGGTAGATGAGGGCAGTGCTTTGATGTTGTCTACATGGACTTTAGCAAGGCCTTTGACAAGGTACCGCATGGTAGGTTGTTGCATAAGGTTAAAACTCACAGGATCCAGGATGAAGTATCTAAATGGATACAAAATTGGCTTCTTGACAGAAGCCAGAGGATAATTGTAGAAGGTTGTTTTTCAAACTGGAGACCTGTGACCAGCGGTGTGCCTCAGGGTTCAGTGCTGCGTTCATTGTTATTTGTCATTTATATTAATGATTTGGATGAGAATATAGGATGCATTGTTAGTAAGTTTGCAGATGATACCAAGATTGGTGGCATAATGGACAGTGAAGAAAGTTATCTCCGATTGCAACAGGATCTTGATCAATTGGGCCAGTGGGCTGATGAATGGCAGATGGAGTTTAATTTAGATAAATGCGAGGTGATGCATTTTGGTAGATTGAACCAGGGAAGGACGTATTCAGTTAATGGTAGGGCGTTGGGGAGAGTTACAGAACAAAGAGATCTAGGGGTACATGTTCATAGCTCCTTGAAAGTGGAGTCACAGGTGGACAGAGTGGTGAAGAAGGCATTCAGCATGCTTGGTTTCATCGGTTGGAACATTGAATACAGGAGTTGGGACATCTTGTTGAAGTTGTACAAGACATTGGTAAGGCCACACTTGGAATACTGTGTACAGTTCTGGTCACCCTATTATAGAAAGGATATTATTAAACCAGTAAGAGTGCAGAAAAGATTTACTAGGATACTACTGGGACTTGATGGTTTGAGTTATAAGGAGAGGCTGGATAGACTGGGACTTTTTTCTCTGGAGCGTAGGAGGCTGAGGGGTGATCTTATAGAGGTCTATAAAATAACAAGGGGCACAGATCAGCTAGATAGTCAATATCTTTTTCCAAAGGTAGGGGAGTCTAAAACTAGAGGGCATAGGTTTAAGGTGAGAGGGGAGAGATACAAAAGTGTCCAGAGAGGCAATTTTTTCACACAGAGGGTGATGAATGTCTGAAACAAGCTGCCAGAAGTAATAGTAGAGGCGGGTACGATTTTGTCTTTTAAAAAGCATTTAGACAGTTACATGAGTACGATGGGTATAGAGGGATATGAGTCAAATGTGGGCAATTGGGATTAGTTTAGGGATTTTTAAAAAAGGGCGGCATGGACAAGTTGGGCCAAAGGGCCTGTTTCCACGCTGTAAACCTCTGTGACTCTGTGACTCCTTCAAAGAATTCCAATAAATGAGTTAAACATGATTGCCCTTTCACAAAACCACATTGACCCTGCCTGATTACCTTAAATTTTTCCAAGTGCCCTGCAACAACATCATTAATAAGGCCTTCTAACATTTTCCCAATGACAGATGTTGAACTAATAGGCCTGTAGTTTCCTGCTTTCTGCCTCCCCCCCCCCGTTTTGAGTAAAGCAGTTTATTTGAAAGAATCCTGTTTATTTGGTTCCCCACAATTTGAATGTTGTAAGGTAGAAAGCTAAGTGGGACCGGACTGTGAAAAGGTAGTCAGTAGAATCATTGGAAAAATAGCCATATTCCTCTTTTACAGGGCAGAGTACACCAAAGCTTATGGGCAGCACGGTGGCACAGTGGTTAACACTGCAGCCTCACAGCACCAGGGACACGAGTTCTATTCCAGCCTTGGGAGTTTGCACATTCTCCCTGTGTCTGCTCCGGTTTCCTCCCACAGTCCAAATATGTGCAGGTTAGGTGGATTGACCATCTAAATTGCCCCTTAGTATCACAAGATATGTAGGTTAGATAGATTAGCCATGGTAAATGGTTATAGGGGATAGGGTGGGGAGAGGGCCTGTAAAAGATACTCTGTCAGAGAGTCGGTGCAGAGTTGATGGGCTGAAAGGTCTCCTTCTGCACTGAAGGTATCCTATGAGCTTACTGACTCGCCTATATATTTTAGGGGAATGAATTGGGAAGCTGGGATGCTCTCCCGATATTCAATTTATGGCTATCTGTTTTTCACAAGTTGAATATCTCCTCAAGCTTTTTGCCATTTGACTCAATTATACAGTTTGCAGAAATGGCTTTCGAATGTAACTTACCAAATATTGTTACATCATAGGCCAGATTTTAACCCGGGGCAAGAATCGGAGGCCTGTTATAGGGTGTGTGGTGTGGGAGTGGGAGTTTGGTGTGGGAAGCCTGGAAAAGGGTATTCCAAAAGGTTTTTGTTGGACCAGATTGGACATGTCTATTCCTCCTGCGCCACAAGGAACCTCTCAGAAATGTTTAAAAATAGTAATACCTATCAGGAACTCACTGGTCGAATGCTGCTTCAAGCCAGTATTTCGCAGGTGGCCTGGCCATTCACACAGCTCCAAAGTGAATTAATGCCAAGATCCAAAGCACATCATCAGACCCCGTTACTTCAATATTTATGAGACCTCCACTCCCATGCAGCAAACGGTCTCCTACCTCTCAAAATCCCGGGAGTTAAAATGTTCAGGAAGGACATGAACTTTGTGGGATCTTTGCAGGAATGCAGTGCCTTTCCTCCGACCTCCATTTTTAACTGACCTCATACCTCAGACTATCAAACAGGCGGGGCTAAAATTGACATCTGTATATCAGGTAGTTTTCTCTGCACCATGGTTACTCATAAATTCGTGGCATCACCATTACATCTACTAATTTTTAAACTTATTGTCAGGGTGAAAAGTTTGTCAGTAGTAAATATTACCAATTCCCTTCATTATTTTGAAAACTTTCATAAATTACTTCAATGTCCAAAGGACAAAAGTAATTTTCCTAACTTCACTTCATAAATTAGATTCCTGGGATCTGACATGAAGACATTGGCACAATCTCGCCTTCCTATCTTTTGGCACAGTATATTGGACATCATTACAATGTGCCATTGTGTTGTCCTAAAGGTTGCGTTTTACCATAATACCTCCTGGGTCCCCACAGGCAGAAAGTATGCACTGACTATTCCTAGGTTTATAATCCAGCCCGAACTAACTAAAGAGGTCAAAAGGGATACTTCCAACCTTTCACAAAAGTGTGAAGGCATTTGATTTCCTTGTCAAGCAAGAAGAATGTGAAGGGTGTGGAGCACAAGCTGCCAAATATTAAGTCTGTGCATAACAGGATATATAATCCCAACAACAGGGAAATGTTGTTTTCAATAACATTTTATGCACCTTGCCCAAAGCTACGAGCGTTCTCCTTTGATGTCCATATTCAAGTATTTACAATATATCCCCCAAGCACAAGCTGTAAGTTCCAAAACCAGACTTACTCAATGTGAGGGTTAATTGCGCAGTCTGTTTTACATCAAGTCGGTAATTAAACAAGAAACCTTCGCATCAGGGCCTCTTACAAATTTAAAGAGGTAAAAAAGAAGCATTATTACCTTTAATATGCTTTGTTGTCAATTTTGGGAATACATTTATTTAACATTTTGAATGTTGGTGACATAGGAGTTATTAAGGTTGACAGCAGGAGGGAACTGTGTTTGCACAGTTGCTGCAGAAGAGGACGGTAATTGCTATGTAGGCGTTCATAGCATTTATTCTGGATTGTGCCAGAAATAGAGACAATTGTCCACTAATCTGGTTTCTCTGGTACAATTGGCTGCAGAAACATTGCTGACTGGGACACCCTGGGAACTCCCTTCTCTTTCTCAGAGTAAAATTGGTGTTTAGCAAAGATGGATCAAAAGAAACAAATCCAGAGGAACACTGGAGGATGCATGGTGGCACAGTGGTTAGCACTGCTGCTTCACAATGCCAAGGACCTGGGTTCGATTCCGGGCTTGGGTCACTGTCCGTGCGGAGTCTATACGTTGTCTATGTATGTTCCTCCAAATGCTCCAGTTCCCTCCCACAGCCCGAAAGACGTGCTGGTTAGATGCATTGGCCATGCTAAATTCTCCCTCAGTGTACCGGAACAGATGCCGGAGTGTGGCGACCAGAGGATTTTCACAGTAACTTCATTGCAGTGTTAATGCAAGCCTATTTGTGAAACTAACAAATAAAATTTAAAAACTTTGCAGTGATAGTAACAGAACAGGCAATCTCTGACACAAAGAATGCTAGTAGCTCGATTCCATTGGAGTGGGGGAGAAATAATAATTATTTGACAAAATTATTATTTGGCAAAAAGTTGAAAATGTACAAATCAAGTTTGAGGAGCAACAGGACAGCAGGATGCCCTTGGCACAACAGGGAACAAGAGATCAGTGCTGGAGCATCAACTATTTACAATTCAGATCTATGACTTGGGTGAAGGTGCTGAAGACTAGATAGCTGAATTTGCTGATGACACAAAGCTAGGTAGGAAAGTAAGTTAGCAAGACGACATAGAGTGATCAGAGGGATTTAGATAGGATAAGTGAGTTGGCAAAAGTTTGGCAGATGGAGTATAATATGGAAAAATATGAACTTGTCTACTTTGACAAGAAGAATTAAAAAGCAGAATGTTACTTGAATGGAGAGACTGCAGAACTGTAAGGTTTTGGGAGTTGAATGTCTTGGGACATGAATCACAAAAAGGTTGGTATGCAGGGCAGCAAATGATTAGGAATACAAATGGAATGCTGGTGTTTGTTGCAAGGGGAATGGAATATAAAGAAGTTATTATTCTGCAATTGCGCAGAGCACTGGTACTGTGTCGGTTTAGATCAGTTGGCTGGAAAGTTGGCTCGTGATGCAGAGTGATGCCAACAACGTGGGTTCAATTCCCGGACTGGCTGAGGTTATTCATGAAGGCCCCGCCTTCTCAACCTTGCCCTTGCCTGAGGTGTGGTGGCCCTTAGGTTAAATCACCACCAGTCAGCTCTCCCTCTCTCAAAGGGGAGAGCAACCTATAATCCATGGCGGCTTTAGGTACTGGGGAGTATTAGTATTAGAGTACAGTGGGCTGAGTGCTGCATACAGCTGAGAATTGCATTAGAAGCAGTTCAGAGAAGGTTCATTCGACTGATATTTGGGATGAGGGAAGTTATCTTATAAGGAAATGTCGAGCAGGTTGGATCTATTCAACGTAGGGCGTAGGGCGTTGGGGAGAGTTACAGAACAAAGAGATCTAGGAGTACATGTTCATAGCTCCTTGAAAGTGGAGTCACAGGTGGACAGAGTGGTGAAGAAGGCATTCAGCATGCTTGGTTTCATCGGTCAGAATATTGAATACAGGAGTTGGGACGTCTTGTTGAAGTTGTACAAGACATTGGTAAGGCCACACTTGGAATACTGCGTGCAATTCAGGTCACTCTATTATAGAAAGGATATTATTAAACTAGAAAGAGTGCAGAAAAGATTTACTAGGATGCTACTGGGACTTGATGGATTGAGTTATAAGGAGAGGCTGAATAGACTGGGACTTTTTTCTCTGGCGCGTAGGAGGCTGAGGGGTGACCTTATAGAGGTCTATAAAATAATGAGGGGCATAGACAAGGTAGATAGTCAATATCTTTTCCCAAAGGTAGGGGAGTCTAAAACTAGAGGGCATAGGTTTAAGGTGAGACGGGAGAGATACAAAAGTATCCAGAGGGGCAATTTTTTCACACAGAGGGTGGTGAATGTCTGGAACAAACTGCCAGAGGTAGTAGGGGAGGCGGGTACAATTTTATCTTTTAAAAGCATTTAAAAGCATGGGTACGATGGGTATAGAGGGATATGGGCCAAATGCGGGCAATTGGGATTAGCTTAGGGGTTTTAAAACAAAAGGGCGGCATGGACAAGTTGGGCCGAAGGGCCTGTTTCCATGCTGTAAACCTCTATGACTCTATGACTCTATTCCCATCATAGTTCAGAAGAATGAGAGATGATCTTATTGCAACATAAAAGATTCTCAGGGGACTTGACATGGTGGATGCTGAGAGGATCTTTCCCCTTGTGGGGGAGACTAGAACCAGGGGACACAGTGTGGAGATTAAGAGTCTCCTACTTAGCGTCATAGGGTGGAATTTTCCCATCCCACCCACCACGGGCATCGTAGTGGACAGGACACAGACCATGCAAAGGTCTGTTGATCTCGGCAGGATTTTCCGGTCTTGGGGGCGAGCATGGCCTGAAACTCCAGCCCATAGAGTCATAGTCATAGGGCGGGATATTCCGGCCACACTCGCCCCAAGACCGGAAAATCCCACCCGAGGGTCAACAGACCTTTGCATGGTCCGTGCCCCACCCACTACAATTCCCGTGATGGGAAAATTCCGCCCATAGAGTCATAGATTCATACAGTGTAGAAAGGGCCCTTCGGCCCATCGAGTCTACACTGACAGTAACTACCACTAAAGGCATTCTGATCCCATTTTCCTGCACTTGTCCCATAGCCGTGAAAGTCACGATATTTCCTTACACACCCTGTCCATACTCCTCAAAGCCCTTAAGACTGAGAGAAGGCGAAGTCTTTTCTCTCAGAGTGTCTTTCGCCTGTGGAGTTCGCTTCCCCAGAGAGTGATGGAGGCTGAATATTTAGCTGACAATTAAATAGATTCAAGGTTGAAGGTTTTGGTTGACAAATAAGTCAGGGATTATAGGGGACAGACAGGAAAGTGGATTTGAGGCCATATTCAGATCAATCACCATCTTATCAAATGGTGGATGGAACAGGTTTGAAGGGCTGAATGATCTCCTCCTGTTCCTAATACTTGTGCTCTTCTGTTGTGTGTTCTTGTGAGTGATATTTTTCACCTTAGATACTAAGAAGTAGATCGGGAAGGTGGTATTATCACTAGAATATTAATCCAGAAAGTCAGCTAATGTTCTGGGGACCCAGGTTCGAATCCCGCCACGGCAGATGGTGGAATTTGAATTCAATAAAAAATATCTGGAATTAAAAATCTACTGATGACCATGAAACCATTGTCAATTGTCAGAAAAACCCATCTGGTTCACTAATGTTCTTTAGGGAAAGAAATCTGCCGTCCTTACCTGGTCTGGCCTACATGTGACTCCATAGCCACAGCAACGTCGTTGACTCTCAACTGCCCTCAGGCAACTAGAGATGGGCAATAAATACTGGACAGCCGGCAACACCCATGTCCCATGAATGAATAACAAAAAAATACTAATTCCGAGAGCAACTGTACACAGCAGGAGTGCATGCTGTATAGAATCTTTGGATCCAAAGTTTGAATAGAAAATGCTAGAGAGAAATTGGAAGAGAAAACGGTCCTTAAGAAACTTGAATTGTGGTGAAAAACAAAAGATCAAGATAGGAAGACTGGAGGTGGACATAGAGAGAATCAGGATTGAAGAAGATGCCACAAAAGTTGGAAGAAGTTTAGGCTCAAATGGGAATTAGAAATGGTAGATGTAGCAACTATTAATTTTGGCATCTAAGAGGCTGCAGTGAATTGAGAATCATTAGAATGTATTTGCTCTTCTATTTATACTTACATAATTAAGAGATTCTTAATCATCACAAAAACAATGCAGCTTTCATAACATATTTCTCCAAGGAAGGTTTAAGCGGTATTTCTGCATGGTATCAGATAACTGTGGGAATCTCATGACTTATTTTTTTCGGTTTATGTGTGGCCAGTGACTCATCAAATAACAGTGTTTAGTCACAAGGATCTCTTCTGACCTTTGCAAAAATTGTTTTCTCTGTTTATTCAACCAGCACAACTGTGACTGTGCTCAAACATGAGGGTTCAGCAGACTAGGTCTGGTCATGGATATCGTCAACGCTGGCTCCACCTGCAGGGCAATTAGATGATTGCGATCTCCTGTATAAATATAACCCTAACTTTATCTCCAAGTTGCCTTCTTAAGGCCATACATATAAAGTATATTTTTGTAATATATACTTCTAAAACTGATTAGAAGTTTTCTTGCCGTTCATTGAATCAATAATAGAAACTAATGAACAACAACAACTTGCATTTAAGGGTGGCACCTCCCTGGGGAGGTGGTGGGAGCAGGTACGATTACAGCATTTAAGGGGCAACGAGACGAATACATGAATGGGATGGGAATGAAAGGATATGGACTCCGCCAGTGCACATGGTTTTAGTTTAGGCAAGCGTCATGATCGGCACAGGCTTGGAGGGCCGAAGGGCCTGTTCCTGTGCTGTACTTTTATTTGTTCATTGTTCTTTATTCAGATGTGCCAAAGATGTGCGAGTTAGGTGGATTGGCCAAGCTAAATTGCCCCTTAGTATTAGGGGTACTAGTTAGGGTAAATGCATGGGATAATGGGAATAGGGCCTGAGTGGGATTGTGGTCAGTGCAGACTTGATGGGCCGAATGGCCTCCTTCTGCACTGTAGGATTCTATGATGATTCTATGAGTGGTTAGCACTGTTGCCTCACAGCGCCAGGGACACGGGTTCGATTGTGGCTGTGTGGAGTTTGCACGTTCTCCCTGTGTCCATGTGGGGGTGCTCCTGTTGCCTCCTACAGCCCAAAGATGTGCAGGTTAGGTTAATTGGCCATGCTAAGTTTGCCTCTTAGTGTCCCAAGATGTGTAGGTTAGGGGGATTAGCGGGGTAACCGGGGTAACAGGAATAGTGGGGTGGACCTGGGAAAGATGCTTTGTCAGAGAGTTGGTGCAGACTTGATGAGCCAAATGGTCTCCTGCACTGTAGGAATTCTATGATTTATATAAAATCAATAGGGTGGGATTTACCGGCACTTCCCGCTGGCAGGATCTTCCAGTCCCACCAAAGATGACCCGCCCATGACGGGTTGCCTGGCAACATAGCCAGTGAGCAATGAAAATGATCAGTGACTTCAACAGGACTGGAAAATTCCGCCGGTGGCCAATGGCAAGCTGCCTCCACCACGGGAAAACATGCCACAGGTGTCGGTGGGGGAATAATCCCAATGTGGAGATGCCGGGATTGGACTGGGGTAAACACAGTAAGGAGTCTAACAACACCAGGTTAAAGTCCAACAGGTTTATTTGGTAGCAAACACCACTAGCTTTCGGAGCGCTGCTCCTTTGTCAGGTGAGTGGGAGTTCTCCCGCGGAAGAGGAATAATCCCGGCCAGAGTAAAACAGCTGAAGGTACTTCACAGGTGTGTTCTCAACATTTGACACCAAATCACTTAAAGCAATATTAGTACCATAGACCAAAAGCATGATCAAACAGGTCTTCCGAACATAAGAATTAGGAGCAGGAGTAGGCCCTTTGGGCCCTCGAGCCTGCTTCACCATTCAATAAGACCATGGCTGATTTGATAGTCACTGCAACTCCACATTCCTAACTACTCCCCTGTGTCACCATTGACTCCTTGTTAGTCAAAAGTCTATCTGCCTCTGCCTTAACAAAATTCACTGACGCTGCCTCCACCACTCCCTGAGCAAGAGAGTTCCAAATTCACAACGCTCTGAAAGAAATAAAAAATCTCCTCATCTCCATCTTAAATGGAAGACTCCTTATTTTTAAAGTATGTCCTCTGGTTCTATAGTCTCTCCTACAAGAGGAAACATCCTATCAGCACCTGTCTAAAGGAACATCTTGAAGAAAGAGAGAGTGGGAGAGAAGCGGGATGATTTAGGGAGGGAATTCTAAAGCTTAGGGCCTAGGTAGCTGAAGGCAACACCACTAATACTAGGGGTGATGGAAACTGGGAACGTGCAAGAGGCTAGGATTGGAGGAGTGCAGAAAATCCATGAGGGAATTTGAACATGGGCATCAGAATTGTTATTTCAATTTAAATGTTAAAATGTAGGGAGGGACATTGTACTAGAACACCAACATGTTGTGCCGTGTTGTGGCGTGTTGTGGCATACTCCAATAGAAACATAGAAAGTAGGTAAGCAAGTGGCCTTTTGATCCCTTGAGCCTGCTCCACCATTCAATATGAACATGGCTGATCATCTATCTCAACGCCATACTCTTTTGGATACATGCCCCTTGCTGGGATTTGCTCCGGTAGGTAAACACCCTTTGCTGGGTCATATTCCTAATCATTCATGCTGCTGATGGGATATACACCAATAGGTACATGCCCCTTGCTGGGATACACTCCTATAGGAACATGTCCCTTGCTGGGATTTACTCCTATAGGTACATGTCCCTTGCTGGGATTTACTCCTATAGGTACATGTCCCTTGCTGGGGTTTACTCCTATAGGTACATGTTCCTTGCTGGGGTTTACTCCTGTGGGTACATGCCCCTTGCAGGTCATAGAATCACAGGCCGAAAGCCTACCAACTCGTCCACCCCTGAATCGGGGCAGGCGAGGTTCCCAGAACAGAAATCTCCGTTGGCCTTGGACGGGACTTTACGAACTCGCCCGAGCAAGACCGTAAAATCCCGCCCACAGAGTTTTACAGCACAAAAACAAGCCCTCCGGCCCATTGCGTCTGTGCCAGCTATCAAGAACCTATCCATTCTAATCCCATTTTCCAGCACTTGGATGCTATGGCGTTTCAAGTGCTCATCTAAATGCTTCTTAAATGTTGTGAGTGTTTCCATCTCTACCACCCTTTCAGGCAGTGAGTTCCAGATTCCCGCCACCTTCTGGGTGAAAAAGCTTTTCCTCAAATCCCCTCTAAACCTCCTGCTCCCTGCACCTTAAATCAATAGCCCCTGGTTATTGACCTCTCTACTACCCTCTACTAAGGGGGGTAGTTCCTTCCTACTACACTATCTATGTCCCCCTTACTTTTGAACACCTTCATCTGCACACCCCCTTCCCCCCCATCCTTCTCTGCTCTAAGAAAAACAACAATAGCAAAACAAGCCTCTCTTCATAGCCAAAACACTGCAGCCCAGGCAACATTCTGGTCAATCTCCTCTGCACCCTTTTTGATGCTATCACACCTTTGTACAGCTCTATAGGTGAATGCCACATCCTGGCGTATGGATGTACAAGTGCATGCCACCTTCTGGTATCGCTGCCAAAGTGGCCAACAATAATGTATTAATCTTGACCACAAACATTAGCCAGTTATTCACAATCGAGTGATATCCTCACACAGGCAACTGCAGCAGGGTTTGGAACAAGATCTTGAGCAGTTTCCTCACCTTAAGTCTAGGTTGCTGAGCGTGCTTATTGTGTCAGTCTTGCCAATATGGCCGACATCAGTGAACACAACAGAGGATGGGAATCGAAACTGGAACCATCACAATCTGCATGGTTCAACTTTTTTAGTTTTAGCTAGTTAGATCCTGCCATTAACACCGTAATGAAGTTACTGTGAAAATCTCCTAGTCACCACACTCCAGCGCCTGTTTGGGTACACTGAGGGAGGATTTAGCATGGCCAACGCACCTAACCAGCATGACTTTCGATCTATAAAAGGAAACCAGAGCACCTGGAGGAAATTCACGTAGACACGGGGAAACCATGCAGACTCCGTACAGTGACCCAAGCCTGGAATTGAACCTGGGTCCCTGGTGCTGTGAGGCAACAGTGCTAACCATTGTGCCACCATGCTGCCCTATTCAGTCCCTTAAGTAACTAGCCTACATTGGATATGGAATCATATTTAACTTTTTTTAAGTGAATTTTCTGTCCGATGAAGTGAAGAATATTTGTTTTGCGCTTTTTAGACCATTTAGAATCTTCTTTCTCTTCTCCCACTGTATGATCAGGTGAAGCATCAAGGAAGGTGCAACCCAGAAATAGAGCAACAATCTGGGAGAAAGAACTGAGCCAAAAGCTGGGAGAAAAGAGCGTGAAGTCAGGAAATAAAGTAATTCGTATAGCAAAGCAAGAAAGGATTACATTTATATAGAATCTTTCATGACTGCAGAACATCCCAAAGTGTTTTCCAGCCAGTCTTATTGTTCAGCAGTGTAGTCCCTGTTTTAATGCAGGAAATGCAGCAGCCAGTTTGCACAGCAAACTCCCCACAAACTACACTATGACAGTGACCAGATACTGGTTTTTTGGCATGTTGATTGGGAAATAAATATTGGCCAGGACACCAGAGATCACGCCCCTTCTCCTCTTCAAAATGAATGGAATGTTATTTTTTATGTCCACCCAGGAGAGCAGCTGGGGTCTCGGCCTAATCGCTCAACCAGAAAGCAGCATTGTCGACAGTGCGGCACTCCCTCAGGACTGCGCTAGTGTGTCAAACCTTGAATTCTGCACACAAATCCTGGGGCAGGACTTGAACCCACAATCGTCTGAGTAAGAGCGCTACATGGGCGGCATGGTGGCACAGTGGTTAGCACTGCTGCCTCACAGCGCCAGGGTTTGATTCCCAGCTTGGGTCACTGTCTGTGTGGAGTTTGCACATTCTCCCTTTGTCTGTGTGGGTTTCCTCTGGGTGCTCCGGTTTCCTCCCACAGCCCAAAGATGTGCGGGTTAGGTGGATTGGCCATGCTAAATTACCCATTAGTGTCAGGGGGTCTAGTTACGATAAACACATGGGGTTATGGGGATAGGGTGAGATTGTGGTCAGTGCAGACTCAATGGGCCGAATGGCCTCCTTCTGCACTGTAGGATTCTATGATTCTGTCCTACCAACTGAAGGGTGGCACGGTGGCACAGTGGTTAGCACTGTTGCTGCCTCACAGCGCCAGACACCCGGGTTCGATTCCAGCCTTGGCTAACTGTGTGGAGTTTGCACGTTCTCCCCGTGTCTGCGTGCGTTTCCTCCGGGTGCTCCAGTTTCCTCCTACAGTCCAAAGACATTCAGGTTAGGTGGATTGGCCATGCTAAATTGTATCTTAGTGTCCAAAGATGTGTACATTAGGGGGATTAGTGGGATAAATGTGTGGGGTTACAGGGATAGGGCAGAGGATGAGTCTGGATAAGATGCTCAGAGAGAGTCAGTGCAGACTCAATGGGCCAAATGGTCTCCTTCTGCATTGTAAGGATTTTATGATTCTGAGAGAGAGAGGGGGCGACACATAGAGAAAGAGATAACCAGAGGAAAGGAAAGAGAATGCAAAAGGAGAAGCTGGAAAGATTCATCAATTGAATAATTAAGAAAATCTAGGAAGCGGATGAGCATAATGCAGATTGAAAACCAAGAAGGCAGGAGAAAACTGAAGTGAGAGAGAGGAGCCAGGAGTAAGAGAGAGAAGTTCAACGAGAAAACAGATGATAGTCTGCCAAGCTATTAGCACAGCTGCCTCACAGCACCAGGGACCCAGGTCTGTGTCTGTCCTCCTCCCCGTGTCTGTGTGGGTTTCCTCCGGGTGCTCCGGTTTCCTCCCACAGTCTGAAAGACGTGCTGGTTAGGTGCATTGGCCATGCTAAATTCTCCCTCAGTGTACCCGAACAAGCACCAGAGTGTGGCGTTCCGGGGATTTTCACATTAACTTCACTGCAGTTTTAATGTAAGCCTACTTGTGGCTCATGAATAAACTTTAAACTAGGAAACCAATAGCGTATCAATGAAAGCAAAATAACTCAGCAGACGATAAGAATCAAGACACCACCGCTGGGAGAGGGGGAATGTAGCTAAGAGGTAAGGAGTCAGAAATGAGAGAATGAGACAGTTGTGTGAGAGAGAAGCTTGAAAAGGGATAGAGAAAATTAGGTACATTTCAAAATTATTCATCTGAACCTCATTAATTGGCTCATGTGACTGTGAATAGATTGAATGAGTTATCCAGTAGCCACTGTTTAATGCAACAATTAATTTTATATTATAAACCCAGATCCAGACCATGTTTTGTGCCGCTCAGGAATACCAGTTTTTCTCTCATTTTTCTTTGAGGACCAGATCCCTGCCGACAGTAAACTTTTCCATAAAGTGAGTTATGATTCATTCAGTCTCTGCTTGCTGGATTTTTCCAGCAGCACATTATGTTTTGTCAGGGAAGTCCTTGATTCTAGCCCCCGTGATTCACTCTAAGTCATCCAGTTCCAAGTAATTCATGTGGGGCTCCAGTGATTCAGTGTTTATGTTGGATTCTTAACCTGAAATTTGTCCTCAGTAATTCATCTGGGCCTTCAAAATATACATCAGTCTTTACAAAACACTATTCCAGACTAGCTGTAATGATTTTATTTATTGTTACATTCTTCCAGGGCTTGCTGCTGCATACAAAAATGGGTATTTGGCAGCATATTAATTCTCTGTTATAGATTTGCATGTTTAAACGTTGGCAAGGAATGCAGAAACAAAATCCGCAAAAGCGCTGTGCAGTCAATGTTGATTTTTTGATTTGTATCACATGGTTAGAGTGGGCAGCACTGCTACAGAGACTAGTGACAGAAATAAAGAGCAAAAGTCTCATGAAAAGAAGCAGCTTTGGGAGTGAATGTCCAAACTTAACGGAGATTACAGAAATGCATGCAGGCTAAACAGCAGAAGCAGTCTAGAGATGGAGCTAAGAGATCCCACGACCAACAGATCGAATCAAAACTTGGCAGTGCTGCCACATCTAATCTAATCTAAGGGTGGTACAGTGGTTAGCACTGCTGCCTCACAGTGCCAGGGACCCGGGTTCGATTCCCGGTTTGGGTCACTGTCTGTGTGGAGTCTGCACGTTCTCCCTGTGTCTGCATGGGTTTCCTCCGGCTGCTCCGGTTTCCTCCCACAGTCTGAAAGACGTGCTGGTTGGATGCATTTGCTATGCTAAATTCTAATAATGAAGAGTAGTGGACAATTAATCAATGGACAAGAGGAGGAGGCTCCATAAATATCAACATCTGCAATAATGGCAGAGGGAAGCACGTCAGTGCAAAAAGACGAGGTTGAAGCAATCGCAACAATAACTAAAGTGCTGAACTGATGATCGATTTCACCCTTTACCCCAGTACCATAGATGCCAGTCTTCAGTCTGTTCAATTCACTCCACATGTTATCAAGAAATTATTGAGCACACCAGTTACAGCAAAGACTATAGACTCCAACTTCAGTTCTAAAGACTTGTACTCCAGAACTAGCCACACCCCTAAGCAAGCTCCATACACCTACAACACTGACAGTGCCAAGGTATGTCCTGTCCACAAAAGCCAAAATCCAATCCGGCCCAACAGTCTACATGAAATATTGTGGTGCTGTTCTGTCGCTTAATTGTTGGTTGTTTGGGTTTCCTCTTGAAAATTTAACAGCCCTGTCAAGATCGTAAATTGAGGCAATGATCATTTCCACGGACAGTGAATCTAACCATCTCCCCTTGATGCCCATCACTGAATACCCCACCATCAAATCCCTGGAGTTTACCATTAATCAGAAAATTAACTAGGCCAGCCACATAAGCTCTGTGACTACAAGAACTGGACAGAGACTGGGAATTCTGTGGCAAGCATCTCACTTCATGACTCCCAAAGCCTGTCCACAAGGCACAAATCAGAATGGAATACTCACCACTTGCCTGGATGAATGTAGCAATTACAACTCTCTAATAGCTTGACACCATCCAGGTCAAAGCAGCCCGCTTGATCAGCACCCCAGCCAACACCTTCAATATTCAGTCCCGCCACCAGCGTTGTACAGTGGTACACCACAGTGTTGGTACCATCTGTGTACCATCTACAAGAAGCTCTGCAACAACTCACCAAGGCTCCTTCCAAAGCCACGACCTCTATCACCTAGGTGGGCAAGGGCATTAGATACTGGGAACACCATCACCTAGAAGTTCCCCTCCAAGCCACAGGCCATCCTGATTTTGAAATATATCACAGTTCCTTCACTGTCGCTGGGTCAAAATTCTGGACCACCCTCCCTAACTGCACTATGGGTGTACCTACACTGGTAATTCAAGAAGCTAGTTCACCCGCAATTATTCAAGAAGGGAGGAAGGGATAAACCGTTAAACTACAGGTGAGTCTAACTTCAGTGGTGGGGAAATTATTGGAAGTAATTCTGAGAAACAGAATTAATCTGCATTTAGAGAGACAGGGATTAATGAAGAACAGTCGGCATGGTTTTGTTAAGGGGAGGTCATGTCTGACCAACTTGATTTAATTTTTTGAAGAGGGGATGTTAGCGGGGTTTTCAACAAGGTGGCAATTAGACTCAGGAAACCAATGTCACAGTCCAAGAGGTAAAACTTTTATTAAAAACCAGTGATCAATGGGAGAAGTTATCTCGATGGTCACAGATACAGAATACCCGGACCTCTCGGACAAGTTCTGAAGTTATCAGTAAAAACAGAACAGTTATACATTATCTTTATGAGATTTCCCACCCTTCGTTAGTTTAGAATTAATTTCATTTCGTATACACACATCATTACAAATCTCTGTCAAGCACCTCAGCCAACTGCATTGAACCTTCCAGCATGATGGTTTCTTATTCGTCCATTAAACTAGGACGCCAACTTCTTTTTTGGCTAAAGCTTCCCTGTTGCCTGGTTATCGTAGGGGTCAAAGTGGAGGTTCTCTACTGGCTCACTGTAAAGCTGAGTAGACATGTTGTTCCTGCGTCCAGGGACATATCTATTCTGTGTCTGGGCTGTGACTGAACCTATTCATTATGTTGCAAAATGTGTTCCCTCAAAAGAATCTTCCAGATATGAGTTTAGCTAGCTAATGGGTTCCCAGGTCTTTGGCTCTAAACTATTTACCTTTCCCATCATGCCTTTCGGTAACTTGCATTGGCCAATGCGAACAATCACAGTAAAATAGAAACATAGAAAACTACAGTACAAAACAGGCCCTTAGGCCCCACAAGTTGTGCCGAACATATCCCTACCTTTTAAGCCTACCTATAACCCTCCATCCTATTAAGTCCCATGTACTCATCCAGGAGTCTCTTAAAAGACCCTATTGAAATATATTTAGGATATTGGCTTATATGTTTTAAAATCATAGTTAGTTGTTTAATTCTCTTACTGCATCTACATGTGAGTAAGTTATCATTTAACTCTTCACTATTAGCTCTGCCAGTGCCTGTAAGTTGTCTAAAACCTAAGAGAAATGTAAAATAATTGCTTTCATGTGACCAGGTGTGTAGATAAGGTGGGCGGCACGGTAGCACAGTGGTTAGCACTGCTGCTTCACAGCTCCAGGGTCCCAGGTTCGATTCCCGGCTCGGGTCACTGTCTGTGTGCAGTTTGCACATTCTCCTCGTGTCTGCGTGGGTTTCCTCCGGGTGCTCCGGTTTCCTCCCACAGTCCAAAGATGTGCGGATTAGGTTGATTGGCCAGGTTAAAAATTGCCCCTTAGAGTCCTGGGATGCGTAGGTTAGAGGGATTAGCGGGTAAATATGTGGGGGTAGGGCCTGGGTGGGATTGTGGTCGGTGCAGACTCGATGGGCCGAATGGCCTCCTTCTGCACTGTAGGGTTTCTATGATTTCTATGAAGAGCAACGGATTCGAAATGGTCTACTTGGACTTCAGCGAGGCTTTTGACAAAGTCCCACATGGGAGGCTGATAGCGAAGGTAAGAGTCCTTGGGATCCAAGGGAATTTAGCAAATTGGATCCAGAATTGCTGAGTAGCAGGAAGCGGATGGTTGATGTTTGAGGGGGGGTTTTCGGACTGGAAACCTGTGTCCAGTGGGGTCCCACAGGGATTAGTGTTGGGGCCCTTGCTGTTTGTGATTTATATAAATGATTTAGATTTGAATGTGGGTGGGTTGATCAGTAAGTTCGCGGATGATACAAAAATTGGTGGGGTGATAAATAGTGAGGAGGATGGCCTTAGATTACAGGAGGATATAGACGGGCTGGTCAGATGGGCTGATCAGTGGGAAATGGAATTTAATCCAGATAAGTGTGAGGTGATGCACCTAGGCAGGTCAAGCAAGACAAGGGAATACAACAGCAGAACCCTAGGAAGCACTGAGGATCAGAAGGACCTTGGTGTGCTTGTCCCTTAAGGTAGCAGGACAGGTGGATAAACTGGTGAAGAAGACATATGGTATGCTTGCCTTTATTAGCCGAGGCATAGCGTTTAAGGGCAGGGAGGTTATGCTGGAATGATATGAAACATTGGTGAGGCCACAGCTAGAGTATTGTGAGCAGTTCTGGAATCCACATTATAGGAGGGTTGTGATAGAACTAGAAAGGGGTGATTTACCAGGATGTTGCCTGGGCGAGAGAGTTTGGATAGATTTGGGTTGTTTTCCTTGAAGCAGATGTGACTGAGGGGGGATATGATTAAGATGTATAAAATTATGAGGGGCATAGATAGAGTAGACATGAAGAAACTTTTCCCCTTGGTGGAAGGATCAATGACCAGGGGGCTTGGGTTTAAGGCAAGGGGCAGGTTTAGAGGAGATGTGAGGAAAAAAAAATTCATCCAAAGGGTTCTGGGAGTTTAGAACGCACTGCCTGAAAGGGTAGTGAAGGCAGAGACCCTCATAACATTTAAGAAGTATTTGGATATGCACTTGCTATGCCAAGGTATACAAGGCAATGGGCCAAGTGCTGGACAATGGGATAGTTAATAGTTAAGTGGTTTGTCTTTGACTGCACAAACGTCGTGAATCTTTTGGATGCAAGTAAAACAATTTGTGGATAAAAGAGATGTTTCAGTCCTTTGTCTGCAGCGATAACTCTGCGAGATCAACCAGCGCAAGAAGAAGTGCCCTGAGAACATTGTCAGAGACAATGAGGGCAGATTCTCCATCGGGAGTGGACCTGGCCACTTCGTTCTAACCGGGTCGTATTTGTTTTCAGTTAAAGAGCTCATGTTCAGTTAAGAGTTAAAGTCCAATTAGAGTTAATGTTCAATTAAGAGTTAAAGTTCAGTAAAATAATTAGTGTTGCAACTGTTTAAGCTTGAGTTGGTACCCAAAGTGTTAAATAAATGATTAAAAGAAAGAGTCCTGTTCTTCCTTGTCACAGTAAACTGGAATGCTTTGGAGGGTGTTTAAATTAGTAGCTGAACAATAAGACTATATTTCTAAATTAAATTAAAACGTAACTTGTTCTGAACTTTACCTGACAGTAAGCCGAGATGCTTTTTTGTTAGAAATTAAAGGGGCCTCGTTTTTTTTACTGGGAAGAGGGTACAAGGTGTTTAAATTTGGAGACAATGGCAGCAGTCTGTGTACTAACACTGGATAGACTGAGTCCCCATAGTCCCAGAAAAGTATGAGGAATATTGTGTTTTAAAAAGCTGTGCTTTGAACTAAGCATTTACTTCCAAGATAGAGAGTCCTGATGATAGTTAATCAGGATCTCTACCTGGATACATGGCCCATGTGATTCATCTTGACATGGAGATAGGCTTTGAGGGGGAAGGGTCTAAGGTATTCCTGAGAAATCACAGACAGCGTTAGTCTGCCAGGTTCCTGGAGAAGGAGAGCAGCTTTAGGCAACAAGATGCTGTGTTTCACAATGAGGAGGTTAAACAAGGCTCGATGATGCACCTAGCTTGTGCAGTAGGAAGAATTGTTGGGAGAAAAACATCACTATGAAGAAAAGCAGTTTTAAGATTAAAAATTCCTAGGATGAGGAAGGAAGTGAACAGTATTAAACTATATGGAGCTAAGATTCACATTGGACTGGTTCCAGGAGAATTAAACATCTACTTAAAAAATAGTGTAAAGTATATCTGTGAAGTGTGTTTTCAGCTGTACTAAAATAAAAAGGGAAATGTTCTGTTCCATGGTTTAAAATATAAGGTGCCTACAAAGATAGTTTTAGTCAATACATTTTTTAGTCTTTTGCTACAATAAAAGTCTTAACGTGAACCCTTGTCATGTCAAAAGGTCTTATCGTGAAATCTTGTCATGTCATCCTCTCATTTATTATCCAGAAGTTCAAATTTCTTTTTAAAAGTTATCAGTCTCTACAGCGATCATAGCATTTTCCGGTAATTTAAAATATTATTGATTCAATTTAGCTTTCTTCAATACCACTCCAACACAAATCGCAAATGAATTTGCATTTTCCAGATGATTTGGTCCAACCATAATGACATACTTTGATGAGCTCCCTAAGACACAAATACACAGAATATATCCATGTATATAACTAATGTATGTGGCAACAAAAAATTCCCAATGCATTAAACCAATTTCCATGCACACCAGTCAGAACTAATGTTAATCAAGACCCCATTTATCTTCACTGTGAGTTAAACTTCAAGTTTAATTTCCATTGTATTAAATCAGAGTGGGTCAGATTCCCATTCAGATCATTAGATAAATTCCCAATAGGTTAAACTATTTCCTAAACAATTTTCCATCTGGAATTTCAGTGAATCAAATCACTTCCCTTTTACACCAATTGCAAATCTCATTTACTACTTCTCGCCTTATATAAAGTAGTGGCAGGCGGCACAGTGGGTAGCACTGCTGCCTCACAGTGCCAGGGACCTGGGTTTGAATCTGACATTGGGTGAATGTGTGCAGTTTGCACATCCTCCCCGTGTTTGCGTGGGTTTCTCCAGGTGCTCCATTTGTTAGGCGGATTGCCCCTTAGTGTCCAAAGATCATAGAAATCATAGAAACCCTACAGTGCAGAAGGAGGCCATTCGGCCCATCGAGTCTGCACCGACCACAATCCCACCCAGGCCCTACCTCCACATATTTACCCGCTAATCCCTCTAACCTACGCATTTTTTAGGATTCTAAGGGGCAATTTTTAACCTGGCCAATCAACCTAACCCGCACATCTTTGGACTGTGGGAGGAAACCGGAGCACCCGGAGGAAACCCACGCAGACACGAGGAGAATGTGCAAACTCCACACAGACAGTGACCCGAGCCGGGAATCGAACCCGGGACCCTGGAGCTGTGAAGCAGCAGTGCTAACCACTGCGCTACCGTGCCGCCCTTAAGATATGTAGGTTAGGTGGATTATCAATGGTAAATGTGGCTTTAGCACATGTAAAGGTAAAGGGGTGATTGGGCCTGGGTAAGGTGCTCTTCTGGAGAGTCAGTGCAGACTCGATCAGGCGCATGGTTTACATCTGCACTGTAAGGATTCCAATGATTCAGAACACTTTCCATGTATTGCCATTATGTAATACTTTTGATCAAAATATTAACTCTAAAAGTAAAACCTGGTCTTAATCCAATCTTCAAAATGATGTCTTCCAGTTGAATTCTTCAATGAGCCATGGCATGAAAGATTTGCGTAGTCTTGGCTACTCCCTTCTACAGCTTATAGATTTCCAAATCCAAGGACAATATTTCTTGGAAAACCATTTATGAAGGATTATTTATGAACCATTTATGTGTTTATAAATCATTCTGAGGTGAAATAATGATCCACAAAACATGGCCAAATGGGTAAATGCTATTCGGTAATGGCAAGCTCTACCAAGGTTGGCATGGATTTTTTTTTTAATTGAGTGTCTTATTGAAGGTATATTTTCCCTCCAGGAATTCTGTGGGCCAAAATGTGCCAGCCGTCTGTGGTTTTGTATCTTTGTTCATTCACGACAATCTATAACCATTATGATTCTGCAGTGACAAACTTCATTTCTGCATTGCCACTGCCACAGGTCATGTTGTTGTCCCTCACCTTCTGTCTGAACATGAATGGAAAAGCCTTCTTAAAGGACTTCTTGAAGCTGGCTCCCATAAACCCATAAACTATGGGGTTGATGCAGGAGTTGGCATATGACATGCAGTTGGCCCAAGTCTTGATCTTGTATGTCTCATAGTTGGCCTGGAATTTTGGATAAAACCCCTGGAAGAGGATGAACAGCTGGATGGGTCCCCAACAGATCGTAAACAGGAGCACAATTACCACCACCATTTTAGAAATCTTGCTTCTCATTGCTATTGTTCTTTCAGATAAAAGTTGAACCTGGTTGAACACAGATATATAATAGTGTTAGTCAATTGTACCAAATTTGAACTGCTGACGTCAAATGAAAGGTCTTATGAGACCAATTAACAACAAAAGGAAGAAGGACTGAGAAAGGAACATTCACAGCTCATTTGGCCTGGTTCAGTGCTGGCTCAGACTAGTTATATCCCCCTTTGCCACACAACAATTCGCACATCTTCTACTTCCTGCTCTCTCGGGAACTTTCTTTCAGCGCTTCTGTGCCAACTTGGTTGTTAACCTATTTCGAAACTTACCAATGCCAATGTGTAAAATAGTTAACTTATTAAAAAAGAAAAAAAGAAAAGTCTACGCTTAATCACTTTTGTTCAAAATATTCCACATTTTATACATCAAATTAAAACTCATTGTGTGTAAAAATCCGGCTTCATATGCCTTCATTACAAAAAAAAACCACAAGGGTAAAATGGTGAGGCCACTTGCAGCTGACTGTAAGGTGTGGAGGCAAAGTGGGCACATCATAAAGTTGAACAGCATCTAACACTAATTCAGCACATGAACGGCCATTTTGGACTTCACAGGCATTCAGCTGAACAAGTGATTACCCTTCAGCACCACTTAAAGGGCTTATCACAGAAGTTCCAGATAAGGTGCTTCTTGACTTATTTTACAGCTGCAAAGTGAATGGACGGACTGCATTCTGTGCTATTATACTTAAATGATGAAATTTATAAGTATTTCAGTGTCCGTAATGTAGGAGTAGTGTATTGATTTAATTCAATGTATTGGTTTAATTCAATGTTACCTTTCTTTATTCCACCTACACAGTGGCACAGTGGTTAGCGCTGCTGCCTCACAGAGCCAGGGGCCCACATTCAATTCCTGGCTTGGATCACTGTCTGTGCAGAGTCTGCACGTTCTTCCCGTGTCTGCGTGGGTTTCCTCCGGGTGCTCCAGTTTCCTCCCACAGTCCAAAAGACGTGCTGGTTAGGTGCACTGGCCATACTAAATTCTCCCTCAGTGTACCCGAGCAGGCGCTGGAGTGTGGCGACTAGGGGATTTTCACAGTAACTTAATTGCAGTGTTAACGTAAGCCTACTTGTGACTAATAAATAAACTTTAACTTTAAAACACTTCGCTACTACCTGTTGAATTGTTTATTTATTTAATTACTAAATGATCACTACTATTTTTAACCTGATCATTTAGCCTCTATGTGAAGTTTTTAATGTTAGCCTCTCTGCATTTCAGTCTGCAGGCTGGGCGCATGTTCTTTGAATAAATATTCTTACTGTTACTATTAAAGTTTGGGAAAAAGTTTTGGATAGAGGAAATCAGAGGAGTTGGAGGCCGTGACAGGAGGAAGTCTGCATTCAGTACCAGCGTTGCAGCTCCACCTGGTCTGCAGAATGACATGGAGATGGAGTACAGGTAGAAAAGAGGAAGCTGGAGGAAGGCCTTCAGTCGGAGGCCTACATATTTAAAGAGCACCTCTCCCACCTGTGCCAGAAGCAATGTCTGAGAGAGTTACATTTCACCATGGTAACAGGCCTGTGCCCCCTTCTTCAACCCGACCTGAAGCTGTTTAGCGGGATAAGGCTGTGAAAATCGCAATGACACTAAATTTCTATTACGGCATGCATTTCCAGGCAGGAGGTGGCAGCATTTGCACCATTTTTCATGATGTGGAGATGCCAATGTTGGATTGGGTTGGGCACAGTAAGAAGTCTCACAACACCAGGTTAAAGTCTAACAGGTTTATTTGGTAGCACGAGCTTTCGGAGTGCTGCCCCTTCATCAGCGACTCATCTGATGAAGGGGCAGCACTCCGAAAGCTCGTGCTACCAAATAAATCTGTTGGACTTTACCCTGGTGTTGTGAGACTTCTTACTGCACCATTTTCCAGTTCACCGTTCATCACTGAGGCGACAGAAGGACTACATAGACTTTCCTCTTACCAGAGACAAGCAGGAGAAGCCAGCACAAGGCATGGTCAGGTTCATGGCGTTCCTAATGGTGCAGGATGTCAACAACCACACATGTGGTCCACAGGCCCTAATGAGAGACGGTACTGCAACTATAACTCCATGAACGTGCAGTTGGTGTACAACCATCTCATGATCATCCTGCTGGTGAATGCCCACTATCCTGGCAGCTGATTTGATGTATTGATCCTGAATCTACCAGCCCATGCCCACCTAGACAAACCAGAAGTTAGCTCCTCAGAGACAAGGGCTGCATGTTCTACACCTTGCACATGATTCTCCTCCAGCCACACACTGACAGTGCACCTATATTGGGACCCTGCTGCCATTAGGAACATTACTGAGCAAACCACTGACAGCCTGAAATAACAGTTCCACTGCCCTCCAATACCCACCAGAAAATGTGTCTCCAGGTTTGGCTGCATTCTCCACAGCCTCACTTTCATGAGGGATCTGCCACCAGGTGTTCAGAGAGTACCTCAGGAGGAGAAGGAAGTCGGGGGGGGGGGGGGGGGGGGGGGGGGGGTGCGGCGAAGGACAAGGAGGAGGTGTCTGGGCTTCCTTCGCTCCAGATAAGCTGTCCATGACCAGCTACTCAGACATCAGATTCTCTGTAATCTCAGCCTTAAGTCACCAGCTTTCCGACTCTCTGCCTCGGACCATCACACTGTTTTCATGGTCAATATCCTGAAATAAACACCACCACACTCCTTGACAATGACATCGAGCAGTGCAATCTCCCTGGCAGGCCAGCCAATAAACCTAGCATTTCAATGTGGAACATGCTTCAGTACACCACTCCATCAAAGTCCTTTTCTGTTACCTCTGTAGCAGAACTCGTCTCTGTTGAACTGTTACACCCTCTATCTTCTTCCTCTGCTCTGATTACAACTCACTCATGCCCACGTGCTGATCTCACAGCTACATTACACTCTAAAGTTTGTAAGCGCCAATATCGGAGCTGGAAGCTACGACTTTCTCTTATTCATTTATGGTATCGCTGGCTAGGCCAGCGTTTATTGCCCATTCCTAATTCATAGAATCATGGAATCCAGCAGTGCAGAAAGAGGCCATTCAGCCCATCGAGTCTGCACCGACCACAATCCCACCCAGGTCCTATCTCCATGCATTTACCCTGCTAGTCCCTCTGACTCTAAGGGGCAATTTAGCATGGCCAACCCACCTAACCCGCACATCTTTGGACTGTGGGAGGAAACCGGAGCACCCGGAGGAAATCCATGCAGATACGGGGAGAACGGCAGACTCCACACAGACAGTGACCCAAGCCGGGAATCGAATCTGGGTCCCTGGCGCTGTGAGGCAGCAATGCTAACTACTGTACCACCGAGCCACCCTAATTGCCCTTGAGAAGGTGGTGGTGAGCTGTCCTCTTGAACCGCTGCAACCCCTGTGGAGTAGGTACACCCACAGTGCTGTTGGGGAGGGAGTTCCAGGACTTTGACCCAGCGACAGTAAAGGAACATAATATATTTCCAAGTCAGGATGGTGAGTGATTTGGAGGGGAACCTCCAGGTGGTGATGTTCCCAGGTATATGCTGCCCTTATCCTTTTAGATTGTAACGGTCGTGAGTTTGGGAGAAGCTGCCTAAGGAGCCTTGGTGAGTTCCTGCAATGCATCTTGTACACATTGCTGCTACTGTGCACCAGTGGTGGAGGGAGTGAATGTTTGTGTAAGGGATGCCAATCAAGTGGGCCGCTTTGTCCTGGATGATGTCGAGTTTCTTCAGTGTTGTTGGAGCTGCACCCTTCCAGGCAAGTGGAGAATATTCCGTCACTTTCCTGACTTGTGCCTTGGAGATGCTAGACAGGCTTTCGGGAGCCAGGGAGTGAGTTACATCATAAGATTCTTAGCCTTTGATCTGCTCTTGTAGCCACAGTATTTATATGGCTAATCCAGTTCAGATTCTGGTCACTGGTAGCCCCCATGATGTTGACTGTTAGATGAAGTGATCGAGTTGCTCATACACTTCATGATGAGGCAATACTGACTGATCCAGTGTCAAATTATGGGTATCTGAAAACAGAAATGCAGGAGATGCTGGTAGGGCTGAGGGAATGGGCTGCAAAGCAAAACAAGAGGTCCATGGTCACACCACCTGCAGCTTGTACTTCACGCCAGTGAGCAGGATGAGGGTGAAGTTATGGTAAAACATGTTCTCAGTGATGCCAAATGCAACATCCTTAACAGCTGTCAGTCCTGTCATGCAGAGGGCTGTCTACTCCAAAGATTCAGTCAATGCTGGCTGCGTGTCTGCTCCTTGCAGTTGTGTGTAATCTCGCCCGACAAGATATATGTCCCTGATATAGTGGGGAGACAATGGTCTAGTGGTGTTATCCCTAGACTATTAATCTAGAAACTCAGCTAATGTTCTGGGGATCCGGGTTTGAATCCCGCCATGGCAGGTGGTGGAATTTGAATTCTATTAAGAATCTACTGATGACCATAAAACCATTGTCGATTATCGAAAAACCCATCTGCTTCACTAATGTCCTTTCAGGAAGGAAATCTGCCGTCCTTACCTGGTCTGGCCTACATGTGACTCCAGACCCACAGCAATGTGGTTGACTCTCAATTGCCCTCTGAAATGGCCTAGCAAGCCATTCAGTTCAAGGGCAACTAGGGATGGGCAATAAACGCTGGCCAGCCACTGACATGATGTGGAGATGCCGGCGTTGGACTGGGGTGAACACACTAAGAGTTTTAACAACACCAGGTTAAAGTCCAACAGGTTTATTTGGTAGCAAATACCATAAGCTTTCGGGCGCTGCTCCTTCGTCAGATGGAGTGGAAATGGAGTGGAAAAACATTTCCACTCCATCTGACGAAGGAGCAGCGCTCCGAAAGCTTATGGTATTTGCTACCAAATAAACCTGTTGGACTTTAACCTGGTGTTGTTCAAACTCTTACTGTGTTCAGCCAGTGACACCCATGAATGAATTTTAAAAAGTCACTGGTTGTGTTGCAATGCTCTCGGGCAGTGTACCTGCTACAGGTAATAGCTGGAAATATGTGGAAGCAGAAAGAAGACACGGGGAGAACGTACAAATGCCACACAGACAGTGACCTGAGGTCGGAATTGGTGTTAACCATTGTGCCTCCCCTTAAATCTGATAGTTGTTGTCAATGGTTAGAAAGAAAAGCCCGCCAAAACATATATCATCACCTCTAGCACCACATGTCTGGTCTTAGTTGGTTTGCAGAGATAGGCCAGAAAGAGATTAAATTGTCAAGTAAAATTTCCTTTTGGTGTTTGGCTTTAGAAATCTATGCACACACCTGATAGTTGTTGTCAATGGGCTCAACAACAGGTTGTCCAACTCTCTTAATCATCAAGGAGTAGCACAAAGAGATGGTGAGCAGAGGCAGAAGGTAGACGGCCAGAAAGTGATACAGTATGAAGCCTTTCTGATGGGAATCTGATGGAAAGGCCTCTGCGCAATATGTTCTAGGTCCATACCAGTAACCTTTTTCGATCTTCTGGTACATAATAATTGGGAAAGACAGAATAAAAGAACCTGTAATCGAAAGGCACCGATGTTACTGAGATTGTTCACGGCTCTACAACATGAAAGCCATGTAGCAAATAAAGCGATACAAGGTTGCCATTAAATCAAGAAGCTCGGATGCCATTTAGTCACCTTGTTAGAACGTCCGAGATATATTATACTTTGTACTCTTGTATCCTTTGACACCCTTTATGTTAAGACAGTAAAATAAAAAGTATTGTACATGGTGAATAAATGTGTAGGTAACAGAATAAACAAAAAGTTGTATCTACAAAATTGTACTAATGAGAGTATCATAGAATCATAGAATCATAGAATCCCTACAGTGCAGAAGGAGGCCATTCGGCCCATCGAGTCTACACCGACCACAATCCCACCCAGGCCCTACCCCCACATATTTTACCCGCCAATCCACGCATCTCAGGACTCTAAGGGACAATTTTTAACCTGGCCAATCAACCTAACCCGCACATCTTTGGACTGTGGGAGGAAACCGGAGCACCCGGAGGAAACCCACGCAGACACGAGGAGAATGTGCAAACTCCACATAGACAGTGACCCGAGCCGGGAATCGAACCTGGGACCCTGGAGCTGTGAAGCAGCAGTGCTAACCACTGTGCTACCGTGCCGCCCAGAAAAGAGAAAAGTGCACTTGCATTCATATAGCGCTTTCCACAACCAGACATCTCAAAGTGCTTCACAGCCAATGAAGTACCTTTGACATGTAATCACTGTTGTAATCATAAAATCAAGGAACAACAGAAACCCCACAGAGCAGAAGGAGGTCACTGAGCCCACCGAGGCTGCACCAACTCTCCAACAGAGCATATTACCCAGGCCACCCCACCCTATCCCCATAACCACTCGCATTTAGCCCGCTAATGTCTCTAGATACCCTAGATATCTTTGGACACTAAGGGACAATTTAGCATGGCCAATCCACCTAACCTGCACATCTTTGGAATGTGGGGGGAAACTGGAGCACCGGGAGCAAACCCACACAGAATGTGCAGACTCCACACAGAATCACCCAAGGCTGGGATTGAACCTGGGTCCCTGTGGTTGTGAGGCAGGAGTGCTAACCACTGTGCCACCGTGTCACCCCATGGGAAACACAGCAGCCGCTTTACACACAGCAAACTCCCACAGGCAGCAAGTGATAGTGACCAGATAATCTGCTTCTGTGGTTTTGATTGAGGGGTAAATATTGGCCAGGACAACACCGAAAGGTCCTTTGTTCCTCTTTGAAATAGTAGCAGGGGGTTATTTTTGCTTCAGCAGATGTGGCCTCAGGTTAATGCCCCATTCGAAAGCAGGCACCTCCGACAGTGCAGCTTCTGTCTAATGAGCAGTGTTTTGAGTTTCCCCACCCCATCCTTAAGATTTCTCAATAACCTGAGAAAATATTTAGCTGCAATGTGCAGCCACTGTCAACACAAATATGATCTTCCTATACTGAAACTTACGGTTCGATAGAAAAATCAATTTTTACACCTATAATTCAGTCACATAAAAAGAATGAACATGTCTTTATTGGCTCTGAATGTAACAAATAAATATAAATTGTAATTTTTAGTTAAGTGTAACATTGGTATCATTTGATACTTTCACCTGGGAAATCATCCCACGGATAGTAGAAAATCAGGGAGCAAAAGAGAGGATTTTAAAACAATCGCAATCATTGGAGAAAAACTACAAGAAAAAATGTTGGGACAAAAGACCTCCATATCCCCTGTATCTGGTGGCCCGCATCCTAGGGTCTTAAAAGAAGTGGCTGCTTTGAATAGCATCGGTCGCAATTTTCCAAAATTCCCTGGTTCCGGAAAGTTCCCAGCAGATTGGAGAAGCACAACTGTAACACCTCCCCATACATGAAAGGAGGGTGACAAATAGCGGGAAACTGTAGCCAGTTAGCCTAACACCTTCCATTGGGAAAATGGGAGAATGCATGGGTCATTTTCAGGTAGGCAAACTATAACAAGTGGAGCTGCCTCAGGATCAGTGCTGGGGCCTCAGTTATTTGGAATCTATATTAATGGCTTGGGTGAACAGACCGACGGCATTGTGGCCAAATTTGCTGGTGATTCAGAGGTAGGTAGGAAAGAAAGTTGTGAGGAGAATAGAGAGAGTTTGTAAAAGGATATAGATAGGTTAAGTGAGTGGGCAAAACTTTGGCAGATAGAGTATTTGGCAGGAAGAATAGAAAAGCAAGATATAATTTTAATAGAGAGAGACTACAAACTGCTGCACTACAGAGGGTTCTTGTACATGAATCAGAAAAGGTTAGCATGCAGGTACAGCACATGATTAAGAAAGTAAACTGAATTATGGAATGTTGGCCTTTATTGAAGGTAATGGAATATAAAAGTTGGCAATTCTTGCTGAAATTGTACAATGCATTGTTGAGACCACATCTAGATTACTGTATAGAGTTTTGTTCTCTGTACTTGAGGGATATACTTGCAATGGAAGCTGTTCAAAGAAGGTTCACTAAGCTCATTCATGGGATGAAAGGGTTGTCTTATGAGAAAGATTTAGCAGTTTTGGCCCATACTCATTGGAGGTTAGAGGAGTTTAGATTCTGAGGGTGTTTGCCAAGGTGGATGCCCTCTCATGGTGGAATCTGGAACTCAGGGGCACAGTTTTAAAATGAGAGGTATCTCATTTAAGATAGAGATAAGGAGGAATTTCCTCTTAGAGATTGTTGGTCTGGGTACAAAAGAAGAGACAATTTTAAGCAGCATGCTTCTGTTAACCCTCATATATATAAACTCAACTATAGACATCGGTTCTTTCATGTCCACAGTGTTATATCAAAATATACCTATCTATATGCACAGTGTTATATCAGAATATACCTATCCATATGCACATGCTGACCACCATGGCAACCTTGGGAGTACGGTGACGCAATGACTTCAGCGGATAAACTGTTGCATAACATCGGTCAGCACTCATCGCAGTCAAAGTAATGCAGGTTGCCTGGACTGTGACCTGCAGAGTACAAATACATAAACATCTTTAGTACGTAATGGGACAATGAATGCGATAGAACATAGAACATAGAACATAGAACAGTACAGCACAGAACAGGCCCTTCGGCCCACGATGTTGTGCCGACCTTCATCTGAAACCAAGATCAAGCTATCCCACTCCCTACCATCCTGTTGTGCTCCATGTGCCTATCCAATAACCGCTTAAATGTTCCTAAAGTGTCTGACTCCACTATCACTGCAGGCAGTCCATTCCACACCCCAACCACTCTCTGCGTGAAGAACCTACCTCTGATATCCTTCCTATATCTCCCACCATGAACCCTATAGTTATGCCCCCTTGTAATAGCTCCATCCACCCGAGGAAATAGTCTTTGAACGTTCACTCGATCTATCCCCTTCATCATTTTATAAACCTCTATTAAGTCTCCCCTCAATCTCCTCCGCTCCAGAGAGAACAGCCCCAGCTCCCTCAACCTTTCCTCATAAGACTGACACTCCAAACCAGGCAGCATCCTGGTAAATCTCCTCTGCACTCTCTCCAGCGCTTCCACATCCTTCTTATAGTGAGGTGACCAGAACTGCACGCAATATTCCAAATGCGGTCTCACCAAGTCAGGAATTTAATCTGGTTATTGATGGCTGCAACTGACAATCAGGTGCTGGGAATTAATGTAAAGCTAAGTCCTTCAAAGACCAACTGGTAAAGGTATATCAGTCATGTCAGTATCCCAGATGTAACCTGGTTGTATCACAGCTTGGTATGGCTCCTGCCCTGACCAAGACCGCAAGGAATTACAAAGGGTTGTGAACATTGCCCAGACCATCACTTAAACCAGCTTCCCATCCATTGACTCCATCTACACTTCCCGCTGCCTCAGAAAAGCAGCCAGCATAATCAAAGACCCTACGCACCCCAGACATGCTCTCTTCCACCTTCTTCCATCGGGAAAAAGATACAAAAATCTGAGGTCACGTACCAACCGACTCAAGAACAGCTTGTTCCCTGCTGCCATCAGACTTTTGGATGGACCTACTTCATATTAAGTTGATGTTCCTCTACACCCTAGCCAATACTGTAACACTACATTCTGCATCCTCTTCTTTCCTTCTCCCCTATGTACTCTATGAACTGTATGCTCTGTCTGTATAGTGCACAAGAAACAATATTTTTCACTGTATACCAATACATGTGGCAATAATAAATCAAATCAAATCAGTAGAGGGTGGGGAAAGGGTCCAAGAGTTGGCAATTAAGTTTGTGACAAAACTGCTTTTGAGAAAAGTTAATCAAAATTCTGAACCAGTGATGCAACATCTTAAGTCCGTTAGGGAAGGAAATCTGCCATCCTTACCTGGTCTGGCCTACATGTGACTCCAGAGCCACTGCAATGTGGTCAACTCTCAACTGCCCTTGGGCAACTAGGGGTGGGCAACTAGGGGTGGACATTAAGAAAGAGGATGTGTTGGAAATTTTGAATAGCATCAAGATAGATAAGTCGCCGGGTCTGGATGGGATGTACCCCAGGTTACTGTGGGAGGCGAGGGAAGAGATTGCAGAGCCTCTGGCGATGATCTTTGCATCATCGATGGAGACGGGAGAGGTTCCGGAGGATTGGAGGATTGCGGATGGGGTTCCTATATTCAAGAAAGGGAATAGGGATGGCCCAGGAAATTACCGACTGGTGAGTCTAACCTCAGTGGTTGGTAAGTTGATGGAGAAGATTTATGAACATTTAGAGAAGTTTAGTATGCTCAAAAGTAGTCAGCACGGCTTTGTCAAAGGCAAATCGTGCATTACGAGCCTGGTGGAGTTCTTTGAAAGTATGACTAAACACATTGATGAAGGAAAAGTGGTAGATGTGGTTTACATGGACTTCAGCAAGGCGTTCGATAAGGTCCCCCTTGCAAGACTTCTCGAGAAAGTGAGAGGGCATGGGATCCAAGGGGCTGTTGCCTTGTGGATCCAGAACTGGCTTGCCTGCAGAAGGCAGAGAGTGGTTGTAGATGGGTCTTTTTCTGAATGGAGGTCGGTCACCAGTGGAGTGCCCCAGGGATCTGTTCTGGGAACTTGCTGTTTGTCATTTTCATAAATGACCTGGATGAGGAAGTGGAGGGGTGGGTTGGTAAGTTTGCCGACGACATGAAGGTTGGTGGTGTTGTGGATAGTTTGGAGGGATGTCAGAAGCTGCAGCGTGACATAGATAGGATGCAAGACTGGGCGGAGAAGTGGCAGATGGACTTCAACCTGGATAAATGTGTAGTGGTCCATTTTGGCAGGTCAAATGGGATGAAGGAATATAATATCAAGGGTAAGACTCTTAGCAGTGTAGGGGATCAGAAGGACATTGGGGTCCGGGTCCATAGGTCTCTTAAATCGGCCTCGCAGGTAAAGCAGGTGGTTAAGAAGGCGTATGGTGTGCTGGCCTTCATCAATCGAGGGATTGAGTTTAGGAGTCGGGAGATAATGATGCAGCTTTATAAGACCCTCGTCAGACCCCACTTGGAGTACTGTGCTCAGTTCTAGTCGCCTCATTACAGGAGGGATGTGGAAATGATTGAAAGGGTGCAGAGAAGATTTACAAGGATGTTGCCTGGATTGGTTGGCATGTCTTATGAGGATAGGTTGAGGGAGCTCGGTCTTTTCTCCTTGGAGAGACGAAGGATGAGAGGTGGCCTGATAGAGGTGTACAAGATGTTGAGAGGTACAGATCGGGTGGATTCTCGGAGACTTTTTCCCAGGGCTGAAATGGCTGCTACGAGAGGACACAAGTTTAAGGTGCTGGGGAGTAGGTACAGAGGAGATGTCAGGGGTAAGTTTTTCACTCAGAGGGTGGTGGGTGAGTGGATTCGGCTGCCGTCAGTGGTGGTGGAGGCAAACTCAATAGGGTCTTTTAAGAGACTTCTGGATGAGTACATGGAACTTAATAGGATTGAGGGTTATAGGTAAGCCTATATATAAGCCTAGGTAGGTAGGGACATGACCGGTACAACTTGTGGGCCGAAGGGCCTGTTTGTGCTGTATTTTTTTCTATGTTCTACGTTCTAAATGCTGGCCAGCGAGCGACACCCATGACCCATGAATGAATTTTAAAAAGCATATTACTAAAAACACTCAGCTGTCAAATGAAGGATTTGCAGATTCTTATAGCCTCTTGTGAATTGCATTTGTATATTTCCCCCACCCTCATTTTCTGCTTCACAAACATCCATTTTCAGAAAGCCATTTGGAGTAGTCGTCTCTCTTCACCATTAACACCCATGAGTGGGATTGTTATTTTGGCTACAGGGGGATCATCAATAGATCTCCCTGATGGGCCCCATAGAATACGGACTGCCCTATTAGGTGAGCGGAGGCTCGCTCAATAGGGAAGAAGCAGGAGGGAGGGAGGTTTAAAACCAGTTTGCTCCACTCAGGCTGGCAGTCGATAGACTCGGGGCTGACCTGCACTCTGTAGCTGCTAAACGACATTTCAAACACACTGTAACTAAAGGGTGACTGGTGAAGGAAGACTGGCCTCAGTAAGGTTATTACATGGATGAAAAATTAATCAATCATGCTTTCTTTTATGAATAAAACAGAAGCCCTTTGGTGAGGTCAGTCTTGAGGATTGCTATTGAGGTTACACTCTTAAGCAAAGACAAGTTCCCCTCCCTCTGTTAACTGATTAACTCATTCCTCCTCTGTGACTTTGATACTTATCACCCTGAATTACATTCACCAAATGGAAACTTTATTAAACAAATAATTCACTACAGATTATACAACATTTAGCAATCTCAGTTGGATGCATTCCAACAGACACTTTCTGTGGTGCTAGGAGGAGTTTACTGGGCTGAATGGGGCTGAGCAGGAATTGTAAACTGAAATGACTTGTTCAACCAAATAAAATATATTTTGCCACATGTGTATCTCTCAGAGGTATCTTGCTATGTTTGCTGATTAATGAACTATTTGTAATCCATTATAATATCACCTACTGGCATCCCTCAATCCTCTAATCACACCAGTGGAGTGGATGCTTCCTCATGCGGGGCATTCTAGGACGAGAGGTCATAGTCTTAGGATAAGGGGTAGCAAATTTAAGAGAGAATTGAGGAGAAACTTCTTCTCCCAAAGGGTTGTGAATCTGTGGAATTCGCTACCCCAAAGTGTGGTGGATGCTGGGACAGTGAGCAAAATTTAAGGAGGAGTTAGACAGATTTTCAATTGGTAATGGGGTGAAGGGTTATGGGGAGAAGGCGGGAAAATGGGGATGAGGAGCATATCAGCGATGATAGAATGGCGGAGCAGACTCGATGGGCCAAATGGCCTAATTCTGCTCCAGTATCTTATGAATTTATGAACTCCTTAAATCATTGACAGAAAGTAGTCTCCCTTGCAGCAATTTCCTTACAGGTAACGCCATGTAGAGTTTATTCATTACTCATTAACACTCACATCCTTTTCCCATTAATATTTGGTTTGTCTATCTATTAATCCTTAACTGAAAGAATGGGGTGATAGTCTCAAAACCTACTGCCCCTTCTGCTCAGCTTTCATTTCCCAATGTAATTACGGGATTTTATGGCCTCACTCATCCTGAAACCACAAATCCCGCCCGAGGTCAACGGACTTTCCCATTGTCCGTCCCTCCACCACTCCGATTCCCGTGGCGGGCGAGGCGGTAAAATTCCGACTCAAAAATTTAAACTTCCCAAGGGCTGTAAACAGTGCATTAATTCCAATCAGCTTGCAGTGGTGTTTCAGTCAGTGTCCAGTGTGGTTAACCTATTGTTCAGTCACTGAGCAAATGCACACAAGTCACAACTGCAGCACAACTTCTCAAATGCAGTTCGGGATGGGCAACAAATGCACCTACATCCCAAAGGAATAAAGAACAACAAAGCCAGAATATATCTAGGGACAGAGCATCAATTGTTCATTCATTTATATAAATGCAGGTTATTTTTATTGTTGCTTATTTTAAGTTAGTGAGCTAAAACAGTATACAAAATTTGCATGAATACATTAACCAGTGCATAGGTAAAGCAATTTAAAACCCCTTGATGTGCGGGTTAGGTTGATTGGCCAGGCTAAATTGACCCTAGTGTCAGGGGGAATTAGCAGCATAAATATGTGGGGTTACGGGAATGGGGCCTGGGTGGGATTGTGGTCAGTGCAGACTCAATGGGCCAAATGGCCTCCTTCCGCACTATAGGGATTCTATAATTTACAAAAAGAAACCTGGGAACTAAAGGCTTGGAATGGTGACTTTTAACCCGCTTCCTCCTTACTTGGAAATGTTTTTAATGGTGCAGTGCTGAACATCAGTAATATAGTTACATTCATTCTTGTTCCTATCCAGTATGCATGCTCTTGCTCACCTGTTGTAAATAGTTCACAAACTTGCACATGAAGTCTCCAAAGATCCAGTCAGGTAGAGGGTACAGAGTAGCGGTAAATGGAACACAGCAGACCAGGAATATGATGTCTGTAGCAGCCAGGTTAGCTTTCAACAAGAAGGGAAATATCATTAGGATCAAAAGCTTTTACTTTCCTCATGACTTTTTACTGCATATTTAGGAATCACTTCCACAAAAAAAAACATGAGGTTCAGCAGCGAACATCTCTAATATCAAAACTATCATTTATAACTTCCTTTTTTTAAGGCAAGGATAGATAGATTTTTGAACAGTGAAGGAATTAAGGGTTATGGTGAGTGGGCGGGTAAGTGGAGCTGAGTCCACAAAAAGATCAGCCATGATCTTATTGAATGGCGGAGCAGGCTCGAGGGGCCAGATGGCCTACTCCTGCTCCTAGTTCTTATGTTCTTACACACAACAACCTCCACTTTCTTTCTGCATATTCATATCTTTAATCACTGATTATTGCAGTGAGGCCAACGGATCTGTATTTGTCTGTTGTGGTCGTGTCAGTATTTATAAATATGGGGACAGTGTTTCCCAGTTCAGTCACAACCTTCCCATTGCTCACTGGTCCGACTCGCCTACAAAGTAACTGTCAGTAGTTCACCAATGTTCTCTTTTGTCCATCTAATTAATTACAAGTGTCTCCAGTTTCCTTTTTGCTTTTTGACGATAAATGCGTTGTTTTCTTCATTCCCACTAGAGGGCAGCAATTAACTAGTCAGTAAAGTTGAGTGTGAAACTTTTCCAATCACACATTTCACAAAGCATGGCAAAAAAAATAGGCCCGGCATTTATGAAATGGTATTTTTAACTCGAATTATTCTGGAAGGAACAGAAAGAATAGTCAAAAAGATGTAAGAGAGAGAGAGAGAAGGACCAAGAGATGGAGAGATGAATATAAGATGTAGAGGGTGATTTTCTGGCCCGCGGCGTTGCTTGAGCAGCATAGCAGGCCGGGAGACATCAGCAGCGGCCGTTAAGTGGGATACCCGCTGGGCATCACAGCCTCCACGTGTCTCCGAGACTAAAATATTTGACGTAATCAGCTCCATGCCGGAAATCTCCATTTCCATATGATTAGTAGACCCGGGACTGAATTCTCGTGAGCAAGCAATCGTGACCCTGAACCCACCCCCCCCCCCCACCTTGCCGGGATTGGTTCCATCCAGCAGGGTTTATTACTGCTCGCCACTAACGGGGAACAGGCAGCTTGACCCTGCTGGAGATAAGAGAAGCCATTTGTGCCCCCCCAGGAGGTCAGGGGTAAGGGGGGGATGCCCCTTGGACAGTGCCAGCCTGGCAGAGCCAGCCTGGCACCCTGGCACCGCCCAAGGGGCATCTTGGCCCTACCCACTGGGCACCAGGCAATGCCAAGGGGGTGGGGTCAGGGGGGAGTGGGGCCTATTGGGTGAAGTGATTGGTGGGGGGGAACCCGCTGGCACTCTGCAAGAGGATTGTTGGGGGGGGGGGAGGGAGAGATGAGGGCAATTGGGGGGATGGATATAAGGGTTAGACCAGGGGGGTCCAGGAGGCCAGCAATGGCGGGGGGGGGGGCTGTTGTAGGACTGGCCAGCGATCGGGCTGGCCAGCGATCGGGAGGCCGGCAATGGGGGCGCCACTGCACATGCACCAATCTCTGCTCTGACAGATCGGCGCACGCAGTGGCCCGCTTAGCACAATGCTGCCAGCCTCATGGGCGAGAAGAGGCCTCACCCCCAGATTTCCAGAGTGAATCACACTGGGGCACTCTGTGATGCCCAGAGTGTTGGAGATTCATTCTGGAAATCACGCTAAAAACCCTGGCAGGATTTACTCCCATTTTCCTGTACGTTGGGAATCTATTTAGGAGAATCCCGGCCGTATATGTTGTATTTAGCTGGAACATAGGCCATTGAGAATAGAATAAAATGTATCTGCGCCATCCACAGTGTCACTGATTTCTGTGATAGAAGACCACCTACTGACTCTCTCTGATAACCTCTCTCAATTACAGTCATGTGATTGTTGCCATTCACTGTAATAAGCCCAACGCTAATCATGCCACTATAATTGCAATCGATCACACTGATAAATCCAGCTTAATTTGCAGAAACGCTTGGAGCATTAGAGGCAGATTGCTGCAAGTAGCCACAGTGACATAATACATTAAAGAACCAATAGACTGCACCAAACTAATCAAAAACCACAACAGGTTAATTTCTGGATAACACTAAATTAATTTCTGATGACACCGAATTGTGAAGTATAGTGAATACTGTGGAAAACTGCAACAAAATACAAGAAGACATGAATTAACTTGTAGAATGGGCATGTTCTTGGTAAACTAAGTTCAATACAGATAAATGTGAAATGATACATTTTAAGTTTATTTATTTGAGTCACAAGTAGGCTTACATTAACACTGCAATGAAGTTACTGTGAAAATTCCCTAGTCGTCACACTCAGTTCTTGTTTGGGTACACTGAGGGAGGATTTAGAATGGCCAATCCACCTAACCAGCACATCTTTCGGACTGTGGGAGAGAACCGGAGCACCCGACGGAAACCCACGCAGACACGGGGAGAGCGTGCAGACTCTGCACAGACAGTGACCCAAGCCAGGAATCAAACCTGGGTCTCTGGCGCTGTGAGGCAACAGTGCTAACCAGTGTGCCACCCTGTAGTAGGAAGAACAAGAGGCTGACACATTGCTTTGAATATTACAAGTCTAAATGGGATAGAACAGCATAGGTATCAGAGGGTGTAAGTACACAAATCAGCAAGGGTAGGCACACAGGTTAATTAATAAAAATGAAAAACATGAATCTATTGAAAGCACTAATTTGTCCCCAGGGGGCACACTGTTTCCAATTTCAGACACCATGGATGAATATGCAGCTTTTGGAGAGTGTACAGAAGAAATTTATTAGAATGGTTCTGAAGATAAGGGATTAATTACCAGGAAAGACTGGAGACGTTGGGGTTTGTCTCAGAGTACAGAATTTTAATACATGTTCTGGTAGAGGTGTTTAAAACAATGAAGCATTTTTAGGTAAAGAAGGAAATAGGATTGATAACTCGAGGGCACAGATTGAGTTTACGTTTATTTATTAGTGTCACAAGTAGGCTTATATTAACACGGCAATGAAGTTACTGTGATAATCTCCAAGTCGCCACAGTCAAGCACCTGTTCAGGTACACTGAGGGAGAATTTAGCATGGCCAACGCACCTTTCAGACTGTGGGAGGAAACCGGAGCGCCCAGAGGAAACATACGCAGACTCGTGGAGAACGGGCAAACTCCGCACAAACAGTAACCCAAGCTGGGAATCGAACCCGGGTCCCTGGCACTGTGACGCAGCAGTGCTAAGCATTGTGCCACTGTGCTGCCCTTGAAGGCAGTTGGCAAGAGAAGAGATTTTTTAATGCAACGAGTTGTTCGGGTTTGGAATGATGATACAGATTCAAAAGAGAATTAGTTATTGAAGGAGAAAGAATGACAGGGAGATGGGGAAAGTGTGAGATGGTGGGATTAATTGAATTGCTCTTTGAAAGAGCCAGTGTAGATTTGATGTGTCAGATAAGCTTCTTCTGTGCTGTACTATGTTGCGATTCTATGTAAACATTTCTAGACAGGCAGAATTGAAAAATGGAAATTGGCATCAAACCTTGGCTAGTCCACACTTTAGAGTACCGTGCATATTTCTGGTCTCCATATTATAAAAAGGACATAGATGCACTGGTGGAGGTGCAGAAAGGATTCACGAGACTGATACCAGAAGTGAGAGGTTATGCTTACTAAGGGAAGGTTAAACAAACTGGGACTCTTTTCTCTAGAAAAGGGAAGATGAAGGGAGTGACCTGACAGATTTTTTAAGATTGTGAAAGGTTTCGGTAAGTTAGGCATGAAAAAGATGCTTCCACTTGCAGGCAGGGGTCATAAATATAGGAGAGTCACTATTAAACTCAGGAGAAATATTTTACCCAAAGAGGGATTCGATTGTGGAACTTACCACCACAGGGAGTAACTGAAGCGACTGGTATAGAAGGGGGAGCAGGAATAATAGAATGTGCTGATAGGGTTAATTAAGGAGGGATGGAAGGTGGCTCCTGCGTAACATAAATGTGCCAGCATGGACCAGTTGATCAGATTGGTCCATTTCTGTTCAATTCAATATAAAACAAAATGGTTCAGGCTTAACTGTCCATGCTGGAAGATCAAAAGTCCAAAATTTCAAGAGGTGAATGGGGGAGGGGTAAATCGGGAAAAGAGTCATCACATAACCATTGCCATGTACCTCTTCCAATTCAGCTCAAAGCACCACTGGTGATATTCTAGCACTGAGTCCACCCTCTGACTCTGCGAGGTTGAACAGACGATATGGGACCAGCCGCCCGTTCTACGCAGGGTCTGATATTTCATTCCACTGGGACTGCACATGCGTAGAACAGGCGGCCTATCCAATATTGCCCATTTCATGCCACTGCCCAAGATAAATTTGTGTTCCATAAAGCCAGCCATCGCAAGAGGAACTGCAAAGGAAACGGGTCTTTCAAATCCACATGCCTTGCACACACACAAGAGACTTAACTACATTAAAAGAGGAAAATTACACCTTTCTAACTGAAGAAATGCACAATTACATCATCATGTTATTGAACAGTCCAGTCCAGCGTAGGTTCAGCAGACTGATTCCTGGAATGGCAGGACTGACATATGAAGAATGGATCGACTGAGCTTGTACTAACTGGAATTTAGAAGAATGAGAGTGGGTCTCATAAAAACATATAAAATCCTGATGGGACAGGACAGGCTAGATGTAGGAAGAATGTTCCCGATGTCGGGGAAGTGCAGAACTCGGCATCTCAGTCTAAGAATCAAGAGTAAGCCATTCAGGACTGAGATGAGGAAGAACTTCTTCACTCAGAGTTGTGAACTTGTGGAATTCTCTACCACAGAAAGCTGTTGGGGTCAGTTCATTAGATATGGTCAAGAGGGAGCTGGATGTGGCCCTTGTGGCTAAAGGGATCAAGGGGTATTGAGAGAAAGCGGGAGTGGGATACTGAAAGTGCATGATCAGCCATGATCATATTGAATGGTGATGCAGGCTCAAAGGGCCGAATGGCCCACTCCTGCACCTATTTTCTATGTTTCTATGTAACATTTAAATGAAATAGGAAGTGGTTGTCTTTTTGAATCAGCGTTAGCTCTCAGCTTAAATATCAATGCAAGACCAAAATCTCAGGGAACGAGATTCTCACCGGCAAGATCCTGATTTTCCACGCTCCTTGCTCATGACACAATGAGGTTCTTGCGGTCACTTCCACCCTCATTGAATATTCAAATCACATCAGCATGACGTCACGCTGGTTTATAAACATCTCAATAAACGCTTCATCCTGACAAGCTCACCTCTAAGGGGGTAATCGCAGGTCACCACTACCCACCAGGGAGAGGGGGAGCCAGAAGTGACGTGGAGGAACCAGCTAAGTTATTCTCGAGACCTGAGGGGGGTTGAGTCGAAGTAAAAGTAAAGTTTATTTATTAGTCATAAGTAGGCTTACATTAACACTGCAATGAAGTTACTGTGAAAATCCCCTAGTTGCCACACTCCGGCACCTGTTCAGATACACTGAGGGAGAATTTAGCATGGCCAATACGCCCAACGAGCACATCTTTGGAGTGTGGGAGGAAACCAGAGCACCTGGGGGAAACCCACACAGACGTGGGGAGAACATGCAAACTCCACACAGTGACCCAAGCTGGGAATTGAACCCGGGTCCCTGGCGCTGTGAGGCAGCAGTGCTAACCACTGTGCCACCTTGCAGCCCCAGTCCTGGCAGTTTGGGGGGAGTTGATGCTCACAGGCCTTTGCGGGCCTGCATTATTGTGCTGTTCTTGATGTCCAATGAGTGGCGCTTGGTGGTGGGCGCATTTCAGGTCGCCCTTACTAGTGTTTAAGCAATGGTTCCTCAGAGGGATTGCCTTTCTGGGGTGGCAGCTGGAAGTGGGTAGGAGCAGGAGAATTCACAGGGTCAGCACAAGGGACAACTGTGAGGTCCCAAGGTGGGGTATGGTGACACTCAAGGTCAGATAGACAATGTGGGAAATGATGACATGGGAGCTACCTAGCTCCATGAGGGTAATAGGACTCTGCCACAGAGGGACAGTGAGGCCACTCACATTTCACCCGCACCCTCAGGCTTCAAGGGATAGGGGCGGCATGGTAGCACAATGGTTAGCACTGCTGCCTCACAGCACCAGGGACCCGGGTTCAATTCCCAGCTTTGGTCACTGTCTGTGCAGAGTCTGAACGTTCTCCCTGTGTCTGCGTGGGTTTCCTCCGGGTGCTCCGGTTTCCTCCCACAGTCTGAAAGACGTGCTGGTTAGGTGCATTGACCTGGACAGGTGCCAGAGTGTGGCGACTTGGGGAATTTCACAGTAACTTCATTGCAGTGCTAATGTAAGCCTACTTGTGACAAATAAACAAACTTTAATTTTAGCTGTCGGGCATGAGCAGTGTGGATGGGCACTGCCTATGGTCTAAGCCTTCCAGGGATGTTACCATGGGTGGCTGGGTGTACAAGATGGAAGGCTCATAAGATTCACTACTCATGAGAGCTGGGGGACTGCAGGGTAAAGTAAAGGGTCAAGATGAATGTAATCTGGAGGCTTCAAATTAAGCAGGTGAGCCTCGCCTGCCACAGGAGGATGCCAATTCTCTAATGACATCCCTGCTTCTTCCTTGACCAGTCAATTATGCCCATTAAGTCAGTATTGTAATGCATGATTGTGCCACTGATTGGCACCCACTAGTTAACCTTTTGGATGCTGAGCTCCCAAGCATTGAGCTCCCTCTCGATAAGAGGGTGGCGACACAGGTTGAGATCCCCATACAAAGGGCAAACAAAACAGAGCACAGCAATAGCCCTGAAACAAGAAGTTTTGTACCCCCCAACCTTTCCCCCCACCGGGATGTCATCACACAGATCAAGTCAATGTGCACATGTGCTCTTGGTTCGTACCCTTGGGGCTTTCACTAAGGCAATCCAAGGTAGATGCCCATCTGTCACATGGGGTTGGGAGAGGCTCATGTGGGGACAAGGTCCTTGTGTTAGAGGGTAAGGGGGTTAAGCTCATTGGAAAGGTGCTCATATAGGGGAATATCCATGGATGGATGTTCCATGTCTTCATAGGGCAATGCATCAGGACATTGAGAGGACTCCTCATTGCTCACAGATCTGATTCCTCCCATTCAGTTCCTGGAGTGTGAGGATTATGGAGCCGATGCAGTTGGCTCTGATTGCAGTGGACTGGGAGAGAGAACACTAACATGCGCCTGTACGTGAACAGATCCTGAACCATGCAGAGGAGAGGATGGCAGAGCTTACTGAGTTACTGGGGCAGAGCCCACATTGAGGTGGCTCGGAGGAGACACTGCCAGACACGGGTGTACCAAATGATGACAACATACCTCCAGATGATGGAGAACCAGTGCTGGCTTCTTTCCCAAGGGACGGTGGGTTACCTGTGCCGGGTCATGAAGGTGTTGGCACCATAGGGCTGGGAGGTCAGCCATTGCCTGTGTCCCTGAGTATTACAGCTGTACTGAACTTTTACGATAGCAGCACATTTCAGAGCTGCATGGGGTCCTATGTAGCATCTCCCAATCTGCTGCACATAAGTGCATAAGGGAGGTGACTGCTCTTTGCAAGAGCACATAGCTGCATAAACTTTGACCATGACCAGGCTGGCCAAGATGCCAGGCCTTGGGCTTCACCCACATGGCTGGCCTGTCCCATGATACCCATGTATAGGGAGGGTATCATTGACTGCACATACATGGCTCTGCATTCCCCATGGCAGGATGGGGTGCCCTTCAAGAACCACAAGGGATTCCACTCCCTCAATGTGCAGGTCGACTGCAACAGCATCAAGCACATCATGCAGCTGTGTGCCCACTTCCCGGGAAGTGTCCGCGATAGATTTGATTTGATTTATTATTGTCACATGTATTAACGTACAGTGAAAAGTATTGTTTCTTGCGCGCTATACAGACAAAACATAGAGAAGGAAACGAGAGAGTGCAGAATATAGTGTTACAGTCATAGCTGGGGTGTAGAGAAAGATCAACGTAATGCAAAGTAGGTTCATTCAAAAGTCTGATGGCAGCAGGGAAGAAGCTGTTCTTGAGTCAGTTGGTACGTGACCTCAGACTTTTGTATCTTTTTCCCGATGGAAGAAGGTGGAAGAGAGTGTGTCAGGGTGTGCGGAATCCTTAATTATGCTGGCTGCTTTTCCAAAGCAGTAGGAAGTGTAGAGTCAATGGATGGGAGGCTGGTTTGCTGTGTGATGGACAGGGCTTCGTTCACCCTTTGTAGTCTTGGGCAGGGCAGGAGCCATACCAAGCTGTGATACAACCAGAGAGGATACTTTCTATGGTGCATCTGTAAATGTTAGTGAGAGTTGTAGCGGAGATGCCAAACTTCTTTAGCCTCCTGAAGAAGTAGAGGCGTTGGTGGGCATTCTTTACTACAGAAGCGGCATGTAGGGACCAGGATGACTTGTTGGTGATCTGGACGCCTAGAAACTTGAAGCTCTCAACCATTTCTACTTTGTCCCCGTTAATGTAAACAGAGACATGTCCTCCACTGCACTTCCTATCTCCTTTGTTTTGTTGACATTGAGGGAGATGATAGTCATCGCACCTGTTCGCCAGATTCTCTATCTCTTTCCTGTCTCAGGTGCCCTCAAAATTTGGCTGTCTTCAAGACAGAACAGCAGCTGGAGGAATGGCTCCTTAAGGCCAAAGGGTACCTCCTCAGATGCGAGGCAACCCACTATGCATTGGCCTAGGTTGAGCAGGGGGGTGGAAGAAGAGTGTGCCCGTGACCAGAAATATATCAGTATGACCGTGTTGTTACAGTATGAGGGGGGGAACAACCATTGAGCTGCCATCTTCTCTGAGGGTGGCACGGTGGCACAGTGGTTGGCACTGCTGCGTCACAGCACCAGGGTTCAATTCCGGCCTCGGGTCACTGTCTGAGTGGAGTTTACATATTCACCCCGTGTCTGCGTGGGTTTCCTCCGGGTGCTCTGGTTTCTGCCCACAGTCCAAAGATGTGCAGGTTAGGTTGATTGACCATGTTAAATTGACCCTTAGTGTTAGGGGGATTAGCAGGGTGAATATGAGGAGTTACGGGATAGGGCCTGGGTGGGATTGTAGTTGGTGCAGACTCATTGGGCCAAATGGCCTCCTTCTGCACTGTAAGGATTCTATAATTCTATGAGATTGAGGCACTTTCATTCCAAGCGCAGGAGTTGGTTGTGCATGCTGCAATGAAATGAGATCGGGGAGAGGGGGGGTGAGCTTTAAGGGTGCATAACATGAGTTTTAATAGATTAAATGGTGCAAATGTGGGTGGTTAATATCTACTTGTGCCTAAATTCACCCGTTCCCACTTGTGACTATAATTTCTTCATCTTCCTCATCCTATTGCTACATCTCGGTGTCTCCCCAGGACCCCCAGCTGAGGATGATGCGGCCTGTGGACTGCCACACTCTATTGCCTGGGATGACCTTGGCGGGCATCCCCGGGATGGCCAAGACGTGAGGGCCTGGCCCTGCTTTCGGGTAACATGAGTGTTGTGGTGCTGCCCTCCTTGGTGGGCGGAGCTGGAGGAGCATCAGTCACAGGAAGGGGGGGGGAGTCAGATAGGCTGGACACCCCCAGGGTCTTCTGGGTGAAAGGCCCCGAGCTCTGCACGCAATGGTCCTCATTCCTGTGGGTGCCTGGAGGCCACTGGGCTCATCCCTGGAATAGAGGGGCAGCTGGAGGGAGATCCCCATCATCCTTGGGCCCTGACACTCGTGGATTCCCGCCAGTACTTGCACCATACAGTTGAAGCCCAGCCCCATGCATCTCATACCCTCATCCATGGAGTGCACATCCCCCAACATGGAGTCCACGTCCTGAGCCAAGGTCTCCACTGCGGACACCACCCTTGCAGTGTTGGCCTGGTTGCCTCAGAGTGATGGCACCATCTCCTTGGACAGAATGGGCTGGGATGCCTCCAGTCCGCCTTGCAGGCCGAGGAGCGATGCTGACAATCCCTTCCTGATATTCGCGACTCTACCTTTGAGGTTCCAGCAGCTGTGGGATAACCGGACCCAGGGGCACATCATCGGCAAGAGGCTCAGCAGAGCTGTAGATTCTGGCGTCCTTCAGAGTGCCGGTTCCCTGAGAATTCCCTGCCTTCGCCTGCTGTCGATCTTCAGCTCTGAGGTGCCCACCAGTGAGAGACTCAGAACCAATTGGATGTGAGTATCTGCAGTGGTGGCGGGTGCGGGTGACAGCTGTGACACCTCTTCTATGCTATTCTCCAAGATATTTCCCTCGGAGCTGCTCAGAACCGTCATGTCCAGGTGGGCGAGAGGCTAGTCTGGGGTGATCAACTGATTGACCTGCAAGGAAAGCGAGATGGCATTGGTGCTTGACAGGGGCAGGAACCAAACTCACGTGAGGCTTGGGCCATGGCTCGATGTGTTGAGGGTTCTCATTTTGTCTCTTGCCCCCGTACCACCCTCCGCCGCCCCCCCCCCCCCCCCCCCCCGCCCCCTCACCTTCAGCACAGGTATGAGTCCTGCTCCTCACTGGCCAGCTCAAGGTCTCTTTCCTCAAACAGAGTGAGGGTCTTGGGCTTGGGCATCACTCCAGCAGGCTGTGCCACTCATGCTGAAGGCACTCAAGCTCGTCCTGCAATGAGACAGACGGGCAGAGTGTAGGCAGGATGTCCGCTGGATCAGATGGTAAAGATACCTGGCATGCATGGCAGGAGAGTTGGGGTGGGGGGATGTGAGGAGAAGATCCACTGGGGGTTAAGCAGCAGGACGAGTGCTGGGACCCCTGAGGTGGCTGTGAGTGAGCTGCATGTGGAAATGTGATGGGTGCATTAATGGGTCCATGGAGATAAATGACTTACCCCGGCTGCACGAAGAAGCTCATTTAGCTTTTTCCTTCACCGGATCCCCGTCCTCTTATGTAGTGAGTTGGCGCTCACTCGGGCTGCCCGAGTTCACTTGGGCCGCCACTGCCTCCCATGCCAGCTGGCGGGGCATTTGCCCGTACGAGAGTGGAGGATGACTCTCTGCTCCACGCCATCCAGCATCTTGGTCAGGTCTCCCTCCGAGAACGGTGGGGCTGTCTTCCAGGCTGCCATCCCCCCTGATTGGACTGGGTACAAGTGCTATATGATGAAGCTGAGGCCAGCAAACTCCCAACCCCCCGCATTGCTGAAATCCAGTGAAACTCAGGCAAGCAAATCAGGTGCAGGCTGTCGCAAACACGGCGTGAAACCCGTGAGAATCGACTCACTAAAGTGGCTGAAGACACGGCGATTGTGCTCACTGACAACACCAGCGGGATCCTCTCTGGTTTTCCCGCTGAGACCGACACTTTGAAAAATATCAGAAGATTCTGCCCGATGTTTGTGGAGGGCATTATTCCAATTAGGAGCTGAGTGAAAACTCCTCGATGTAAAACTGGTCAGCTTACCATGGTGGCACAGTGGTTCGCACTGATGCCTCACAGCGCCAGGGACCCGGGTTCAATTCCAGCCTCGGGTGACTATCTGTGTAGAGTTTGCACATTCTCCCTGTGTCCGTGTGGGTTTCCTCCGGGAGCTCCAGTTTCCTCCCACTGTCCAAAGATGTGCAGGTTAGGTTGATTGACCATGCTAAATTGACCCTTAGTGTTAGGGGGATTAGCAGGGTGAATATGAGGAGTTACGGGATAGGGCCTGGGTGGGATTGTAGTTGGTGCAGACTCAATGGGCCAAATGGCCTCCTTCTGCATTGTAGGAATTCTATGATTCTATGAGATTGAGGCACTTTCATTCTAAGCGCAGGGGTTGGTTGCGCATGCTGCAATGAAATGAGATCGAGGAGAGGGGGGTAAGCTTCAAGGGTGCATAACATGAGTTTTAATAGATTAAGTGGTGCTAAGGTGGGTGGTTAATATCTACCTATGCCTAAACTCACCCGTTCCCACCTTGAGACCATAACTTCTTCGTCTTTCTCATCCTATTGCTATATCTCGGTGTCTCCCCAGGACCCACAGCTGAAAATGATGCGGCCTGTGGACTGCCACACTCTATTACCTGGGATGACCTTGACGGGCATCCCCTGGATGGCCGTGACGTGAGGGTCCGGCTCTGCCTTCGGGCAACACGAGTGTTGTGGCACTGCCCTCCTCAGTGGGCGGAGCGGGAGGAGCATCAGTCACAGGAAGGGGGAGTCAGATAGGCTGGACACCCCCAGAGTCTTCTGGTTGAAAGGCCCCGGGTTTTGCACCCAATGGTCCTCATTCCTGTGGGTGCCTGGGGGTCACTGGGCTCATCCCTAGAATAGAGGGGCAGCTGGAGGGAGATCCAGAAACTTCGTCATCGTCAGGGCCTGACACTCATGGATTCCCACCAGTGCCTGCACCATACAGTTGAAGCCCAGCCCCATGCATCTCATACCCTCATCCATGGAGTGCCACGACCTGTACCATGGAGTGCACATCCCCCAACATGGAGTCCACGTCCTGAGCCAAGGTCTAAACTGCGGACACCACCCATGCAGTGTTGGCCTGGTTGCCTCAGAGTGATGGCACCATCTCCTTGGACAGAATGGGCTGGGATTCCTCCAGTCCGCCTTGCAGGCCGAGGAGCAATGCTGACAATCCCTTCCTGATATTCGCGACTCTACCCTTGAGGTTCCAGCAGCTGTGGGATAACCGGACCCAGGGGCACATCATCGGCAAGAGGCTCAGCAGAGCTGTAGATTCTGGCGTCCTTCAGAGTGCCGGTTCCCTGAGAATTCCCTGCCTTCACCTGCTGTCGATCTTCAGCTCTGAAGTGCCCACCAGTGAGAGACTCAGAACCAATTGGATGTGAGTATCTGCAGTGGTGGCGGGTGCGGGTGACAGCTGTGACACCTCTTCTATGCTATTCTCCAAGAGATTTCCCTCGGAGCTGCTCAGAACCGTCATGTCCAGGTGAGCGAGAGACTAGTCCAGGGTGATCAACTGATTGACCTGCAAGGAAAGCGAGATGGCATTAGTGCATGGCAGGGGCATTAGAGTAGCAGAAACTAAACTCATGAGAGGCTTGCGCCATGGTTGGCTGTGTTGACGGTTCTCACTTTGTCTCTTGCACCCCCCCGCCTCCCCCCCCCCTCCCCCCACATCCCCCCCCCCCCCCCCCCCCCCTCCGCCCCGGCCTCACCTTTAGCACAGGTATGAGTCCTGCTCCTCGCTGGCCAGTTCAAGGTCTCTTTCCTCAGAGTGAGGGTCTTCAGCTTGGGCATCACTCCAGCAGGCTGTGCCACTCATGCTGAAGGCACTCGAGCTCATCCTGCAATGAGACAGGATGTGCGCTGGGTCAGATGGTAAAGATGCCTGGCATGCGTGGAAGGGGAGTTGGGGTAAGTGGATGTGAGGAGAAGAAGATCCACACGGGGGATAAGGGGGCATGCAGCAGCAGGGCGAGTGCTTCGACCCCTGAACTGGCTGTGAGTGAGCTGCATGTGGAAATGTGATGGGTGCGTTAATGAGTCCATGGAGATAAATGACTTACCCCGGCTGCACTTTTCCTGCACTGGATCCCCTCCTCTTACGTAGCGAGTTGGCGCTCACCCGAGGCCACTGCCTCCCAAGCAGCTGGCAGGCTTTTTGCCCGTATGAGAATGTGTCTCTGTTCCACTCCATCCAGCATCTTTATCAGGTCTCCCTCCGGGAACGGTGGGGCTGTCTTCCAGGCTACCATGCCCCCCTGATTGGACTGGGAACAAGTGCCAGAGAGACATTTAAAAGGTGCCCTCCCAACCCCCCGCATTGCTGAAATCCAGTGAAGCTCAGGCAAGCAAATCAGGTGCAGGCTGTCGCAAACACGGCGTGAAACTCGTGAGAGTCGACTCATTAAAGTGGCTGAAGACACGGCGATTGTGCTCACTGACAACACCAGCAGGATCCTCTCTGGTTTTCCCGCTGAGATCGACACTTTGAAAAATAACAGAAGATTCTGCCCAATGTTTGTGGAGGGCATTGTCCCAGTTCAGAGCTGAATGAAAACTCCTCGATGTAAAAATGGTTAGCTTACGTTGGTGGCACAGTGGTTAGCACTGCTGTCTCACAGCGCCAGGGAGCTGGGTTCAATTCTAGCCTCAGGTCACTGTCTGTGTGGAGTTTACACAGTAAGAGTTTTAACAACACCAGGTTAAAGTCCAACAGGTTTATTTGGTAGCAAATACCATTAGCTTTCGGAGCGCTGCTCCTTCGTCAGATGGAGTGGAAATCTGCTCTCAAACAGGGCACAGAGACACAAAATCAAGTTACAGAATACTGATTAGAATGCGAATCTCTACAGCCAACCAGGTCTTAAAGATACAGACAATGTGAGTGGAGGGAGCATTAAGCACAGGTTAAAGAGATGTGTATTGTCTCCAGACAGGACAGCCAGTGAGATTCTGCAAGTCCAGAAGGCAAGCTGTGGGGGTTACTGATAGTGTGACATAAACCCAACATCCCGGTTTAGGCCGTCCTCATGTGTGCGGAACTTGGCTATCAGTTTCTGCTCAGCGACTCTGCGCTGTCCTGTGTCGTGAAGGCCGCCTTGGAGAACGCTTACCCGAAGATCAGAGGCTGAATGTGGAGTTTGCACATTCTCCCCGTGTCTGCAAGGGTTTCCTCCGGGTGCTCCGGTTTCCTCCCACACTCCAAAGATGTGCGGGCTAGGTTGATTGGCCATGCTAAATTGACCCTGGTGTCAGGGGATTAGCAGGGTAAATATGCGGGGTAACGGGAATAGGGCCTGGGTGGGATTGTGGTCGGTGCAGACTCGGTGGGCCGAATGGCCTCCTTCTGCACTGTAGGGATTCTATGACTCTTACAGGAAATATATTTCCTTTCTTTGCGCTTCATATCTGTTGAACACACTCATGGGTTTCACAAATACTCGAAGAATACGCTTAGTGCCCGAAGACGGGGTGTCATCAATTTAAACAAATGGATATTGAATTTGATGGTCAGCCATGATCAAAATGAATGGCGGAGCAAACTCGAGGGGCCGAATGGCCTCTTCCTGCTTCTAGTTTCTATGATAAATATTAGTTCAATCCCAGACACTATTCTTTCCAAGCCTCCAAATATTGTTGATTAAATCAGTCGCTTTTACATGTGGCAGCACCTGAACTACACGGATGTTGAATAAGTTTGAATGTTTTCTTCTTATTGCATGATTTGCACAGAGCAGCCAAGAATTGGCCCTTTGAACCTGGGGTGTGGGCGAAGCCACAATGGTCTCACATCCTGTCTATTGGACAAGAATTGTAGACGTGGGGAGCTTCGAACTTTTTTGATCGGAAAGAGAGGCTGTGGTTAAATGTTTGTTTTACAAGCGAACTGGATTGTTTTCGAGGGCTAAAGCTGATGAGGGGGCGGACAAGAAAGCTTTGCATTTACCTTGACTGTTAAAGGAACACGATTCAAATGCCCAATTCTGCAGCAAAGGCGCAGCATTCATCAGAGTAAATCTAAATCATTATTTTTAATATTGAATTGATGTCCTCCACCTCAGTAAAAGCCGACAAGATTTGGAAGTTAAATATAAAGCTTACAGCACACACGGTGAAAGGTGTACACTCTGTGTGTTAATACAGTTTAATTGGGTAAGGCAGTTCAATGTATAATCTTACAAAGAAGCGGCTGAAAAAAGTCCAGGTATAAACACAAGCACAGGGCACTGGGAATGTCCTTGATCTTGCAGTCACCTTTTAACAACATATATAATACCGTCCGCTCTCTCTTTGCTCCCTTCCAGCGAGAAACCTTCAAACAGCCTTTCAACCACTCCCCTCTCCTTGCTTTCTCTGATATCTCAAATAGATACTTCCCCATTTCACCTGTAAACTCCTTTCCCAATTATTCAATTTTTTATTTTCCTCACGATTTAAATCGATTCCATGGTAACTGTTCATCTTCATTAGATTTCATTCAATTTTAAATGCGATCAAACATGCTCACTCGAGGTAACAGCTTTCCTCCTCTCTCTGATCATTCCCTCTCTCTGACCATTCCCTCTCTCCACTCTCTAACCATTCCCTCTCTCTCTCTCTGACCATGCCTCTCTCTCTCTCAATCTCTCTGACCCTGCATTCTCTCTGATCATTCCCTCTCTCTTTCTCTCTGGCTATTCTCTCTCTCTCCCGCTCGCTCTCTCACCATTCCCTCTCTCCCTCTCTTTCTCGCTCTCTCTGACTATTCCCACTCTCCCTCTGACCATTCCCTCTCTCTCCCCTGACCATTCTCTCTCTCTCTCTCTCTCTCGAACCATTTCCCCTTCTCTTTGACCATTCCGTCTCTCTCTCTGACCATTCCCTCTCTCTCTGAACATTCTCTCTCTCTCTGACCATTCCCTCTCTCTCTGTAATTCTGACCATTCCCTCTCTCTGACTGTTATCTCTCCCTATGACCATTCCCACTCTCCCTTTCTCTCTCTCTATCTGACCATTCCCTCTCTCTGACCATTCTCTCTCTCTCTGACCATTCCCTCTCTCTCTCTCTCTGACCATTCCCTCCCTCTATGACCATTCTCTCTCTCTCTCTGACCATTCCCTCCCTCTCTGACCATTCTCTCTCTCTCTCTGACCATTCCCTCCCTCCCTCTCTCACCATTCCCTCTCTCTCTGACTATTCCCTCTCCCTCTGACTATTCTCTCTCTCTCTCTCTTACCATTCCCTCTCTCTCTCTCTGACCATTCCCTCCCTCTCTGAGCATTCCCTCTCTCTCTGACCATTCTCTCTCTCTCTGACCATTCCCTCCCTCTGCCCATTCCCACTCTCTCTAACCATTCTCTCTCTCTCTGACCATTCCCCCTCACTCTGACCATTCCCTCTCTCTCTCTCTGACCATTCCCTCTCTCTCTGACCATTCCCTCCCTCTAGAACATAGAACATAGAACATTACAGCGCAGAACAGGCCCTTCGGCCCACGATGTTGCACCGACCAGTTAAAAAAAAAAACTGTGACCCTCCAACCTAAACCAATTTCTTTTCGTCCATGAACCTATCTACGGATCTCTTAAACGCCCCCAAACTAGGCGCATTTACTACTGATGCTGGCAGGGCATTCCAATCCCTCACCACCCTCTGGGTAAAGAACCTACCCCTGACATCGGTTCTATAACTACCCCCCCTCAATTTAAAGCCATGCCCCCTCGTGCTGGATTTCTCCATCAGAGGAAAAAGGCTATCACTATCCACCCTATCTAAACCTCTAATCATCTTATATGTTTCAATAAGATCCCCTCTTAGCCGCCGCCTTTCCAGCGAAAACAATCCCAAATCCCTCAGCCTCTCCTCATAGGATCTCCCCTCCATACCAGGCAACATCCTGGTAAACCTCCTCTGCACCCTCTCCAAAGCCTCCACATCCTTCCTGTAATGTGGGGACCAGAACTGCACACAGTACTCCAAGTGCGGCCGCACCAGAGTTGTGTACAGTTGCAACATAACGCTACGACTCCTAAATTCAATCCCCCTACCAATAAACGCCAAGACACCATATGCCTTCTTAACAACCTTATCTACTTGATTCCCAACTTTCAGGGATCTATGCACACATACACCTAGATCCCTCTGCTCCTCCACACTATTCAAAGTCCTCCCGTTAGCCCTATACTCAACACATCTGTTATTCCTACCAAAGTGAATTACCTCACACTTCTCCGCATTAAACTCCATCCGCCACCTCTCGGCCCAACTTTGCAACCTGTCTAAGTCTTCCTGCAAACTACGACACCCTTCCTCACTGTCTACCACACCACCGACTTTGGTGTCATCAGCAAATTTGCTAATCCACCCAACTATACCCTCATCCAGATCATTAATAAATATTACAAACAGCAGTGGCCCCAAAACAGATCCCTGAGGTACACCACTTGTAACCGCACTCCATGATGAATATTTACTATCAACCACCACCCTCTGTTTCCTATCCGCTAGCCAATTCCTGATCCAATTTCCTAGATCACCCCCAATCCCATACATCTGCATTTTCTGCAGAAGCCTACCATGGTGAACCTTATCAAACGCCTTACTAAAATCCATATATACCACGTCCACTGCCTTGCCCCCATCCACCTCCTTGGTCACTTTCTCAAAAAACTCAATAAGGTTAGTAAGGCACGACCTACCTGCCACAAAACCATGCTGACTATCACCTATCAATTCATTACTCTCCAAATAACTATAAATCCTATCCCTTATAATTTTTTCCAACATCTTGCCGACAACAGAAGTGAGACTCACCGGTCTATAATTCCCGGGGAAGTCTCTGTTCCCCTTCTTAAACAATGGGACAACATTCGCTAACCTCCAATCTTCTGGTACTATACCAGAGGCCAACGACGACCTGAAGATCAGAGCCAGAGGCTCTGCAATCACTTCTCTTGCCTCCCAGAGAATCCTTGGATAAATCCCATCCGGACCAGGGGATTTATCTATTTTCAGACCCTCCAGAATATCCTGCACATCCTCCTTATCAACTGTAATACTGTCTATTCTACTCCCTTGCAACCCAGTGTCCTCCTCAGCTATATTCATGTCCCCTTGCGTGAACACTCTCTCTCTGACCATTCCCTCCCTCTCTGACCATTCCCTCCCTCTCTCTCTCTCTGACCATTCCCTCCCTCTCTGACCATTCCCTCTCTCTCTGACCATTCTCTCTCCCTCTCTGACCATTCTCTCTCTCACTCTCTGACCATTCCCTCTCTCACTGACCATTCCCTCCCTCTCTGACCATTCTCTCTCACTCTCTGACCATTCCCTCTCTCACTGACCATTCCCTCTCTTTCTGACCATTCCCTCTCTCCCTCTCTCTCAGACCATTCTAGAACAAAGAACAAAGACCAATACAGCACAGGAACAGGCCCTTCGGCCCTCCAAGCCCGCGCCGCACCCTGGTCCAAACTAGACCATTCTTTTGTATCCCTCAATTCCCACTCTCTCGCTCTCTCTGACCATTCCCTCCCTCTCTGACCATTCTCTCTCTCTCTCTGACCATTCCCTCCCTCTCTCTCTCTCACCATTCCCTCTCTCTCTGACTATTCCCTCTCCCTCTGACTATTCTTTCTCTCTCTCTCTTACCATTCCCTCTCTCTCTTTCTGATCATTCCCTCTCTCACTGACCATTCCCTCTCTCTGCCCATTCCCACTCTCTCTGACCATTCTCTCTCCCTCTTTGTCCATTCCCTCTCTCACTGACCATTCACTCTCTCTCTGACCATTCCCTCTCTCTCTCTGACCATTCCCTCCCTCTATGTCCACTCTCTCCCTCTCTCTGACCATTCCCTCTCTCTCTCTCTGCCCATTCCCACTCTCTCTGACCATTCCCTCCCTCTCTGACCATTCTCTCTCTGTCTCTCTGACCATTTCCTCTCTCTCTCTGACCATTCCCTCCTCTCTGACCATTCTCTCTCTCTCTCCCGACCATTCCCTCTCTGACCATTCTCTCTCCTCTCTGACCATTCCCTCTCTCTGCCCATTCCCACTCTCTCTGACCATTCTCTCTATCTCTCTCTCTGACCATTTCCTCTCTCTCTCTCTTTCTCTCTGATCATTCTCTCTCTCTCTCTGACCATTCCCTCTCTCTCTCTCTCTGACCATTCTGTCTCTCTGACCATTCCGTCTCGCTCTGAAATTCTGACCATTCCCTCTCTCTGACCGTTATCTCTCTATGACCATTCTCACTCTCTCTCCCTTTCTCTCTCTCTCTCAGACCATTCCCTCTCTATCTGACCATTCCCTCTCTCTCAGACCATTCTCTCTCACTCTGACCATTCCCTCTCTCTCTCTCTCTGACCATTCCCTCCCTCTCTGACCATTCTCTCTCTCTCTCCGACCATTCGCTCCCTCTCTGACCATTCTCTCTCTCTCCGACCATTCCCTCTCTCTCTGACCATTCCCTCTCTCTCTCTGACCATTCTCTCTCTCTCTGACCATTCTCTCTCTCTCTCCGACCATTCCCTCTCTCTCTCCGACCATTCCCTCTCTCTCTCTCTCTGACCATTCCCTCTCTCTCTCTGACCATTCCCTCTCTCTCTGACTATTCCCTCTCCCTCTGACCATTCTCTCTCTCTCTCTCTGACCATTCCCTCCCTCTCTGACCATTCCCTCTCTCTCTCTCTCTGACCATTCTCTCTCTCTCTCTCTCTCTGACCATTCTCTCCCTCTCTGACCATTCCCTCTCTCTCTCTCTGACCATTCCCACTCTCTCTGACCATTCTCTCCCTCTCTGACCATTCCCTCTCTCTAACCATTCCTTCCCTCTATGACCTCTCTCTATCTCTCCGACCATTCACTCTCTCCCTCTGACCATTCCCTCCCTCTCTCTATCTCTGACCATTCCCTCTCTCTCTCTCTGACCATTCCCTCCCTCTCTCTCTCTCTCTCTCATCATTCCCTCTCTCTCTGACTATTCCCTCTCCCTCTGACTATTCTCTCTCTCTCTCTTAACATTCCCTCTCTCTCTCTCTTTCTCTCTATGACCATTCCCTCTCTCTCTGAGCATTCCCTCTCTCTCTGACCATTCTCTCTCTCTCTCTGACCATTCCCTCTCTCACTGACCATTCCCTCTCTCTGCCCATTCCCACTCTCTCTGGCCATTCTCTCTCCCTCTCTGACCATTCCCTCCCCCTCTGACCATTCACTCTCTCTCTCTCTGACCATTCCCTCTCTCTCTCTGACCATTCCCTCCCTCTATGACCATTCTCTCCCTCTCTCTGACCATTCCCTCTCTCTCTCTGACCATTCCCTCTCTCTGCCCATTCCCACTCTCTCTAACCATTCTCTCTCTCACTGACCATTCCCTCTCTCACTGACCATTCCCTCTCTCTCTCTCTGACCATTCACTCTCTCTCTCTCTGACCATTCCCTCTCTCCCTGACCATTCCCTCCCTCTATGACCATTCTCTCTATCTCTCTGACCATTCCCTCTCCCTCTGACCATTCCCTCCCTCTCTGACCATTCTCCCTCCCTGACCATTCTCTCTCTCTCTCTCTCACCATTCCCTCCCTCTCTGACCATTCCCTCCCTCTCTGACCATTCTCTCTCCCTCTCTGACCATTCCCCTCTCTCTCTCTGACCATTCCCTCTCTCACTGACCATTCCCTCCCTCTCTGACCATTCCCTCTCTTTCTGACCATTCCCTCTCTCTCTCTCTCTGACCATTCTAGAACAAAGAACAAAGAACAATACGGCACAGGAACAGGTCCTTTGGCCCTCCAAGCCCGCGCCGCTCCCTGGTCCAAATTAGACCATTCTTTTGTATCCCTCCATTCCCACTCTCTCTCTCTGACCATTCCCTCCCTCTCTGACAATTCTCTCTCTCTCCCTGACCATTCCCTTTCTCTCTGACGATTCTCTCTCTCTCTCTCTCTGACCATTCCCTCTCTCTCTGACCATTCCCTCCCTCTCTCTCTCTCTCTGTCTCTCTCATCATTCCCTATCTCTCTGACTATTCCCTCTCTCTCTGACTATTCTCTCTCTCTCTTACCATTCTCTCTCTCTCTCTCTCTATGACCATTCCCTCCCTCTCTGAGCATTCCCTCTCCTCTGACCATTCTCTCTCTCTCTCTGACCATTCCCTCTCTCACTGACCATTCCCTCTCTCTGCCCATTCCCACTCTCTCTGACCATTCTCTCTCCCTCTCTGACCATTCCCTCCCTCCCTGACCATTCACTCTCTCTCTGACCATTCCCTCTCTCTCTCTGACCATTCCCTCCCTCTATGACAATTCTCTCCCTCTCTCTGACCATTCCCTCTCTCTCTCTCTGACCATTCCCTCTCCCTCTCTGAGCATTTCCTCTCTCTCTGACCATTCACTCTCTCTCCCTGACCATTCCCTCTCTCTCTAACCATTCTCTCTCTCTTTGACCATTCCCTCTCTCTCTGACCATTCCCTCTCTCTCTTTGACCATTCCCTCTCTCTCTGACCATTCCCACTCACTCTCTCTCTCTCTCTGACCATCCTCTCTCTCTCTCTCTCTGATCATTCCCTCTCTCTCACTCTCTCTCTCTGACCATTCTCTCTCTCTCTCTCTGACCATTCCCTCTCTCTGACCATTCCCTCTCTCTCTCTCTCTGACCATTCTCCCTCTCTCTCTGACCATTCCCCCTCTCTGACCATTCCCTCTCTCTCTCTCTCTGACCATTCCCTCTCCTTCTGACCATTCCCTCTCTCTCTCTGACCATTCTCTCTCTCTGACCATTCCCTCTCTCTCTGACCATTCCCTCTCTCTGACCATTCCCACCCTCTCTGACCATTCCCTCTCTCTCTCTCTCTCTCTGACCATTTTCTCTCTCTCTCTCTCTGACCATTCCCTCTCTCTGGCCATTCCCTCTCTCTCTCTCTCTGACCATTCCCTCTCCCTCTGACCATTCCCTCTCTATCTGACCATTCCCTCTCTCTCTCTGACCATTCTCTCTCTCTCACTGACCATTGCCTCTCTCTCTGACCATTCCCTCTCTCTCTCTCTGACCATTCCCTCCCTCTCTGACCATTCCCTCTCTCTCTGACCATTCCCTCCCTCTCTGACCATTCTCTCTCTCTCTGACCATTCTCTCTCTCTCACTGACCGTTGCCCCTCTCTCTGACCATTCCCTCTCTCTCTCTCTGACCATTCCCTCTCTCACTGACAATTCCCTCCCTCTCCGACCAGTCCCTCTCTTTCCGACCATTCCCTCTCTCTCTCTCTCTCAGACCATTCTAGAACAAAGAACAAAGAACAATACAGCCCTTCGGCCCTCCAAGCCCGCACCGCTCCCTGGTCCAAACTAGACCATTCTTTTGTATCCCTCCATTCCCACTCTCTCTCTCTCTCTCTCTGACCATTCCTTCCCTCTCTGACCATTCTCTCTCTCTCTCTGACCATTCCCTCTCTCTCTGATCATTCCCTCCCTCTCTGAGCATTTCCTCTCTCTCTGACCATTCTCTCTCCCTCTCTGGCAATTCCCTCTCTCGCTCTCTCTCTGACCATTCCCTCTCTCTGACCATTCCCTTGCTCTCTGACCATTCCCTCCGTCTCTGACCATTCACTCTCTCGCTACCTGACCATTCCCTTTCTCTCTGACCATTCTCTATCTCTCCCTGACCATTCCCTCTCTCTCTGACTATTCCCTCTCCCTCTGACCATTCCCTCTCTCTCTGACCATTCTCTCTCTCTCTCTCTCCGACCATTCTTTCTCTCTCTGACCATTCTCTCTCTCTCTCTGACCATTCCCTCTCTCTCTGACCATTCTTTCCCTCTCTGACCATTCTCTCTCTCTGACCATTGCCTCTCTCTCTCTGACCATTCCCTCTCTCTCTCACTATTCCCTCTCTCTCTGACCATTCCCTCTCTCTCTGACCATTCACACTCTCTCTCTCTGACCATTCCATCTCTCTCTCTCTCTCTGACCATTCCCTCTCTCTCTCTGACCATTCTCTCTCTCTCCCTGACCATTCCCTTTCTCTCTGACCATTCTCTCTCTTTCTCTGACCATTCCCTCTCTCTCTGATCATTCCCTCTCTCTCTGACCATTCCCTCTCTCTCTCACCATTCCCTCTCTCTCTCACCATTCCCTCTCTCTCTGACCATTCCCGCCTTTATGACCATTCTCTCCCTCTCTCTGACCATTCCCTCCCTTTCTGACCATTCTCTCTCTCCCTGACCATTCTCTCTCTCTCTCTGACCAAAGCCTCTCTCTCTGACCATTACCTCCCTCTCTGACCATTCCTCCTCTCTCTGACCATTCTCTCTCTCTCTCTCCCTCTCTCTGACCATTGCCCCTATCTCTGACCATTCCCACTGTCTCTCTGACCATTCCCTCTCTCTCTCTGACCATTCTCTCTCTCTCTGACCATTCCCTCTCTCTCTCTGACCATTCCCTCTCTCTCTGCCCATTCCCATTCTCTCTAACCATTCTCTCTCTCTTTGACCATTCCCTCTCTCTCTGACCATTCACACTCTCTCTCTCTCTGACCATCCTCTCTCTCTCTCTCTCGGACCATTCCCCCTCTCTCTCTCTCTGACCATTCCCTCTCTCTCTCTGGCCATTCTCTCTCTCTCTCCGACCATTCCCTCTCTCTCTCTGACCATTCCCTCTCTCTCTGCCCATTCCCATTCTCTCTAACCATTCTCTCTCTTTGACCATTCCCACTCTCTCTCTCTGACCATCCTCTCTCTCGCTCTCTCTCTGACCATTCCCTCTCTCTCTCTCTCTCTGAACATTCTCTTTCTCTCTCTCTCTCTGACCATTCCCTCTCTCTGACCATTCCCTCTCTCTCTCTCTCTGACCATTCTCCCTCTCTCTCTCTCTCTGACCATTCCCTTTCTCTCTGACCATTCCCTCCGTCTCTGACCATTCACGCTCTCGCTACCTGACCATTCCCTTTCTCTCTGACCATTCTCTCTCTCTCTCCCTGACCATTCCCTTTCTCTGACTATTCCCTCTCCCTCTGACTGTTCCCTCTCTCTCTGAGTATTCTCTCTCTCTCTCTCTCCGACCATTCTTTCTCTCTCTGACCATTCTCTCTCTCTCTCCCTCCGACCATTCTTTCTCTCTCTGACCATTCCCTCTCTCTCTGACCATTCCCTCCCTCTCTGACAATTCTCTCTCTCTCTGACCATTCCCTCTCTCTCTCACCATTCCCTCTCTCTCTCTGACCATTCTTTCTCTCACTCTGACCATTCTCTTTCTCTCTCCCTCTCTGACCATTGCCCCTCTCTCTGACCATTCTCTCTCTCTCTGACCATTCCCTCTCTCTGCCCATTCCAACTCTCTCTGACCATTCCCTCTCTCTCTCTCTCTCTGACAATTCTCTCTCTCTCTGACCATTTCATCTCTCTCTCTGACCATTCCCTCCCTCTCTGACCATTCTCTCTCTCTCCCTGACCATTCCCTTTCTCTCTGACCATTCTCTCTCTTTCTCTGACCATTCCCTCTCTCTCTGATCATTCCCTCTCTCTCTGACCATTCCCTCTCTCTCACCATTCCCTCTCTCTCTCACCATTCCCTCTCTCTCTGACCATTCCCGCCTTTATGACCATTCTCTCTCTCTCTCTGACCATTCCCTCCCTTTCTGACCATTCTCTCTCTCCCTGACCATTCTCTCTCTCTCTGACCAAAGCCTCTCTCTCTGACCATTCCCTCCCACTCTGACCATTCCCCCTCTCTCTCTCTGACCATTCTCTCTCTCTCTCTCCCTCTCTCTGACCATTCCCTCTGTCTCTCTGACCATTCCCTCTCTCTCTCTCTGACCATTCTCTCTCTCTCTCTGACCATTCCCTCTCTCTCTCTCTCTCTGACCATTCCCTCTCTCTCTCTGACCATTCTCTCTCTCTCTGACCATTCCCTCTCTCTCTGCCCATTCCCATTCTCTCTAACCATTCTCTCTCTTTGACCATTCCCTCTCTCTCTGACCATTCACACTCTCTCTCTCTGACCATCCTCTCTCTCTCTCTCTCTGACCATTTCCTCTCACTCTCTCTCTCTGACCATTCTCTTTCTCTCTCTCTCTCTCTGACCATTCCCTCTCTCTGACCATTCCCTCTCTCTCTCTCTCTCTGACCATTCTCCCTCTCTCTCTCTCACTGACCATTCCCTCTCTCTGACCATTCCCTCTCTCTCTCTCTCTGACCATTCCCTCTCCCTCTGACCATTCCCATTCTCTCTAACCATTCTCTCTCTTTGACCATTCCCTCTCTCTCTGACCATTCACACTCTCTCTGACCATTCCCTCTCTCTCTGCCCATTCCCATTCTCTCTAACCATTCTCTCTCTTTGACCATTCCCTCTCTCTCTGACCATTCACACTCTCTCTCTCTGACCATCCTCTCTCTCTCTCTCTCTGACCATTTCCTCTCACTCTCTCTCTCTGACCATTCTCTTTCTCTCTCTCTCTCTCTGACCATTCCCTCTCTCTGACCATTCCCTCTCTCTCTCTCTCTCTGACCATTCTCCCTCTCTCTCTCTCACTGACCATTCCCTCTCTCTGACCATTCCCTCTCTCTCTCTCTCTGACCATTCCCTCTCCCTCTGACCATTCCCTCTCTATCTCATCATTCCCTCTCTCTCTCTGACCATTCTCCCTCTCTCACTGACCATTGCTTCTCTCTCTCTGACCATTCCCTCTCTCTCTCTCTCTCTCTGACCATTCTCCCTCTCTCTCTCTCTCTGACCATTCCCTCTCTCTGACCATTCCCTCTCCCTCTGACCATTCTCTCTCTCTCTGACCATTCTCTCTCTCTCACTGACCATTGCCCCTCTCTCTGACCATTCCACTTTTCTCTGACCATTCCCTCCGTCTCTGACCATTCACGCTCTCGCTACCTGACCATTCCCTCTCTCTCCCTGACCATTCCCTTTCTCTGACTATTCCCTCTCCCTCTGACTGTTCCCTCTATCTCTGACCATTCTCTCTCTCTCTCCGACCATTCTTTCTCTCTCCGACCATTCTTTCTCTCTCTGACCATTCCCTCTCTCTCTGACCATTACCTCCCTCTCTGACAATTCTCTCTCTCCGACCATTCCCTCTCTCTGACCATTCCCTCTCTCTCTCACCATTCCCTCTCTCTCTGACCATTCCCTCTCTCTCTGACCATTCCCGCCTTTATGACCATTCTCTCTCTCTCCCTGACCATTCTCTCTCTCTCTGACCAAAGCCTCTCTCTCTGACCATTCCCTCCTTCTCTGACCATTCCCCCTCTCTCTCTCTGACCATTCTCTCTCTCTCTCTGACCATTCCCTCTCTCTCTGCCCATTCCCATTCTCTCTAACCATTCTCTCTCTCTTTGACCATTCCCTCTCTCTCTGACCATTCACACTCTCTCTCTCTGACCATTCCATCTCTCTCTCTCTCTCTGACCATTCCCTCTCTCTCTCTGACCATTCTCTCTCTCTCTGACCATTTTCTCTCTCTGCCCATTCCCATTCTCTCTAACCATTCTCTCTCTCTTTGACCATTCCCTCTCTCTCTGACCATTCACACTCTCTCTCTCTGACCATTCTCTCTCTCTCTCTCTCTCTTACCATTCCCTCTCTCTCTCTCTCTCTGACCATTCTCTTTCTCTCTCTCTCTCTGACCATTCCCTCTCTCTGACCATTCCCTCTCTCTCTCTCTCTCTGAGCATTCTCCCTCTCTCTCTCTGACCATTCCGTCTCTCTGACCATTCCCTCTCCCTCTGACCATTCCCTCTCTATCTGATCATTCCCTCTCTCTCTCTGACCATTCTCCCTCTCTCACTGACCATTGCCTCTCTCTCTCTGACCATTCCCTCTCTCTCTCTCTCTGACCATTCCCTCCCTCTCTGACCATTCCCTCTCTCTCTGACCATTCCCTCCCTCTCTGACCATTCTCTCTCTCTCTGACCATTCTCTCTCTCTCTCTGACCATTCCCTCTCTCTCTCTCTCTGACCATTACCTCCCTCTCTGACCATTCCCTCTCTCTCTGACCATTCCCTCCCTCTCTGACCATTCTCTCTCGCTCCGACCATTCTCTCTCTCTCTCTGACCATTCCATTTCTCTCTCTCTCTGACCATTCCCTCTCTCTCTCTCTCTGACCATCCTCTCTCTCTCTCTCTCTGACCATTCCCTCTCTCTCTCTGACCATTGCCCCTCTCTGACCATTCCCTTTCTCTCTGACCATTCCCTCCGTCTCTGACCATTCACGCTCTCGCTACCTGACCATTCCCTTTCTCTCTGACCATTCTCTCTCTCTCCCTGACCATTCCCTTTCTCTGACTATCCCCTCTCCCTCTGACTGTTCCCTCTCTCTCTGACCATTCTCTCTCTCTCTCTCTCTCCGACCATTCTTTCTCTCTCTGACCATTCTCTCTCTCTCTCTCTCCGACCATTCCCTCTCTCTCTCACCATTCCCTCCCTCTCTGACCATTCCCTCCCTCTCTGACAATTCTCTCTCTCTCTGACCATTCCCTCTCTTGCTGACCATTCCCTCTCTCTCTGACCATTCTCTCTCTCACTGACCATTGCCCCGATCTCTGACCATTCTCTCTTTCTCTGACTATTCCTGCTCTCACTGACCACTCTCTCTCTCTCACTGACCATTCTTGCTCTCTGCCCATTCCCACTCTCACTGACCATTCCCTCTCTCTCACTGACCAATCCCCCTCTCTCCGACCATTCTCTCTCTCTCTGACCATTCCCTCTCTCACTGGCCATTCTCTCTCTCTCACAGACCATTCCCTCTCTCTGCCCATTCCCTCTCTCTCTGACCATTCCCTCCCTCTTTGACCATTCCCTCGGTCTCTGACCATTCACTCTCTCTCTACCTGACCATTCCCTTTCTCTCTGACCATTCTCTCTCTCTCTCTGACCATTCCCTCTCTCTCTCTCTATGACCATTCCCTCTCTCTCTCTCTCTCTGACCATTCCCTCTCTCTCTGACCATTCTCTCTCTCTCTCTCTGACCATTCCCTCTCTCTCTCTGACCATTCCCTCTCTCTCTCTGACCATTCCCTCTCTCTCTCTCTCTGACCATTCCCTCTCTCTCTGACCATTCCCTCTCTCTCTCTCTCTGACCATTCCCTCTCTCTCTGACCATTCCCTCTCTCTCTCTCTCTGACCATTCTCTCTCTCTCTCTCTGACCATTCCCTCTCTCTCTGACCATTCCCTCTCTCTCTCTCTCTCTGACCATTCTCTCTCTCTCTCTCTATGACCATTCCCTCTCTCTCTGACCATTCCCTCTCTCTCTCTCTCTGACCATTCTCTCTCTCTCTCTCTGACCATTCCCTCTCTCTCTGACCATTCCCTCTCTCTCTCTCTCTCTGACCATTCTCTCTCTCTCTCTCTGACCGTTCCCTCTCTCTCTCTCTCTGACCATTCCCTCTCTCTCTCTCTCTCTGACCATTCCCTCTCTCTCTCTCTCTCTGACCATTCCCTCTCTCTCTGACCATTCCCTCTCTCTCTCTCTGACCATTCCCTCTCTCTCTGACCATTCCCTCTCTCTCTCTCTCTGACCATTCTCTCTCTCTCTCTCTCTGACCATTCCCTCTCTCTCTGACCATTCCCTCTCTCTCTCTCTCTCTGACCATTCTCTCTCTCTCTCTCTCTGACCATTCCCTCTCTCTCTGACCATTCCCTCTCTCTCTCTCTGACCATTCTCTCTCTCTCTCTCTCTGACCATTCCCTCTCTCTCTGACCATTCCCTCTCTCTCTCTCTCTCTGACCATTCCCTCTCTCTCTCTCTCTGACCATTCCCTCTCTCTCTCTGACCATTCCCTCTCTCTCTCTCTCTCTGACCATTCTCTCTCTCTCTCTGACCATTCCCTCTCTCTCTCTCTCTCTGACCATTCTCTCTCTCTCTCTCTCTGACCATTCCCTCTCTCTCTGACCATTCCCTCTCTCTCTCTCTCTCTGGCCATTCTCTCTCTCTCTGACCATTCCCTCTCTCTCTCTCTCTCTGGCCATTCTCTCTCTCTCTGACCATTCTCTCTCTCTCTCTCTCTCTGTCCATTCCCTCTCTCTCTCTCTCCCGGTTCTTACCGATGTAGAAGTTTGTTGCTGTTCTCATTTGCCGGTGTTTGCTGATCACATAAATCACCAGCCCGTTCCCGAGCAGCCCGAGCAACATGATCAGAGCGAAGAGCAGCGGAACCAGCCAGGCATCGGTCAGGAACGGAGCCTCCCCGTCCCCGTCCCCGGTCCCGTTCACCAGCGACACATTCCGCCAGGATACCGTCCCGGTGTCCGGGAGAGGAGCTGGGCTCCCGGTAACCGGCTCCATCCGCGCACACACCGACCCCGGGAGCCTGATCCCCCACCACCGGTACCGGGTCTCTGATCCCTGTCGGTACCGGGTCTCTGATCCCTGTCGGTACCGGGACTCTGATCCCTGTCGGTACCGGGTCTCTGATCCCTGTCGGTACCGGGTCTCTGATCCCTGTCGGTACCGGGTCTCTGATCCCTGTCGGTACCGGGTCTCTGATCCCCCCCCTGTCGGTACCGGGTCTCTGATCCCTGTCGGTACCGGGTCTCTGATCCGCCTGTCGGTACCGGGTCTCTGATCCCCCTGTCGGTACCGGGTCTCTGATCCCCCTGTCGGTACCGGGTCTCTGATCCCCCCCCCCTGTCGGTACCGGGACTCTGATCCCCCTGTCGGTACCGGGTCTCTGATCCCCCTGTCGGTACCGGGACTCTGATCCCTGTCGGTACCGGGTCTCTGATCCCCCCCTGTCGGTACCGGGTCTCTGATCCCTGTCGGTACCGGGACTCTGATCCCCCTGTCGGTACCGGGTCTCTGATCCCTGTCGGTACCGGGTCTCTGATCCCCCTGTCGGTACCGGGTCTCTGATCCCCCTGTCGGTACCGGGACTCTGATCCCTGTCGGTACCGGGTCTCTGATCCCCCTGTCGGTACCGGGTCTCTGATCCCCCTGTCGGTACCGGGACTCTGATCCCTGTCGGTACCGGGGTATCTGATCCCCCTGTCGGTACCGGGTCTCTGATCCCCCCCTGTCGGTACCGGGTCTCTGATCCCTGTCGGTACCGGGACTCTGATCCCCCCCTGTCGGTACCGGGACTCTGATCCCCCTGTCGGTACCGGGTCTCTGATCCCCCTGTCGGTACCGGGACTCTGATCCCCCTGTCGGTACCGGGTCTCTGATCCCTGTCGGTACCGGGGTATCTGATCCCCCTGTCGGTACCGGGTCTCTGATCCCCCTGTCGGTACCGGGTCTCTGATACTCCCCGGCTCTTCAATCTGGTCTCTTTATAAATCCCCGGGTTGATAACACGTGGGAGCAGTGTGGGGAGGGAGCGCTGGCTGAGCCTTGCTGCTCTCACACATCCTCTGGCTTTTCATCCATTCTGGATGGTTTAGTTTGCGAGACTTTCTCCAAATGTTCCAGTTTTGTCTCAAATTTCACCAGCCAGAATTTAACTCACTCGGCGATTTCAAAGCCTGACCTGTTTTGATGTGTGTCACTGTTAAAACATAAAAGTGGCTGCAACCATTAATGGGTTTGCGCTGTTTCTTACACTCGCTAATCAGGCATCTCATTTCCCTAGCGAACATTCCCCACAGTTTATTTCATTTATTAGTGTCACAAGTAGGCTTACATTAACACTGCAATGAAGTTACTGTGAAAATCACCTAGTCGTCACACTCAGGCGCCTGTTCGGGTTACACTGAGGGAGAATTTAGCACGGCCAATGCACCTAACCAGCACGTCTTTCGGACTGTGGGAGGAAACCAGAGCACCTGTGTGAAACCCATGCAGACACGGGGAGAATGTACAGGCTCCGCACAGATAGTGACTCAAGCTGGGAATCGAACCCGGGTCCCTGGGGCTGTGAGGTAGCGGTGTTAACACCTAAAAACAACTGCAACCAAGGTCAAGTCCAGAAACTACTTGATTTCCAGACCAGTCAGCTCAAAGTGGAGTGGATGCTGCAACCTCCATCCTCAAACTTCAGCACTCTGACTCTCTCACTCAGAATACTGCACGTTCAAGATCACACATACACTACAGGAACACTACACTCAGCACCACTCCCTTGGCTCCCTGTCCTGGTAAACATTACTCCTCCAAATATCCACTGACTTACAACACCCCACAAAATGATAGAAAAAGTTCACAATGCTCCCCACTTGTCACTACATGCTGATCTATTCAGTCCACCCAAAATACGACTCCCATTAAGAAGGTGGATCTGAAAAACCTTCTCATACAGGACTTCAAAGCAAATTCCACCTGGACAAATGACTGAGGATCATTAGACACCACAAACAAGTACCTGGTTTCAAACCCAATTCAACAGCTGCCTGGTTTCAACCTTTTTTGATTTAATTTGATTTATTATTATGTGAAATGGCATACAGTGAAAAGTATTGTTTCTTGCCCCAGACAAAAAATACCATTCATAAAGTACATCGGGGAGAAGGAAAGGAGAGGGTGCAGAATGTGGTGTTACAGTCATAGCTAGGGTGTAGAGAAAGATAAACTTAATATGAGGTAGGTCCATTCAAAAGTGATGGCAGCAGGGAAGAAACTGTTCTTGAGTCGGTTGGTACGTGACCTCAGACTTTTGTATCTTTTTCCCGACGGAAAAGGGTGGAAGAGAGAATGTCCGGGGTTCATGGGGTTCTTGATGGTTGGCTTGTGTGATGGACTGGGCTTAGTTCATAGCCCTTTGTAGTTACTTGCGGTTTTGGTCAGAGCAGGAGCCATACTAAGCTGTGATACATCCAGAAATGATGCTTTCTATGGTGCACCTGTAAAATTTGATGAGGGTCATAGCGGACATGCCGACTTTCCTTAGTCTCCTGAGAAAGTAGAGGCGTTGGGCTTCCTTAACTATACCGTTGGTGTAGAGGGACAGGTTGTTGGTGATCTGGAAACATAGAAACCTGAAGCTCTCGACCATTTCCACTTCATCCCCGTTGATATAGACAGGGATATGTTCTCCACTTTGCTTCCTGAAGTCATTGATTATCTCCATTTTGTTGACATTGAGGGAGAAATTATTGTCGTCGCACCAGTTCACCAGATTCTCTATCTCTTTATTGTACTCTGTCTCGTCATCGTTTGATATCTGACCCACTGTGGTGGTGTCATTAGCAAACTCGAAAAATTGAACTGGAGGGGAATTTAGCCACACAATCATAACTGTATGAGGAGTATAACAAGAGGCTGAGGACACAGCCTTGCGGGGCACCGGTGTTGAGGATGATCGTGGAGGAGGTGTTGTTGTCTATCCTTACTGATTGCGGTCTGTGGGTTAGGGCATCTAGAATCCAGTCGCAGAGGGAAGTGCTGAGCCCGAGGCCACGGAGTTTGGAGATAAGTTTTGTAGGAATAATGGTGTTGAAGGCTGAGCTGTAGTCAACAAATAGGAGTCTGACATAGGTGTCTTTGGGAAAGAGTGGCCCACCCTCAACAGGCTCAGCACTGACCACGGTCCCTTCTTGGCCAACAGCCAAAGATGGGGCATTAGTGCCAGCCCCCTATGTAGCTCTGAGAGAGAGCAAACTATGCACCACATCATAGAAGAGTATCCAATCCACAAACTCAGCAGAGGCCTATCCGCACCCACACAGCAGGATCAGAAGAAACTGCTTGGTTTAGGGACTTTGCGTTCGCTAAATAAAATCAAGGAGAGTGTTGTGACAGAATTTCCAATAAAATCTTATCTTGTTTACCTGTTGCATTTTCTAATGTTTGTGTATGAGTTAACCACAAGAATAAATCAGAAATTCAATTTACAAAGGTTGAGATGACCATCAAAGTGGCAGTAATTAATGACAAGGTTGAATTTTCAGAGCAGTATGTTGCCAGCTCTATCAGGAGCTGAAGTGATGAATAACATTTCTTCAATGTAAAAGATCCTCTGCGGCTAAGTGTTAATGATATAGCTGGATTCAATATTAAGATTACCAGTAATGTACTCCAGTCCCAAACAAGATTCTTGAACTTAAAGCCAATTACATGGGCATGAGGAGACAGTTGGCAAAGGTTCATCGACTGAACAGTATGATGGTAAGTAAACAGTAGGAATAGTTAAAGAGCATTTCTGTGGGTCCCTGGGTTACTAGTCCAGTGACAATACCACTACGCCACTGCCTCCGTGGTTTACTAAGGAGGTTGAATCTCTTGTGAAGAGGAAGAAGGAGACTTATGTTAAGATGAGACGTGAAGGCTCAGTTAGGGCACTTGAGAGTTGCAAGTTAGCCAGGAAGGACCTAAAGAAAGAGTTAAGAAGAGCCAGGAGGGGACATGAGAAGTCTTTGGCAGGTAGGATCAAGGAAAACCCTGAAGCTTTCTATAGGTATGTCAGGAGTAAAAGAATGACTAGGGTAAGATTAGGGCCAGTCAAGGACAGGAGTGGGAAGTTGTGCGTGGAGTCTGAAGAAATAGGAGAGGCACTAAATGAATATTTTTCGTCGGTATTCACACTGGAGAGGGACAGTGTTGTTGAGGGGAGTGCTGAGATGCAGGCTGTTGGACTGGATGGGATTGATGTTCATAAGGAGGAGGTGTTAGCAATTCTGGAAAGGGTAAAAATAGATAAGTCCCCTGGGCCGGATGGGATTTATCCTAGGATTCTCTGGGAGGCTAGAGAGGAGATTGCAGAGCCTTTGGCTTTGATCTTTGTGTCGTCATTGTCTACAGGAACAGTGCCAGAAGACTGGAGGATAGCGAATGTTGTCCCCTTGTTCAAGAAGGGGAGTAGGGACAACTCTGGTAATTATAGACCGGTGAGCCCTACTTCTGTTGTGGGCAAAGTATTGGAAAGGATTATAAGAGATAGAATTTATAATCACCTAGAAAGGAATAATTTGATTAGGGATAGTCAGCACGGTTTTGTGAAGGGTAGGTCGTGCCTCACAAACCTTATTGAGTTCTTTGAGAAGGTGATCAAAGAGGTGGATGAGGGTAAAGCGGTTGATGTGGTGTATATGGATTTCAGCAAAGCGTTTGATAAGGTTCCCCATGGTAAGCTTTTGCAGAAAATACGGACACATGGGATTGAGGGTGATTTAGTGGTTTGGATCAGGAATTGGCTAGCTGTAAGAAAACAAAGGGTGGTGGTTGATGGGAAATATTCATCCTGGAGTTCAGTTACTAATGGTGTACCGCAAGGATCTGTTTTGGGGCCACTGCTGTTTGTCATTTTTATTAATGACTTGGATGAGGGCGTGGAAGGATGGATTAGTAAATTTGCGGATGACACTAAAGTCGGTGGAGTTGGAGACAGTGCGGAGGGAAGTGGCAGGTTACAGAGGGACATAGATAAGCTGCAGAGCTGGGCTGAGAGGTGGCAAATGGAGTTTAATGCAGAAAAGAGTGAGGTGATTCACTTTGGAAGGAGTAACAGGAATACAGAGTACTGGGCTAATGGTAAGATACTTGGTAGTGTGGATGAACAGAGGGATCTGGGTGTCCATGTGCATAGATCCCTGAAAGTTGGCACCCAGGTTGATAGGGTTGTTAAGAAGGCGTACGGTGTGTTAGCTTTTATTGGTAGAGGGATTGAGTTTCGGAGCCAGGAGGTCATGCTGCAACTGTACAAAACTCTGGTGCGGCCGCATTTGGAGTATTGCGTACAGCTCTGGTCGCCGTATTATAGGAAAGATGTGGAAGTGTTGGAAAGGGTGCAGAGGAGATTTACCAGGATGTTGCCTGGTATGGTGGGAAAATCGTATGAGGAAAGGCTGAGGGGTTTGAGGTTGTTTTCATTAGAGAGAAGAAGGTTAAGAGGTGACTTTATAGAGGCATACAAGATGATCAGAGGATTAGATAGGGTGGATAGTGAGAGCCTTTTTCCTCGGATGGTGTTGGCTAGCACGAGGGGACATAGCTTTAAATTGAGGGGTGAGAGATATAGGACAGATGTTAGAGGTAGGTTCTTTACTCGGAGAGTAGTAAGGGCGTGGAATGCCCTGCCTGCAGCAGTGGTGGACTCGTCAACGTTGAGAGCGTTCAAGTGGTTATTGGATAAACATATGGATGATATTGGAATAGTGTAGATTAGAGGGGCTTTAGATTGGTACCACTGGTCGGCGCAACATCGAGGGCCGAAGGGCCTGTACTGCGCTGTAATGTTCTATGTTCTATGTTCTATAGTTAAAGAAACAATGTATGTTCAACAAAAATACATTCTGTCAAAAAAAATCAGCAAAAAAGGTCCACCCATGGCTTCCAAGTGAAGTTAAGGATAGCATTAGATTAAAAGAAAAATGCAAGCTGGAGAATTGGGAGTGTTTAAATGACCAGAAAAGTGTCACCAAAAAGTTGATAAAAAGATGGAAAAAATAGAATATGAGAATGAACTAGCCAGGAATACAAAAGCAGATTGTAAAGGCTGTTACAAGTGTAGCATTATGGAAACACGGAAGCAGCAGAGACATTGACCAAATATGTTGTTTGCCTTCACAGTGGAAGACACAAATTGCATCGCAGAAATAGAGGGTAGCTAAGGAGCTAATGAGAATGAGGAACTTAAGGTCATTGATATCAGCACAGAAAAAGCATTGCAGAAACTTAAGAGAAGGAAAGTTGACAAATCCCCAGCTCCCCTATCCCGAGTTCTAAAACAGCTAACTGCAGAGATAGTCAATGCACTGGTTCCGATTTTCTGAAATTCCCTAGATTCTCGAACAATTCCAATCAATTGAAAGTTAAACGAATGTAACACCATTATTCAAGAAAGGAGGGGCAGAGGAAACAGGAAGCTACTACAGGTTAGTTAGCCTGACATCTGTCATCAGGAAAATGCTGAAATCTATTATTAAGGAAGTCCTAATAATGCACTTAAGTCAACATGGACCAGGATTCTCCGACCTCGCCCGTGGCTGGGATTATCCGGTCCCACTGCTGTGAACGGAGATTTGGTTGAGTGCCAGATTCTCCATTCACACTGGCAGTAGTAGCACGGCATGTAAGACCAGAGAATTCTGGCCATGGTTTTATGAAAGGGAAATCACACTTGACAAATTTATTAGAACGTTTTGAGGATGTAAGTACAAGGGTACAAAAAGGGAACTGGAAGATGCAGTATTCTTTGAGGTTGAATAGTGTGGAGGAGCAGAGGGATCTAGGTATATGTGTGCATAGATCCCTGAAAGTTGGGAATCAAGTAGATAAGGTTGTTAAGAAGGCATATGGTGTCTTGGCGTTTATTGGTAGGGGGATTGAATTTAGGAGTCGTAGCGTTATGTTGCAACTGTACACAACTCTGGTGCGGCCGCACTTGGAGTATTGTGTGCAGTTCTGGTCCCCACATTACAGGAAGGATGTGGAGGCTTTGGAGAGGGTGCAGAGGAGGTTTACCAGGATGTTGCCTGGTATGGAGGGGAGATCCTATGAGGAGAGGCTGAGGGATTTGGGATTGTTTTCGCTGGAAAGGCGGCGGCTAAGAGGGGATCTTATTGAAACATATAAGATGATTAGAGGTTTAGATAGGGTGGATAGTGATAGCCTTTTTCCTCTGATGGAGAAATCCAGCACGAGGGGGCATGGCTTTAAATTGAGGGGGGGTAGTTATAGAACCGATGTCAGGGGTAGGTTCTTTACCCAGAGGGTGGTGAGGGATTGGAATGCCCTGCCAGCATCAGTAGTAAATGCGCCTAGTTTGGGGGCGTTTAAGAGATCCGTAGATAGGTTCATGGACGAAAAGAAATTGGTTTAGGTTGGAGGGTCACAGTTTTTTTTTTAACTGGTCGGTGCAACATCGTGGGCCGAAGGGCCTGTTCTGCGCTGTAATGTTCTATGTTCTATGTTCTATGTTCTATTCTTGGATTTCCAAAAGACATTTGATAAGATCAAACACAAAAGGCTAATATGCAAAATAAGGAGGGCACATGGATTTCGGGACAATAACATGGATCAAGGATTGGTTAACAGACAGGAAGCAGAGAGTTGGGAGAAACAGGGCATTTTCAAGTTCAAACAAATGGAATGTGACAAGAACCACTGATGGATCAGTGCTGGGACTTCAGCTGTATTAATGTTTCAGACAAAGAGTCTGAGTAACGTATCTAAGTTCACTGATGATACAAAGTTAAACAGGAATGTAAGCTGTGAGGAGGACAAAAAGAATTTAAATGAATGGGTAAAAAGGTGACAATCTGAGTATAATGTGGGGAAGTGTGAGATTATGGCCTTCAGTTGTAAGAACAGAAAAGCAGAATATTTTTTAAAAGGTGTGAAATTTCTACCTTTTGATGTTCAGAAAGACTTGTGTATACAGTACAAGGAACACAAAAAGTTAGCATACAACCTCAGCAAGAATTAGGTAGGAAAATTATTGGCCTTTACTGCAAGGGGATTGGAGTACAAGAATAAGGATGCCTTGCTATAGTGCTTCAGTGTGACCTTGTCTGGAATACTGTACGCAGTTTTGGTCTCCATATTTAAGGAAGGATAGACTTGCAGTAGAATCAGTGCAGCAAAGTTTCACTGGATTGGTTCCTGAGATTAAAGAATTATCCTGCGATGAGAGGCTGTGCAAATTATCCCTATATTCTCTGGAGTTCAGAAGAATGAGGGATGATCTGATTGAAAGATACAAGATTCTGAATGGACTTTACAGGGGAGACACTAATAGATTTTTTTCCCCTGGCTGGAGGATGTAGAACATAGTAGCAGAGTCTCAGAGATAAAGTGCCAATAATTACTGAACTGAGGGGAATTATCTTCAATAAAGGGTTGTAAACCTCTGGAATTCTCTTCCCAAGAGGCTTGTGGAAAGCTGCAATAGACAGGTTTTTGAACTGTCAGAGAATCAAGGGCATTGGGAATGAAGTGAAAATCAGTCATGAATAACAAAGGAGATAATGGTCTACTCCTGTTCCTGTTTCTTATGTTCTTGCAACATTTGAAGTTTATTCCTTTCATCGTCATAAGAACATAAGAACTAGGAGTGGGAGTAGGCCATCTGGCCCCTCGAGCCTGCTCCGCCATTCAATAAGATCATGGCTGATGTTTTTGTGGACTCAGGTCCACTTACCCACCCACTCTCCATAACTCTTAATTCCTTTACTGTTCAAAAATGTATCTGTCCTTGCCTTAAAAACATTCAATGAGGTAGCCTCAACTGCTTCACTGGGCAGGGAATTCCACAGATTCACAACCCTTTGTGTGAAGAAGTTCCTCCTCAACTCAGTCCTAAATCTGCTCCCCCTTATTTTTAGGCCTTGCCCCCGAGTTCTAGTTTCACCTGCCAGTGGAAACAACTTCCCTGCTTCTATCCTGTCTATTCCCTTCATAATCTTATATGTTTCTATAAGATCTCCCCTCATTCTTTTGAATTCCAAAGAGTATAGCCCCAGTCTACTCAGTCTCTCCTCATAAGCCAACCCTCTCAACTCCGGAATCAACCTAGTGAATCTCCTCTGCACCCCCTCCAGTGCCAGTATATCCTTTCTCAAATAAGGAGACCAAAACTGTACACAGTACTCCAGGTGTGGCCTCACCAGCACCCTATACAGCCGCAACATAATCTCGTTTTTAAACTCCATCCCTCCAGCAATGAAGGACAAAATTCCATTTGCCTTCTTAATTACCTGCTGCACCTGCAAACCAACTCCTTGAGATTCCTGCACAAGGACACCCAGGTCCCTCTGCACAGCAGCATGCTGCAATTGTTTACCATTTAAATATTTGTCCATTTTGCTGTTATTCCTACCAAAATGCATGACCTCACACTTACTGACATTGTACTCCATCTGCCAGACCCTCGCCCACTCACTGAGATTATCTACATCCCTTTGCAGACTTTCAGTGTCCCCTGCACACTTTGCTCTTCCACCCATCTTAGGGCCCGATTTTACCAATCGGAGCCTAAGGGCGGGACCCGGGCGTAATACAGATCCGAGCCCGGAATGCTCTTTCCAGCGCGCCCATGCGCGTTTTGCTGGCTCCGGTCTGATTCGCGCTGTGGGCGGGGCTTAGCGCTGCCGGAACGATCGGAGCTCTGAACTGCGCATGCACAGTTCGAAAAAAATCTGAAGCAGCGCACCCGGGCATGAAAGAAAAAAGCAGAGAGAGCGGCTCTCTGACACAGACCATCTGTGGGGGGTGGGGGGGGGGGGGCGGTGGAGGATGTGGGAGGAGAGGGGGTGTGTGACGTATCATCCTCTGGGGGGGGGGCCACTGCCATTCTGCGGCCAATCGGTGGGGAGGGAGGGGGCAGAGGGTTCCACTGCCACTTTGCGGCCGATCCCTCCTCCCCACCAGAGGAACGAATCCCTCCTCTCCGGAGTGGCCGCATACTTCAAACACCATGACTGTCATTATTCACCTCAGCATTCCAGAGAGGAGGAATGCGTTCCTCCGGTGGGGAGGAGGGATCGGCCGCAGAGTGGCAGCGGAACCCCTTGCCCCCTCCCTCCCCACCGACCGGCCGCAGAGTGGCAGCGCCCCCCCCCCCCCCCCCCCCCCCGCCAGAGGATGATACGTCACACCCCCTCTCCTCCCACCGTGCCCCCCCCCCAGGGGATGGTCGGTCACACCCACTCCCCTCCCACGCCTCCCCCGCCCCCCCAGGGGATGATACGTCACACCCCCTCTCCTCCCCCCCTCCCACCCCCCCTCCCACCCCCCCCCACCCCTCCCGCCCCCCCCCCCCCCACCCCCCACCAGAGGAGGATCTGGATCAGAGAGCCGTTGCAGTCTCTGACCCCGCTCTTCGGATGCTGCAGCGGCAACTTCAGATTTTTATTCGACAGGTCGATTAGAGTGCGGATGCGGAACGGGCTGGAAGATAGTAAAGTTGGATTTGGCGGTAGAGTTGGGCGCCCGGTTCAGTAAGTCGATTTAACTGCATGGGGGGGCGGGGTGAGAGGAGGAGCGGGGGGGGCGGGATCCAGATCATCCTCTGGTCGGTGGGGGGGGGGGGGGGGGGGGGGGCCTGTAAAGAGATACACCATCACTGGGACACTACCAGCCACAGATTACTCTTCCCTGCAAGGGCAGGAGAGCGGGAGAGATGGCTGTGGCTGGTAGTGTACCAGTGATGGTGAATCCCTTTACAGGCCCAGCTTTGTCCTTCTCCAGCGTCTCCTCTTGGACTTGTATTGATCTTGTAGCTGGTTTTCATGCGGATCCGCTGTGGAATCGGCCGGTTCTGCTTCATCTTCTTAGCGAGGAATCACTTCATCCTGAAGGTTTTGTGGGATGGCATGGCCGCACGTCCACTCCGGCAGGAGGGATTCGTTCCTCTGCGGGGGGAGGAGGGAGCGCCCGCAGAGTGGTGGCGGACCCCCCTGTCCCCTCCCTCCCCACTGATCGGCCGCAGACTGGCAGCGGACCCCCCCACCCCACTCCTGACCAGAGGATGATCTGGGTCCCACACCCCCCCCCCCCCCCCCCCCCCCCCCAGAGGATGATCTGTGTCAGAGAGCTGTTGGAGGCTCTGACCCTGCTCTTCGGAAGCTGCAGCGACGACTTCAGACTTTTATTTTGCAGGTCGCTTACAGCGCGGATGCGGAACGGACCAGAAGACGGTAAAGTGGGATTTGGCGGTAGAGTTGGGCGCGCGGTTCATTAAGTCGATTTAAATGCATGCTAATGCATTTAAATCGTCGGGCCGCCCGATTCGGGCACGGGCCGGACCCACGCCCAAATCGGGTGTCGGTAAAGCCGCGGTCTGCTCGGAATCAGGTGCAGATGGCGGTACAGGCCTGACGCCCAACTTTACCACAATTTCGCGCCCGAAAACGGGTGCGAAGTTTTGGTAAAATCGGGCCCTTAGTGTCATCTGCGAATTTTGACACACTACACTTGGTCCCCAACTCCAAATCATCTATGTATGTAAATCGTAAACAAAGGGGCAGCATGGTGGCACAGTGGTTAGCACTGCTGCCTCACAGTGCCAGGGACCCGGGTTCAATTCCCAGCTTGGGTCACTGTCTGTGCAGAGTCTGCACGTTCTCCCCATGTCTGCGTGGGTTTCCTCCGGGTGCTCCGGTTTCCTCTCACAGACGTGAGAGGAAAGACGTGCTGATTAGGTGCATTGGCTATGCTAAATTCTCCCTCAGTGTACCCGAACAGGTGCTAGAACGTGGCGACGAGGGGATTTTCACAGTAACTTCATTGCAGTGTTAACGTAAGCCTACTTGTGACAGTAATAAATAAAAACTTTAACTTTAAACTTTGATCAAAGTATAGATCCAAACCGTGATAATCATAGAATCATAGAACCCCTACAGTGCAGAAGGAGGCCATTTGGCCCATCGAGTCTGCAACAAATCTCCAACAGAGCATCCCACACAGGCCCTATCCCCATAGCCCCATATAATTAGCCTGCTAATCCCCATAATGTTTTGTACTGTGGGAGGAAATCGGAGCACCCGGCGGAAACCCACTCAGACATGGGGAGAACATGCAAACTCCCCACAGACAGTCATCCAAGGCCTGAATTGAACCCAGGTCTCTGGCACTGCAAGGCAGCAGTGCTGACCACTGTGCCACCCTGCCACTTTCCTTTCCACATGCTGAATTGCTGTGCGTTTTCAGTTTTCATACATTTCACATTTCGGGTTTGTCCTGTTGAATGTTTAGTTTCCCTCAGCGCTGTGCTGAAGTATTAGCCTGGATTATTTGCTGCCGTCCTGCTATGGGTTTCACCCCCAATTCCTTTTGACTCAGAGGTGAGCCTCCTACCAACTGTGCATCTCTTTACAGGAGGCAATTGGAATTACAAGTATCCGTGTCAGCAAGCTGTTAGAACGGTACCGTTTTGTAAAACATGTCATTTTATTTCAGAACTTGCTGTCTAAATATTAAAAGGAGGTATTGATCTCTCTCTTAAACTCTGATATGGGCAGTGATCAATCAGTAATATCATTTCCATCTACCATCAGCACCTGAACAGTGGATTCGAAGTCAAGTCATGTCTCAATAAAGCATGAAAATGAACGTGCTGTTCATGTGTTGGCGAAAACATTTTCATCATGGTACAAATTGTCTCTGGTTAAGGAAAATTAGGAACAAACAATATTAAAATGTGACTGCATCTTACACTTCCAAAGTAAATCAGAGACAAAAATAACAGGAAGTACATGATTTCCTGCCACAAGGAAATCATGGACAAAATGGTAATATTACAGGGCCACATCTTCCATATTAAAAAGCAATATCTCAGGCTGGCTACTGGCCACACTGGAAGCTGGTTGCTTTACATGTTTAAGTTTATTTATTAGTCACAAGTAAGTTTACATTAACACTGCAATGAAGTTACTGTGAAAACTCCCTAGTCTCCACACTCTGGCGCCTGTTTGGATACACTGAAGGAGAATTTAGCATGGCCAATGCACCTAACCAGCACGTCTTTTGGACAGCGGGAAGAAACCAGAGCACCCGGAGGAAACCCACGCCGACACGGGGAGAACATGCAAACTCCACACAGTGACTCAAGCCGGGAATCGAACCCAGGTCCCCGGCACTGTGAGGTAGCAGTGTTAACCGGTGTGCCACTGTGCCGCCTCGGTTCACATGGTTCACAGCTTTGAAAAATTAACAAGTTGATCCACGCATGTGCAGAATATAGATTGGATTATAATTAAAATTTTGTTGGCTCCTTATTCCTCTTAGTGACCAGAATCAAATTTCATTTCACCTCTATGTAGCAATATCACTTGCCACAGCTATTGAGGGAAGTGGAGAAGTGGGCAAGTGCAAGACTAACACCACTGAAAATTATAAAAGTAAAAGTAAAGTTTATTTATTAGTCACAAGTATGTTTACATTCACACTGCAATGAAGCTACTGTGAAAATCCCCTAGTCGCTGCACTCCGGGGCCTGTTCGGGTACACTGAGGGAGAATTTAGCACGGCCAATGCACCTAACCAGCACATCTTTGGGCTGAGGGAAGAAACCGGAGCACCCGGAGGAAACCCACGCAGACACAGGGAGAACGTGCAGACTGTGACCCAAGCCAGGAATCAAACCTGGGTCCCTGGTGCTGTGAGGCAGCAGTGCTAACCACTGTTCCACCGTATTATGGACTTACTAGTCACATTCTGCAAATATATTAAAAGTCTTGCATTTAACAGCGTCACAACTGCTTCATAGGAACATAAGAAATAGTAACAAGAGTCGACTATCCAGCCCTAAGAGCCTGCTTCATCATTCAGTACGATCCTAGCTGATCTTCCACCTCAACTCCACTTTCCCCGCTAACTCCATGCCCCTTAATCCCTTTAGTATCCCGGAACCTAGCAATCTCTGATTTGAGTATTATCTTCACCAGTATCTTTGCCTAACTCATGCTTTTCTGCATAAGAACATAAGAAATAGGAGCAACAGCAAGCCACACAACACCTCAAGCCCACCCCACCATCCAATACGATCACAGTTGATCTTCTGCCGCAACTCCATTTTCCCACCTGCTCCCAATAAGGCCCGGTTCCCTGACAAAGTAAAAATATCTATCTCAGCCTTAAGTACATTCATGATGTGGAGATGCCGGCACAATAGAAGTATACATTCAACAAGTACAAGAAGTATACCTTCAATGATGAAGCATCGCAAACCACCTGGGATAGAGAATTCCAGAGGTTCACAACTCTCTGAGTAAAGACATTTTTCATCTCAGTGAATGATCCGCCCCTCATCCTGAGACTGTGCCCCTCTGCTCAAGGTGACGCTTCCAGGGGAAAAAAACCTGTGTCCACCCTGTCAATCCCCTTCCGAATCCTGTACATTTCAATCAGCTCATCTCTCATTCTTCTAAACTCCAGTGTAAGCACAATTTGCTCAGCCTCCCATCATGGGACATCAAAAAAACCTTCGCTTTCACAGTTTAGCCATCACGTGAAAAGTCTTGTATTTGTACAATGTCTCCCATAATCTCAGCATATCCCAAAGTACTTTACAGCCAATGAGGGACTTGTGAAGTGTAGCTTCCATAGCTTTGATCTAAATATACCTTTGCTCCTGCAATATTAGAGAATAACATACAGATATTCTAAGAGTATTTTTGATAGAAATTGCTGCAGGGTTGTGATTTGTGATCTGCCTGTGCTCATTCAGATATAGGTGAGCAATGCATAAAATTTATGTACCCACTTCAACTGATTGTAGCTTGGGCCTGAGTGACTCCCATGTTGCTTTCTACTCCTGAACATTATCCTCAGCCACTGCGCATGACAGGCCGGCCCAGCAGGGTTGAATTCAGACCTCAAACTACAGGCCAGCAGTATCTTAAAGGGACGTTACAGGAAAATATTGCTACAATGTTAATTATTACAAACTGAACACCAAGGCAAACAGGGGGATTGATAGTTATGAATGCAACACTGGAGACACTACTAGTGCAGGTAGGCTGTGATGCCATGGGGTCTGCAGTGATGGTCAGGAGGTGGGGAGGTGAATGGCATGAGATCCTCAAAGACCCCTCACAAAAAGAGTGGGAGCAGGTGGTCAGGAAGGTCTGGACCTGAAGACCTGCCAGCAATCCCACTCGAAGTCTAATGACCTAACATAAGTGGTCAATGTCAAAGAATGCATCCTCACATGACATCTCCTACCTACCAGAACATCAGCCTCTCAAGCTACTCAATGCATCAAACCCCCTTTACTCTTCAAACACTTCCTGGCACTCAGGACTCATGCTTACAATCAAGATATGCCACCTGACCCTCACACATGTGCCAATGCTGCCATTCTCAGACTTACCTCTTACTGCCTACACATACCACCAGCTACTAAACGACGGCAGGCATGTGAACCCAATACAGTGCTACACAACAAGGAACAAAGAGCAGTACAGCACAGGAACAGGCCCTTTGGCCCTCCAAGCCTGCACCAATCATGTTGTCCTATCTAGACCAACCCGTTTATATCTCTCTATTCCCCGCTTGTTCATATGCCTATTAAGATAAGTCTTAAATGTGGCTAACGTGTCTGCCTCAACCACCTCACTTGGCAGTGCATCCCAGGTCCCCACCACCCTCTGTGTAAAAAACTTCCCCCGCACATCTCCACTGAACCTTTCCCCCCTTATCTTGAACTTGTGCTCCCTTGTAATTGTCATTTCTGCCCTGGGAAAAAGCTTCCAACTGTTCACCTTATCTATACCTCTCATAATTTTATAAACTTCTATCAGGTCGCCCCTCAGCCTCTGTCTTTCCGGGGAGAACAATCACAGTTTATTCAATCTCTCCTCATAGCTAATACCCTCCATTCCAGGCAACATCCTGGTAAACTTTTTCTGTACTCCCTCCGAAGCCTCCACATCCTTCTGGTAGGGTGGTGACCAGAATTGGACACAGTATTCCAAGTGTGGGCTAACCACCATTTTATATAACTGTCACATAATTTGCCAACTTTTATATTCGATGCCCCGTCCGATGAAGGAAAGCATGCCAAATGCTTTCTTCGCCACCTTTCACACCTGTGCTGCAACTTTTAAGGATCTGTGGACCTGTATTCCCAGATCTCTCTGTGTGTCTATGCTCCTGATGGTTCTGCCATTTATTTTGTAGCTCCCATCTGAATTGGATCTACCAAAATGCATCACCTCACATTTGTCCGGGTTAAGTTCCATCTGCCATTTCTCCACCCAATTTTCCAGCCTATCTATATCCTGCTGTATTCTCTGACAATCTTCATCACTATCCGCAACTCCGCCAATCTTAGTATCATCCGCAAACTTACTAATCAGACCAGCTACATTTTCTTCCAAGTCATTTATACATATTACAAATAGCAGAGGTCTCAGGACTGATCCCTGAGGAACACCACTAGTAAGAAGTCTCACAACACCAGGTTAAAGTCCAACAGGTTTAACACCACTAGTTACAGACTTTCATTCAGAAAAATACCCTTCCACCACTACCCTCCGTCTTCTATGGCCAAGCCTGTTCTGAATCCATCTAGTTAGTTCACCCCTGATCCCGTGAGATTTAATCTTTTGCACCAGCCTGCCATGAGGTACCTTGTCAAATGTTTTACTAAAGTCCATGTAGGCAACATCCACAGCCTCCCCTCAATCATTTTTGTCACCTCCTCAAAAAACTCAGTTAAATTAGTGATTCATGATCTCCCTCATATAAAACCATGCTGTCTGTCGCGACCTAGACCATTCAGTTCCAAATGTGTATAGATCCTATTCCTAAGAATACTCTCCAACAATTGATTCAACTAAACCAGAGATTCCCGCACAACTTCAATGGACCTTTACATGATTCGCCGCCCTGCCTGCTACAAATCCAGTAGCAGGCAGGATGGGAGAACTCCAGCATGTCCATGAGACCTATGGTTCTGCTCTCCCAATCACAAAACAAATAAATGGCCAATGTTCCTTCCTAGTCTCCATGTTAGCTGACATTGTGTTAGTTTCTGTTCCTTAGGTTATGTCTGTCAAAACTTCCCTCCTCAAATAAGTTCATCCTTGCCCTTAAAAACAACTGCCCCTTCAGCAACTTCATTTGGTCTGTGAATGTGTTGTCATCTCCCAAAACAGTGCGAGTTTTCTCTTTCTCTTATCCATTATTTTTAAGGTAAAAGATTGAAGTTGGAGAGATAAATTTTAAGTTGCAATATTTCATTCACAATATTGCCTGAAAATGCAGTAACTGTCAGATTAGAAGCCAGCAATTTCCAGTTGTGCAGGGCACCCACCTGAAACAAGTGGTAGCTGCCTATGTATGAAAGACAGGGTCCTAGCACCACTTTGTAGGGTCTTGATCAAAATTGGTCATCGTAGTTAAGAAAACCCACCAACACTTCTATTTTCTCAGGAGGCTAAGGAAATTTGACATGTCTGCTACGACTCACATCAATTTTTACATTTATATCATTGAAAGCATCCGATCCAGATGTATCAGAGTTTGGTTTGGCTCCTGCTCCCACCAAGACCGCAAGAAACTACAAAGGGTTGTGAACGAAGCCCAGTCCATCACTCAAACCAGCCTCCCATCCATTGACTCTGTCTACACTTCCCGCTGCCTCGGAAAAGCAGCCAGCATAATCAAGGACCCCACGCATCCCGGACATACTCCCTTCCATTCTTCCATCAGGAAAAAGATACAAAAGTCTGAGATCACGTACTAACCCACTCAAGAACCGTTTCTTCCCTGCTGCCATCAGACATTTGAATGGACCTACCTTGCATTAAGTTGATCTTTCTCTACACCCTAGCTATGACTGCAACATTACATTCTGCACTCTCTCCCTTCCTTCTCTATGAATGGTATGTTTTGTCTATATAGCACGCAGGAAACAAAACTTTCCACTGTATACCAATACATGTGACAATAATAAATCAAAATCAAATCAGGAATTAATTAGTTGTTCTTAAAGGGACAATTGTTTGCCTACAAAAAAGTAGGCATTTTTTTTCCAGTTTCATTTCTGTGGCGCTAATAGGAGCAGGGTCTACCTGCAGGTCAGTTTGGCAATGAAGTCAAAATTTCTTAAACACCAATTAGCAAGCCACACTAAGGTGGCAACCTCAGTTTACATGTGGATGAAACCTGAGGGTAAATTTCAGATCAAGGGCTGTGTGTGTCCCTTACAATCACATTGCCCATTTCTCACTGGAACCCAGTGCTACTCAAATTCTTCCAGCGACATACCTGAGAAGGCAAAGCTGAAGATTAAAATGTTGCTAAAATCTGAACCCGCATTGTGAAAATCTTTGTCCCTGAAAACCTTGCAGTTGCATCTGAGCCTCACTGTTGAGGTGCACTGCCATCTTCCATATGTTCGGATATAAGTTCTTCTCTGGGGAAGTAGTTCAAATCCCTTCACTGGCTCTCAATTTATGGTTATTCTGACAACATGCAGTGCTGAACAAGTCTCCATACCATAACGTCATAGTACCATCCCTACCACACAATCACATTAAATCCCAGCTGAACGCCTGTTCCTCTAACCCAAACTCATGCGCTAAGGTGTGCAGTGGATTAGAAGAAATTCATCCCCAGTTTAAAACACTTCAGTTATCCAGATGAGTCCCTATACATTAGGGAAAGCATAGTGTAAGGCAGTTTAATTGACATTTATAAAATGATGAACAGACTAGATTGTAGACAAATTATCTCATCTAAGTAGGTTAGGAAGGACATGCTTACAAGTTAGATAAGGGCAGGATTAGATTCAATGATTCTTCTTTACACAAAGATTGGTAATCCTGTAAAATAGGTTGCCAACTCTTGCAGCGAATTAATTCGGCCCTGCAATTGATAGCCTTCAAACCTCTTCAGAAAATGAAGTGGTTCCTAGCTAACAGTAGGTGTAAGATGAAAATCGATGTTAATGCAAGGCAATCAGGCATTCACTGTTATTGGTGTAACGATACGATATTGAATTCATTTTTCTTAGCAGTAAATATGGCGTTTGGAAAATGGGAAATGAAGAAATCTAATAACCGGCCGTGCAATCTGCAGAATCTGTATGCGATGAATTGTGAAAAGCCTCAGCACTGCTTGTTTCACCTGCAGTAGATTCTCCTTCTAAAGGACTGACTCCCACATATCAGAACTTGAAGAATGCGCAAATTAGCCATATCAATGAGGGAGCATTTTTATCCACCATTAAATCGTTTGGGAAGTTTTCCAGCAGACTAAGTTTAATGTGTCAGGTGAAACAAAAGCATCACATAAACTTGTGACGAGAACGAATCAAGCTCACAGATGAGGGCCAGAATACACCGGCCATTCACACCGCTGCCAGCGGGAATGGAGAAGTTGGAGTTCAGCAAATCTCTGTTCACAGCAGCGGGATCAGAGAATCCCAGCTGTGGGCAAGGTCAGATAATCTGGCTCTACATTTCTCACTTTGAGCCAGGAACAAATGTTCATATTCGCAATGGTATATGTACTTTAGTGTCAGGGAATTTTTAAATGGTACACCCAAAACACTCAAACTTGAGTCTTGATGCGGAGATGTCGGCATTGGACTGGGGTGGGCACAGTAAGAAGTCTCACAACACTAGGTTAAAGTCCAACAGGTTTATTTGGTATCACGAGTTTTCGGAGCGCTGCCCCTTCATCAAGTGAGTTCACCTGAGGAAGGAGCAGCGCTCCGAAAGCTCGTGATGCCAAATAAACGTCTTGTATTTAAGCTGGTGTTGTGAGACTTCTTACCGTGCTCACTTGAGTCTGATATACCAAACTTTGACTGAAGGTGAATAGTTTTTAACTTTACTCCAAAATGAAATTGTTCTTTATTTTGCAATGAAGCAACTTCGGAGGAGCAGCAGGAGTTTCTCATGGGCGTATTGTTCAGAGGACAAAACTGCAATTTTATTTTCAGTCACTGAAGTACACCCTTAAGTGCTCTTAAATAATGGCATCCTTTATCTTCCTTTACAAGACAAAAACATAAAAGTGCCTGAAAATCAAAGCTTTTCCAATTCTGCCTTTTATTTTCGTTGAAAGAAAATTACTAATTTTATTCTTAACAAAAAAGAGAACTTGCAAAGGTGATTGTTATCTCCTACAGAACATCTATTAGCATATTTGACAAAATAATGTAGCAACATGCATTTAAACCTTTGTGCACTATCCGACATGTCAAACAAAAACCTTTTTTTTTCTAAGTTTCAAGCCATTACAATAATTACAATGACCTTTAATTCGTTTTGCTTTTTTTCTATTTCCGCTCTTTGTATCACAGAGCACTTTGGTTTATGTGCCGTTATTAATGCATTGGAGCCAATTGCTGGGATTACGGAGTATGAGGAATATATGCATGATTCAACTCATATAATTTTAAACAGTCTGATCATTCATTTCTCTGTCCAAGTCAACTGGGCTGGGTTGTCATCACTTTACAAATAGCAATAGAAACGTATTTGAGAAATGAACATAAATAAACCATATTGCAATTCTTTTAAACCATTTTGATGTTTAAAGGACTGTTCCCCGACATTTCACGCACATAAGGAATAAATTGAACTTATCCCACCCAACAGGAAACCGGCAGGATTGGGCCAGTTGTTCATTTTATACATCTCCCGATTTCATTGGCTACAATGGAAAGCAAAATCGAAGAGAATGTAAAATGAGTGCCTGATCTGATCCTGTCTCAAGAACTCTTAGAACAAATTCCCTGAACTAAGGGTGTTCATGGTGTGAGCAAGGGGTGGACCACTAATCTTGCTAACCTTGTTGTGGCCTTAAGTTAAATTTTGGTTTACTGCCCCATCATATGTTTGGAGTTATGAAAAAAAATCTAAGTCCAGAACGAGTGTGAAAACAGGAGAGTTTCGGATCCGCTTTTTCAGCGAGTCCTAATCTATAATCTTATGCACATAGTGCATGAGGGGCAGGGGGCAGGGCTTAAATCACCCAAAAACCACTGATAGCAGCAGAGGACACACTTGCGCATGTGCAGGTCTCTGCTCGGAGAGCAGCAGGGACCCCTCACACAGCCTCTGCTGCTATAGCAGGCTTCTGTGGCCCAGCACCCCGACCTCCCCCTCCACCGTGCGACCGCAACACTTCACGGCTGTTCGCAACCCCAACCAATCGCACCCTTCCCACCCTGGCCAGACTGACCAATCATCTGCCCCATACCACCCCCTCAGCTGGACCAATTGACCGCTCGCCTCCCCCACACCCCCTCCTTGCTGGACCAACTGACCGGTTGTGCCCAACACCACCCCCCCAGCCAGACTGCCCGACCACTCCCCACACCCACCTCCGGCTGGACACCCCCAGCCACACCCCCACACCACCCCCAGCTGAACAGATCGCCACCCTCCCTCCAGCCCCCCACCGATCTCTATGCAGAGTGTGCAGAACACCCCCTCCTCCCCCCACCTAATCAGCCCGCCCTGGTCTGGCCTCGTGCCCCCAGTAGGCCCCTCCCCCCTTCGGCCCCACCTCCTTGGCATTTTATGGCCAGGGTGCCAGGCTGGCACTGCCCAAGGGGCACCCCCCTTTCCCCTTGATCTCCGGGGGGGCTTCAGTGGTCTCTTATCCTACCGGCAAGGCCATCACACCTAATGTCTCTTGCTGGGAACCAGCTATGATTCTCGCCAGAAAATCTCCTCCAGCCAGGCCACAGAGGGTGGTGAGCCTGGAGGATTGAGTCCTGGGCTCACTAATTTCATTTAAATTATGTTCCACATACATTGAAACGATACATTCAGTCTCGCTTCGGAAATGGGTGCGAGGCTGATCTTGCCGGTCATCCAGTACCAGTAAGATCACTAAAGGCGCGAAATTGGGCACGAATCTGATTTCTCAACACTCTCGTGATCTGACTGGCTCACCCCGCCCATTGGGCAGCAGGGCGGAATGGTAAGATTCCCCTCTGTATGTTGCTTAAGTCCAGATTCACAAGCATAAAAGTAATCCCCAAAAATCTAAGAGAAACATTGTCCTGACACACTGTTCATCATTTCAAATTGTGCTCATTTTGACCATTTCCGCAGTCACTATCCAGCTCTGCTCTCCGTGTCTTTTATTCTTCTTGCCTTATCCAAACAATGTACAAACCAGCTCCTGCCTATTTTCACCAGATTGCGTCAAAGGTCAGAAAACGCTTGACCGTGCTACTGCCAATCAGCTAATCAATAAATGATCCCAGCTCATTCCGTGTAATTAGTGAAAGGTTAGAACTAACTATTGCAAGCAAGTGCGTCATAGAAATACAATAATCATCCTTCCGTCATCAGATAATTACATTACCAGCCACTTTGCAATTGCATTTTTTACACATCCTCAAGACTATTTTCAAACATAGCCTTGTTATGATAAAATATGATCTTGTGGGTGGAAGGAAATCGGTAAAAGCTATAATTCTTAGGTTTATGTTCGCTTATTCAGAGGCTGTTGATACAGAGGGCTATGTTAAGTTTTGTATGGAGATGTGCTGTATTTATATATATTTTTAAGCCTCGTACAAACTTCCATGTTTTGGCTACACAAAGGCAAAAATTATTTCCATACCAAATTCCCTATAATATTTTTGATCAATTCAACAGAAAATTGGACAATCTTATTAGCTTATAAGTTTTTTAAAATAAGTTTATTTATAAGTGTCATAAGTAAACTTACATTAACACTGCAATGATAGCACTAAGCCATTCAGCCCGTGGAGCTGCTCCACCATTCAAATGATCATGGCTGATCAGACACTTCAATGCCTTTTACACCCACTAACACCATGAGCAGAGTTAAGAAATCCTAGTGTTCCTGAGACTGAACAGAAGCCACACATTCTGACTGCAACGTTCCTGTCTAGCACTGGGACTGTGGACAACATTCTAATGTCCATAACAAGGATCAAATTATTAAGAACCTGGGGAAATAATTTAGGTAATCAGCATGGCTTTCTAAAAGATAGGTTTTGCTTGATCAATCCTATCAAATTTCTTTAACCAAGGATAGATATAAGGGAAAGAGGTGGAAGTTGTTGAATTTAAAATCTGGCTTTCTATCCCCTCCTTCTCTTTACCCCAACACAATCATGAGGTTCTTAAATCTTGCTATCACCCAACCATCATTTCCAGATTTCTTTTCTCTTCTCTTCCATTCTTTCTGATCTTAATGGTGCTGTAATGACCTCAACGAGGCACATGAGGTTGGCCTCTTGGAGTACGAGCTCCCTGATTGAGGTTGCCCGGATACACCTTGGCGGGCCTTGTTGCCGCCGAGCGGCGGAGGTCCCCAGTGGAGGTCCCTCTACGGAGGGATCTCCCCCAATTATCTTGGGGACCTGGGGTGGAGGGTGCTGCACGCAGCAGTGCCGTACAACTGTAGGTTTTTCCGGTTCACGGGCTCCCAAGACTGCCCTGTCTGTGGTCTTGTGGAGTCCGTGGACCATGTCTACGTTCTATGTTTTAGACTGCACACCCTTTTTGGTTTCCTCAAACACCTCTTATTGATGTTTTGTTTACACTTCAGTCCCACGCTCCTGATCTACGGGCACCTGGTGCGGAGAGGGGCGGGTCGGGATGCCGACCTCCTCGTGAACCTGCTCCTGGGCTTGGCGAGACACGCCATCAATAGGTCCAGGCAGCGGGCGATCGACGGGGCCGTCCATCCTGACTGTCTGCCCCTCTACCGCGGCTACATTCGCGGCCAGGTGTCCCTGGAGAGGGAGCATGCGGTGTCCACGGGCGCAGTTGACGCCTTCCGCGACCGCTGGGCACCGCAGAGGCTGGGGTGTATTATCGACCCTGATAATCACCTTTTGGTTTGATGTTTTAAGTTTCCTTTCGACTTTGTTTTTGGTTCGGGCTGTTCCCCCGTTCTTTTGGGGAGCTGCCCCTTTTAATTTGTCCCGAAGTTAATTTGAGTTTGTTTACTTGGTTGGTATCGAAAGAAATCCCTGATTGAGGTTATAATTGCCTGCCTAATCAGGGGGCCTCACCTGTATATACAAATTGAAGTGCCAGACCTTCTGGGACTCGGGATTCTGACCGTGTACCTGAAGCACTCTAAGAATGGAATAGAGTTTGTAAATACAGGGAATCTGGTCTCTGAGGAGTTATTCAGGTGCCTGGGCTATTGGCCTTGGTTTTTCACATGAGTTTCTGAATTAAAAACAAAAGCAGGTTGGTGAAGATGCATCTGAAGGAAAATTAAAATGCAGCATTGGCTCTGGGCACTAAATTCCCAATGTACTGAGTTTTTCAGGACTCCATCAATGGCTCACCTCAATCAGGCTAATGGAGGGGTCGTGCTGGGCGAAGGACAGGGTGCAGAAAGAACTGAGGAAGGAAAATCTATGGGTTAGACAAACAATGATGCAGAGAGAAACTGTCTGAGGCAGAAATCTAAGTGTATTTTCATTAGCCCATCTCAGCTAGGGCTAGCGTTAGGTTGATTGGCTTTAGTAAATTGCCTCATAGTGTCAGGGGAACTAGCTAGGATAAATGCGTTGAAAAGCAAACGTTTAAACATCCATTTTTTTTACCAATCATAGAATCCATACAGTGCAGAAAAAGGCCATTTGGACCATGGAGTCTGCACCGACTCAGCAAAAGGGCATTTTAAGCAACATCGGCAACCACCCCCCCCCCGCCCCCCCCCCCCATCAACCCCCAAATCCCTAGATGCCCTGTTTGTTAACATTTCTCCACTCCACCTGACGAACAGGCAGCACTCCGAAAGCTCGTGGCATTTGCTACCAAATAAATCTGTTGGACTTTAACCTGGTGTTGTTAAACTTCTTACTGTGTTCCTCCCACAATCCAAAGATGTGCGGGTTAGGTTGATTGGCCAGGTTAAAAATTGCCCCTTAGAGTCCTGAGATGCGTAGGTTAGAGGGATTAGTGGGTAAATATGTGGGGGTAGGGCCTGGGTGGGATTGTGGTCGGTGCAGACTCGATGGGCCGAATGGCCTCCTTCTGCACTGTAGGGTTTCTATGATTCTATGATTCTATGAACCACACACATTTACCACGGCTACACATCTTTGGACACTAAGGGGCAATTTAGCATAGCCAATCCACTTAACCTGCACATCTTTGGATTGTGGAAGGAACACAGTAAGAAGTTTAACAACACCAGGTTAAAGTCCAACAGATTTATTTGGTAGCAAATGCCACTAGCTTTCGGAGCGCTGCCCCTTCATCAGGTGGAGTGGAGAAATGTTAACAAACAGGGCATACAGAGACACAAACTCAATTTACAGAATAATGATTGGAATGCAGTCTTTACAGATAATCAAGTCTTAAAGGTACAAACAATGAGAATGGAGGGAGCATTAAGAACAGGTTAAAGAGATGTGTATTGTCTCCAGACAGGACAGCCAATTTACTGGCTCCATTCACATTGTTTGTACCTTTAAGACTTGATTATCTGTAAAGACTGCATTCCAATCATTATTCTGTAAATTGAGTTTGTGTCTCTGTATGCCCCGTTTGTGAGCATTTCTCCACTCCACCTGATGAAGGGGCATTTGGACATATAGTGCTTCAGTATCTGAGGAGTCGTGAATGGTGCTGAACATTGTGCAGTCATCAGTGAACAACTTCAATAAGTTATTGAATATAATAGTGGAGTCTTAGTGGTGATAGCATGTGGTATGAATAGAATTGGCTGAAGATTTAAACTGGGTATGTCAGGAGATACTGGATAGGTGCAGGAAAAATAGGGCTGTTGTAGTGGGAGACTTCAATTTCCCTGGTATAGACTGGAAATCGCTGAGGGCAGGGACTCTGGATGGGGAGGAATTTGTAAAATGTGTACAGGAGGGTTCGTTGGAACAATATGTAGACAGCCCGACTAGAGAGGGGGCTATACTGAACCTGGTACTGGGGAATGAGCCCGGTCAGGTCTTCAAAGTTTTGGTAGGGGAACATGTGGCAAATAGTGACCACAATTCTGTTAGCTTTAGGATAGTGATGGAAAAGGATGAGTGGTGTCCCAAGGGTAAGGTGTTGGATTGGGGGAAGGCTAACTTTAGTGGGATCAGGCAGAAATTGGCAGCTCTTGAGTGGGAGAGGCTGTTTGAGGGTAAATCCACATCTGGTATGTGGCAGTCTTTTAAGGAACGGTTGTTAGGGCTACAGGACAAGCATGTGCCTGTAAAAAAGAAGGATAGGAAGGGTAGGATTAGAGAACCGTGGATAACCAGGGAAATTGAGGGACTGGTCAAAAAGAAAAGAGAGGCGTATGTTAGGTCCAAGCAGCTAAAAACGGAGGGAGCTCTGGAGGAGTACAAAGAAAGTAGGAAAGTACTCAAACGGGGAATTAGAAGAGCAAAAAGGGGTCACGAAATGTTCTTGGCAGACAGGATTAAGGAGAATCCCAAGGCATTTTATTCATACGTTAGGAACAAAAGGGTTGTTAGGGAAAAAATCGGACCTCTCAGGGACAAAAGTGGGGACTTATGCTTGGAGCCCAAAGAAGTAGGGGAGATCCTAAATGAATACTTTGCGTCGGTATTCACAAAGGAGAGGGATGTGTTGACTGGGAGTGTCTCGGAGGGGAGTGTTGAACCGTTGGAAAAAATCTCCATTACAAAGGAGGAAGTGTTAGGTTTGTTAGAGAATATAAAGACTGACAAATCCCCAGGGCCTGATGGAATCTATCCAAGGCTGCTCAGGGAGACGAGAGGTGAAATCGTTGGGCCTCTGACGCAAATCTTTGTCTCGTCACTGGACGCAGGTGAGGTCCCAGAGGATTGGAGGATAGCCAATGTGGTCCCGTTATTTAAGAAGGGTAGGAAGGATAACCCGGGTAATTATAGGCCGGTGAGCTTGACGTCCGTGGTGGGGAAGTTGTTGGAGAAGATTCTTAGAGATAGGATGTATGCGCATTTAGAAAGGAATAAACTCATTAACGATAGTCAGCATGGTTTTGTGAGAGGGAGGTCATGCCTCACTAACCTGGTGGTGTTTTTTGAAGAAGTGACTAGAATGGTTGACGAAGGAAGGGCCGTGGATGTTGTCTATATGGACTTTAGTAAAGCGTTTGACAAAGTCCCTCATGGTAGGCTAGTGAAAAAGGTTGGATCTCATGGGATAAAGGGGGAGGTGGCTAGATGGGTGGAGAACTGGCTTGGTCATAGAAGACAGAGGGTGGTAGTGGAAGGGTCTTTTTCCGGCTGGAGGCCTGTGACTAGTGGTGTTCCGCAGGGCTCTGTATTGGGACCTCTGCTGTTTGTGATTTATATAAATGATCTGGAAGAAGGAGTAACTGGGGTGATCAGTAAGTTTGCGGACGACACAAAACTGGCAGGACTTGCAGATAGTGAGGAACATTGTCAGAGGCTACAGAAGGATATAGATAGGCTGGAAATTTGGGCAAAGAAATGGCAGATGGAGTTCAATCCTGATAAATGCGAAGTGATGCATTTTGGTGGGAATAATGTAGGGAGGAGCTACACGATAAATGGAAGAACCATAAAGGGTGTAGAGACGCAGAGGGACCTGGGTGTGCAAGTCCACAGATCTTTAAAGGTGACGTCACAGGTGGAGAAGGTGGTGAAGAAGGCATATGGCATGCTTGCCTTTATAGGACGGGGCATAGAGTATAAAAGTTGGGGTCTGATGTTGCAGATGTATACAATGTTGGTTCGGCCGCATTTGGAATACTGTGTCCAGTTCTGGTCGCCACACTACCAGAAGGACGTGGAGGCTTTGGAGAGAGTACAGAGGAGGTTTACCAGGATGTTGCCTGGTATGGAGGGGCTTGGTTATGAGGAGAGATTGGGGAAACTGGGGTTGTTCTCCTTGGAAAGACGGAGGATGAGGGGAGACTTAATAGAGGTGTATAAAATTATGAAAGGCATAGATAGGGTGAACGGTGGGAAGCTTTTCCCCGGGTCGGTGGTGACGTTCACGAGGGGTCATAGGTTCAAGGTGAAGGGGGGGAGGTTTAACACAGATATCAGAAGGACATATTTTACACAGAGGGTCGTGGGGGCCTGGAATGTGTTGCCGGGCAAGGTGGTGGAGGCGGACACACTGGGAACGTTTAAGACTTATCTAGACAGCTATATGAGCGGAGTGGGAATGGAGGGATACAAAAGAGTGGTCTAGTTTGGACCAGGGAGCGGCGCGGGCTAATTGTTCTTTGTTTCTCGTTTCAAGGCTTCATTCTATGATCATCTTGCTGGTGCCAGTACAGAGCGAGACTGCGGATAGTTGGGAACCTGTCTCGGGGGCAGGGAATTCAGATGGTGTTCGTAAAGCAGAAGTGGAAATGAATAGGGTTGGGAAGCATTTTCCGATCAGGGCCAGTGTGATCTCCTGGACTCGTTTCGATCGCCACAGGGGGTCGGAGAGGAATTTCCCAGATTTTTTTTTCCCCATATTGGCCCTGGGGTTTTCACTCTGGATTTTCGCCTCTCCCTGGAGATCACATGGTCTGGAATGGGGGGGTGGGGGTGAGTTAATAGGTTGTGATGAACAAAGCATCGTAGCTGTGAGGGACAGCTCGGTGGATAGGATATTAGGATGTAGATAGGCTGGAAAATTGGGCGGGGATCCTGGATTCAGGATTCAATCCTGGACCAGGGAGCGGCGCGGGCTTGGAGGGCCGAAGGGCCTGTTCCTGTGCTGTATTGTTCTTTGTTCTTTGTTCTTGTTCTTGGGATGCTGGGAACCTCCGGTATAGGCCAAAATGGATCATCCACTTCTGTCAAAGATTATTGCAGATGCTTCAGCCTTAACTTTTGCACAGATATATTGGGCTCCTCCATCAGAAAGGATGGGAATGTTTTTGGAGCCTCCTTCCCCAGCTGGTTGTTTAATTGTCCACCACCATTCCTGATTGGATGTGGCAGGACAGCAGAGCCTTGATCTGACGTTAGTCATGGGACAGCTTAGCTCTGCCTATTGCACGCTGCTTCTGCTGTTGGACATGCATGTAGTCCTGTGTTGTATCTTTATCAAGTTGGCACCTCATTTTTAAGGGTGTCTGGTGATGCTCCTGCCATTCCCTCCTGCACTTGTCATTGAACCAGGGTTGATCCCATGGTTTGATGGTAATGGTAAAGATTTATGCCAGGTTACAGATTGTGAGTGAATACAATTTTGCTGCTGTTGATATTCCACAGCCCTGTTTTAAGCTGCTAGATCTATTCTGAGTCTAAGCCATTTAACACGGTGGCAGCGTCATGCAATATGATGGAGGCTGTGCTCAGTATGAAGACATGAGTTTGTCTTTGCAGGGATTGTGCGATTGTCACTCCTATGCTGTCAAAAATAGATGTAGCTTCAACAATTGGTGAGGACAGGTCAAGTATTTCTTTCCCTCTTATTGGTTCCCTCACCTCCAGCTGTAGGCCCAGTCTGACAGATATGACCTTCAGCACTGGGCCAGCTCAGTTAGTTGTAGTACTACCAAGCCACACTGGTTCATGATATTGTATTGTTAGTTATTGAGAAATAACTGTACTGTCCTTGCTAAAGATTGCAGGTGGCATGATGGCACAGTGGTTGACGCTGCTACCTCATAGTGCCAGAGACCCGGGTTCAATTTTGGCCTTGCGTGACTGTCCTGTGGAGTTTGCACGTTCTCCCCGTGTCTATATGGGTTTCCTCCGGGTGCTCCAGTTCAAAGGTGTGTAGGTTAGGGGGATTACCCATGGTAAATGCGTGGAGTTACAGGGATAGGACGAGGGTGGAGGTGGGGGAGGAGGTGGGCCTGGGTAAAATGCTATTTTGGAAAGCCAGTGCAGATTTGATGGGCTGAATGGCCTCCTTCTGCACTGTAGGGATTCTATGATTCGATTAAATTGCTGCAGTGATTCAAGCATTTCTGAGGCAATACCCTAAAACTTGGAACAAGATGTCTCCTTTCAAAATTTTAATTTAAATGAACAGATAATTAAAATTAAGACTGTAGCCTTTTCCTATTTAAAGAATCAATTTAAATTAAAATAAAAGGTGACTCTTATGCATATTTGATCATGACTCAGTATTCAGGGTAAAGCTGTTTCTCAAGCAGCTGTCTGCTTGTGTAAGATTAGTAAATACTCCAGAGGATATTCATTATCATCTATGCTCCAAGTACAAGTGTGCCAATGTTGACTTCACATGTGTTACAGTCTCTGTGGATTGGGCTTCCTGACATTTCAGATGGAAACACCACGGTGGTATAATAAATGATGGCAGAAGACAATCCTGCAGATTAAAGAGTAACCTCAGCAGCAGCAGTGAAAGGGAGTGACTGCCCTTCATTCATTAGCTAATAAATTAGAAGCTAATGCTCATCTCACTGGAGAGTTTTCAAGCCATGTCGAAGACCTGAAAACTAATCATGAAGGTGGCAGGACAGGTTGAAAGAGCTCATGGGATCCTTAGCCTTATAAATAGCAGCACAGTGGCACAGTGGGTAGTACTGCTGCCTCAGAGCACCAGGGACCCGGGTTCAATTCCGGCCTCGGGTCACTTGTCTGCGTGGAGTTTGCACATTCTCCCCGTGTCCGTGTGGGTTTCCTCCGGGCACTCCAGTTTCCTCCCACAGTCTGAAGATATGCAGGTTAGGTTGATTGGCTAAATTAACCCTTAGTGTCAGGGGGACTAGCTGGGTAAATATGCGGGGTTACAAGGATAGGGCTTGTGTGGGATTGTTGTCGATGCAGTCTTGATGGGCCAAATGGCCTTCTTCTGCACTGCAGGGCTTCTATGATTCTATCATTCTAGTCTACCAAATAAATAAAAGTATGCTCCTCAGCTGAAGTATTGTGTCCAATTCTGGGCACGGTACTTTGAGAAAAATGCCAAAACCTTAGAGAGGGTACGGAGCAGGATTACTAGAATTACACCGGGAATGCGGGACTTCAGCTGTGTGGGGTGACAAGAGAAGGTTGGCATTGTTGTCCTGACAGCAGAGGAGATTAAGGGGAGATTTAATGAAGAGGCTCAAAATTTTGCAGATTTTGCTTGGAATGGCATTCCTCATATTGATTTTTTTGCTAAATGATCTTTCTAAGACCAGTTGAATACGCATTGAAATAAAAATCAAATTTCACATGAATATCAAAATAGATGTTTAGGGATTCATGAAGTATTGTGCTTGAAATAAGAGGGGAATGAATAACACATTGAAAAATTCAATTTAACGTTAGTTTTAAGTGGATGCATCAATTGCCAGTAAGACAAGCACAGGAGGCTGTCCCAGAGGGTCACTGTGTAGCAAGAGGTGGAACCCAACTCTCAACATATGTAATCAGATTTATCAGTCTGGCAAGACTCAGTCAATCAATCTGATGGATAATGAAATGCCCACCCAGAGTACATTCTGTATTCTTGCGTACTCAGTGACCTCGCCAAGTCATGTTCAACATGGAGGTATACTGATTTGTAATGGAGGAGATGGGGGAGAAAGCATTGCAATCCAATGGAACACTCCTCTATTCTTTGAGATTTTACAGGAGCCAGAGTCAATGTTGAGGGAGTCCGGGCTATTCCCACGGGGACTGATTGACTATACAATGATTTATCTTCATTCTGTACTTGTTTTTATAACGTACCTTGCTAAGCCACTTCAGGGATTATATGAAATAAGAACAGCGATAGGCCTTTTGGCCCTTCAAGTCTGCTCTACCAACAATCAAATTATGGCTGGTCTGATTTTGGCCCCCAACCCCTCCTTTCTTCCTATCCCCAATAACTCTTCACTCCTTTGTAGATTATAAATCTTGTCTAACTCAGCCTTGAATATACCCAGTCTCCAATTTGCTCTGCTCTTGGGGCTAGAGAATACCAAAGATTAACGAGCCTCTGAGAAAATAAATTCCTCTTCACCTCAATCTTAAGTGGAAGACCACTTATTCTGAAACTGTGGCCCCTACTTCTAGATTTCCCCACAAGGGGAAATATCCTCTCAGCAAGCACCAGTTCAAAACCCCCTCAGAATCTTATATATTTCAATAAGATCACCTTTCATTGTTCAAACCCCCAATAAGTATCGGCCCAACCTGCTCAACATTCCCTCATACAACAGTTCCTTCATCCCAGGAATCAACTTAGTGAGCCATCTCTGAACTGCTTCCAATGTATGTCTCTCCCCTAAAGAGAACAAAACTAAATGCAATACAATAGGTGTGGTATGGTACCACACACCTATGGCGTAGATGTGGTACCATATCACACCTGTATAGTTGGAGCAAAACTTCCCTTCTTTTATGACGTGGAGACTTGGACGTTGGACAGGGGTGGGCACAGTAAGAAGTCACTTGATGAAGGAGCAGCGCTTTGAAAGCTTGCGCTACCAAATAAACCTGTTGGACTTTAACCTGGTGTTGTGAGACTTCTTCGTGTCCCTTCTTTTATGGCTGTGTTTGGTGATGCCATAGTTGCAGAGGACACACTGCCCACACATATAGTTGTAGTGCCTGGAACATGGCTGTAATTAATTGCATCAAAAATGGTGCACATCAAACTCAATTGGAAAAGAATTATACCTGGAGTTGGAAACTAAAAAGGAAACAATGTCCTCTTCTCTAAATAAAAAGGCATATTAAAAATAAAAATGGCAATATTTAAGGAGATTGTACATCAGAAAATTATTGCATGAGATTAAGACAGTTCCTGAGATAACCATTTCAAGAAAGGCAGCAATGCCTCAGGAGTGGGGTGACATGCAGAGTGGTGAGTGGGCCAGTGAGTACTTAGGAAAGAGGCAACAAGCGGGGCAGTGAGGGCTCAGTGGAGGGGTGGTGGGCAAGGTGGTGAGGGCCCACCAAAGGGGAGAGAAGGTGGCAAGGGCATGGGAAAGGGTTGGCAAGTAGGGTGGCAAGTGGGACGGTGAGCAGGGAAAGGAATGGGACAGCGAGGGCTTGGGAGAGGGGTGGCAAGTGAGGCAACAAATGCTTGGGAGAAGGAGAGTGAGCAGGAGGCAGCTGGTGGGAGGCAGCGAGCAGGAGATGGGGAAGAGAGAGATAAGAATTGAAAGCTCAAAAGAGGGGCAGATTTTCCACTAATCTTGGGACGCTTTTGCTGTCTTCTGCCAAAAGGTAAATTCAAAATACCTGTTCTAAATATTTTGTATATATCTGCTCTAAATGCTCTGCCATTTCCTTGTTTCTCATTAGCAATTCTCTAGTCTCATCCTCTCAGGGACCATTGTTAACCGCCCTTTTCCTTGCGATATATCTGTAGATGCTCTAATGATCTGTTTTTATATTTCTTGCTAGTTTAATCTCATATTCTAAGTTCTCCTTCTTCAACTTTTCTTCAATCATCCTTTATTGGTTTCTAAAATGTTTCCAATCTTTTGGTCTACCATTGACCTTTGCTGCAAATTACACATTTAACTTGATATCTTCTTTAATTTTCCTAGTTAGTCACAGATAGCACAACCTTCTCTTAGGGTCATCCTCAATGGAATGCACCATTGGTAAGAATTAGGAAATTATGAATTATGACATTAAGAATCAATTTTATCTAGCTTAATTCATGGGGAGGTGATGGCCTAGTGTTATTATTGCTAGATTATTAATCCAGAAATTTAGCTAATGTTCTGGGGATCCTGGTTTGAATCCCACCACGGCAGATGGAATTAAGAATCTACTGGTGACCATGAAACCATTGTCGATTGTCAGAAAAACCCGTCTGGTTCACTAATGTCCATTAGGGAAGGAAATCTGTTGTCCTTACCTGGTCTGTCCTACATGTGACTCCAGTGCCACAGCAATGTGGTTGATTTTCAGCTGTCTTCTGAACCAGGGCAACTAGGCTTGGGCAATAAATGTTGGCCAGCCAGTGATGCCCATGTCCAACAAATGAATTTTTAAAAATTCACAACTTTCCATTGTGAGATTTAAACTCACAAGGGGGAAGGGAATTAAATATTACTCCACTGGAGAAAAACAGGTGGGGAGGCATTTAAAATAATTGGGTGGTTCGCCAGTGCCCTACTGGGATCTGCAACCTTCAATTTTAACTTGCTCATCCACTTTAAGAAAGGCAATGGCGAAGTGGGAAGGTCACTGGACTAGTAACCCAAAGACCCAGGCTCTAGGGATGTGGATTCCAATCCCACTAAGGCAACTGGTGGAATTTAAATTCAATTAATAAATCCGTTTTCAGTAGAGCTGACCATGAATCTAACATCGATTGTCATAAAAAACCATCTGTTTCACTAATGCCCTTTAGGAAGGAAACCTGCCAACATTACCTGGTCTGTGTCTCCAGACCCACAGCAACATGGTTGACTATTAACCGGCCTAGCAGGCCATTCAGCTCAAGGGCAATTAGGGATGTGTAACAAATTTTGGCCTTGCCAGTGATGAAAGAACGAAAAAAAGAAGCCAACACAGATCAATCACCACTGTTACATGAGATGATCCACCGAAAATCTTCCAAGGTTCTTGGGCTAATCTCAACCAAACATGGTGGGCTGATACCTTGGGCCAAGGGGTGTGTCATAGAAGGGTTGACATCTAACCGTCCCCTCTGAGGGGGTGTTTCGGCCTCCTAGAAGGTGATCCCGTGTCACACTGTGCCCCTGCTGACACCCAGATGCTTTAACCAACCTTCACCATACAATCCAAGAAAGAATGGGATGAATTTACAAGATAAATCCCTGACTTACTTTCAAATTTGTTCTTTTTCGTATATCTTACTGGTTTCACATCAGTTATATTCTGAGATACTACATATTATTACCTGGTAGATCAGTGACAAACAGCACGTAGAGCAGGGAAGGTGACTAGTCCAGAGCAAAAGGACAAAAAGTTGCCAATTATCAACCGGCAGCATTTAGAGAAAGGGGAAGACAAAAAGACGACCAGGCCCAGGGGTCTGGAGCACAGTCCTGGCCTCCAGCAACCCTCCGACAGCGGATCCCTGGGACGTCCCTGCCTCTGCCTACTGGGCGGATCTTCAGCTGCAAGGTGCTCACCACTGAGTGACCCAGAAGACTGTTTACTTAGTGAACCCACTGAGCTGTGAGTATCCGCACTGGTGCTGAGTGTGGGTGACAGCAGTGATTCCTCTTCAGTGGTGGGGTATGAGAAGTCTCCCTCGGAGCTGCTCGTGTCGGGTGGCACACGGGGATGGTCCGGCCTGTTCAGCTGCTTTCCATGCAATAGAAGGGAGATGGCATTAGTGTGTTACAAGGGATAAAGGAGGGATCCTTGAGTACTCACTTCAGACTTGAAGAATGACAGGGTGTCTTGAGGATTTTCACTTTTGTCTGCTGCCCTCATTTCACTATCAGTGCAGGCGTGCGCTTCCTCCTCCCCAGCCAACTCGAGGGCTCTCTCCTCAAATCGTGTGAGTGTTCTGAGTTCAGGCATTAGTCTGGCTGGGTGTGCCTGCTCATGCTTGTTGTAGTTGATTTTGTTCTGCAATGAAACAGATAGGGAAAGATAGGCAGCAATGGTAATATTTAAGATGGTGATGAAGTGTGGCAGACGTGGGTCTTGAGTGGGAGCTGGAGTATGAGGGGCATGGCAGCAAGTAAGTGGGAACATGGTGATTGGGGGAGGGGGAGGAGGGCCTCCTTACAGGTGTGGTGGTCAGGTGAGAGATGAAGTTGGAGGTGGGAGGAGTGTAAGAGGGGGTCAAGAAAAAGGCTTCACGAGGCTGACTTACCCTGGTTGAGCGCAGAGGATCGTTCAACTTCTTGCAGCATTGCTGCCCCGGTCTCTTCTGCAACGAGCTTGCACTCTCCAGGGCTGCATCCCAGATTGGGGGGGGTGACCTTGGTGGGAGGTCTTCTCCTGGAGCGAGGGGTCGCTGTGAAATAAGTGCTGGGGAGTGCTGGAGAGCTGCTTATATGCAGCTCAGTAAGAAGTTTAACAACACCAGGTTAAAGTCCAACAGGTTTATTTGGTAGCAAAAGCCACACAGTCCAACGCCGGCATCTCCACATCATATATGCAGCTCCCCAGTAATTGGCGCGATTAAGTGGAGCCATGGTGGGTGAATCAGAGGGAGGTCACCGTGGGTGCAGCGTTACTCTCATGGTCATAAAAAGTTTTGTCAATGAGGCTCAAGATCCGGTTAGAAATTACACCGGAACCGTCGACGCGATTCACTCCATTTTTCTCGGTGGAATCACCCCCCCTAGACTCTTTCAGGAAGATTTCATCGTAATGATGACGCAGACTAAGACTATGATATTGGCAGTAGAAAACCGCCTGATCACCACACTCCAGCGTCTGTTCGGGTACACTGAGGGAGAATTTAGCATGGCCAATGCACCTAACCAGCACGTCTTTCCATCTGTGGGAGGAAACTGGAGCACCCAAAGGGAACCCACACAGACACAGGGAGAAAGTGCAGACTCCGCACAGACAATGACCCAAGCTGGGAATTGAATCCGGGTCCCTGGTGCTGTGAAGCAGCAGTGCTAACTACTGTGTCACCGTGCCACCCCATTAAAAGTACAAATCCTAGATGAATTTTCCTTCTCACTCTCGCAAAGGAGCACCAAAGCTGACCACTAACACCCGAGCTGAAATCAGTAAAGCAGCACTGACTTGGGATAAAACCTAAATCTTCCCCAATCTGTGCACTTCCCAGTTGAGATTCTGAGGGAAACTCGGTTGGGCAATCTTGCAGCAAGTTTTTTTTCCTCGTGTCTGGGTGAAACACTTTGGGACACCCTGAGGTCATGAAAGATGCTTTGTAAATTTAAGTTATTTCTTTTTTGAATATATAAGAATATATATTTCCAAGACAAAGAGCTTCAGCAACATTTCTCTCACTTTTCTGGAAATCTGGAACTTGCTCTCCTGAAAGGTTCTGGATACTGGGTCAATTGAGAGTTTCAACTCCGAGATTAAAAGGCTTTTGTTAGGTAAGGTATCGAGGAATATAGATCAAAGGTGTGTAAATGGAGTTGAAGAGCAGATGGTGATTGAAAGGTGAGAAATTTTTATGCTGAATGGCCTACTGCTGGTCCTATGTCAATAATTTCTTCCATTATATAATGTGTGTGTGTTTGAATTTTCCTCCTCCCTTTTCTCAGTTTCATTCCATTTTAAATGTTGTCCGTCTGCAATATTTTTTGTCCACTTCTGCTGGAGAATCCACATGTGAAACATAACTCTGCCAGCTCTCTTATTTATTTAATAGTGTCACAAGCAGGCTTACATTAACACTGCAATGAAGTTACTGTGAAAATCCCCTAGTCGCCACACTCCGGCGCCTGTTCGGGTACACCGAGGGAAAATTTAGCACGACCAATGCACCTAACCAGCATATTTTTCGGGCTGTGGGAGGAAATCCACGCAGACACAGGAGATCATACAAACTCTGTACAGACAGCGACCCAAGCTGGGGATCGAACCCGGGTCCCTGGCGCTGTGAGGCAACAGTGCTAACCACTGTGCCACCATGCTGCCCTAACTGATGCCCTTAACAGATGCTGACTGACTTGCTCTCGCCATCATCTTCTGCTTATCTTTTAGATCCAATCAGTCAGGACTGAATTTGAAACCAGGTGCCAAAAATAAACGTCAGATGTCCAAGGAATTCTGAAACCCTGCCAGCACAATCCCTAATAAGATACATTTGTCCACGAGATAATTAGTGTTATTTTTAAACCATAGATTATCCTTTTGTACCTACCTATCCCTCTTTTCATTGCTTTGTGAACATAAGAGATTGAGTTTGCGAGGTTGCTCAATAAGTCTTTTCATCCTCCTGAACAACAGATACTGCCAAACGACTCATCTTGATTTGCGAGGGCTAAATTTATTTCTTTGCTTTACTGCCTAAATTTATACACCAATGAAAATGCCTCTATACAAAAAAGCAAATCTCCTGCATAATGGAGAATGACTAATTTGGAAGGTGAATGGCTCTGAACTATAGGAAACAGATGTAAAAAGAATTAATGGGTCAAAGAGTGACCAACTTTATCTAGACTCTGACATGAAGAATGGATAAGGAAATACTGCAAATAAATAGCATTTCCATCATTACCTAAAAAGGAAAAAGGTAACTGGCTTTTTAGCCATGGAGCCATTATGTAGAAGTACTGGGTTGCAATGACTGGCAATCAAGGACTATGAACCATAAAAGTTTACTGTAAACTTTGAGCAGCTCTTACATGTTGTGTGCCTTCCCGCACTCCAGGGAACATAGAACATAGAACAGTACAGCACAGAACAGGCCCTTCGGCCCACAATGTTGTGCCGAGCTTTATCTGAAACCAAGATCAAGCTATCCCACTCCCTATCATCCTGGTGTGCTCCATGTGCCTATCCAATAACCGCTTAAATGTTCCTAAAGTGTCTGACTCCACTATCACTGCAGGCAGTCCATTCCACACCCCAACCACTCTCTGCGTAAAGAACCTACCTCTGATATCCGTCCTGTATCTCCCACCACGAACCCTATAGTTATGCCCCCTTGTAATAGCTCCATCCACCCGAGGAAATAGTCTTTGAACGTTCACTCTAACTATCCCCTTCAACATTTTATAAACCTCTATTAAGTCTCCCCTCAGCCTCCTCCGCTCCAGAGAGAACAGCCCTAGCTCCCTCAACCTTTCCTCATAAGACCTACCCTCCAAACCAGGCAGCATCCTGGTAAATCTCCTTTGCACTCTTTCCAGCGCTTCCACATCCTTCTTATAGTGAGGTGACCAGAACTGCACACAATATTCCAAATGTGGTCTCACCAAGGACCTGTACAGTTGCAGCATAACCCCACGGCTCTTAAACTCCAACCCCCTGTTAATAAAAGCTAACACACTATAGGCCTTCTTCACAGCTCTATCCACTTGAGTGGCAACATTTAGAGATCTGTGGATATGGACCCCAAGATCTCTCTGTTCCTCCACAGTCTTCAGAACCCTACCTTTGACCCTGTAATCCACATTTAAATTAGTCCTACCAAAATGAATCACCTCACATTTATCAGGGTTAAACTCCATTTGCCATTTTTCAGCCCAGCTTTGCATCCTATCTATGTCTCTTTGCAGCCTACAACAGCCCTCCACCTCATCCACTACTCCACCAATCTTGGTGTCATCAGCAAATTTACTGATCCACCCTTCAGCCCCCTCCTCTAAGTCATTAATAAAAATCACAAAGAGCAGAGGACCAAGCACTGATCCCTGCGGCACTCCGCTAGCAACCTGCCTCCAATCCGAAAATTTTCCATCCACCACCACCCTCTGTCTTCGATCAGATAGCCAGTTACCTATCCAATCGGCCAACTTTCCCTCTATCCCACACCTCCTCACTTTCATCATAAGCCGACCGTGGGGGACCTTATCAAACGCCTTACTAAAATCCATGTATATGACATCAACTGCCCTACCTTCATCAACACACTTAGTTACCTCCTCAGGGAGAACTCTGTGTCCACCTGACCACCCCAGTCTATATTATCAGTTCCAGGGATGAGTTGCTACCTGAAACATTAACCTGTTTTTAGATGCTTGCACACTGACTGATTTCCCCATAATTTCTTATTTCAATTTTTAAAAATTTTATTTCTTTCTCAAAGTTACAATGCCCAATGTGTAGAGTGAACAGGGCAAGCCCTTCATCCATCTCTTTGCATGCTCCAAAAAACAATTCAAATTCAAATTGAATCCAAATCATGGTCCCCACAAAGATCCAAGCTGACAAGAACAGCCATTACACCTGATCTCATGCTTGATCCTATGCTTGATCTTAGCCAAAAGGCTGAGAAGCGATAGTTCAAAATTTCAATCATTGTAGTTTAAGGTAAAAGACTTCTGCTGAAGAATGCCAGGTCTTGAAGTGAAATTAGGAAACACTTCTAAACATAAAGGTTGGTACAAGTTTGGAACATTCTCAAAAAGTAATTGATGCTTAGTACATGGTTACCTTTAAACCTCAGATTGATGGATCTCCATTAGCCAGAGATATTACAGGATATGGGGCAAAGTTAGGGGTTATATCTTGAGGATCTCGGAATTCTGAAATAATCACACTTTTAGACACATACAAAAGCTTTTCTTCAAATGTATTTATCAGATCACATTATGTGCTGCGGACAATACAATACACTGTTAGTTCCACACACTGATTGTAGTGCTGTAGTGACTAATGTGACACCCTGGATACTTGTGCCTACACATGCACGAACATATGGTCGCAATTTTCCTATCCCGCCTACCACAGGAATCGTAGCAGGCAGGGGCAGATCATGCAAAGGTTGACCTCGGACAGGATTTTCCAGTCTTGGGGCGAGCGTGGCCGGAAAATCCCACCAATCATTCCGAAATCACGTTGGAAAAATATAACAATATAGCATATTTAGGTCTCAGATTAACCATGATCTGACTTAATGGCAGAACAGGCTAACTGGCTTTCTCCTGTTCCTCCTTTTAATAAACTGATGTATGGGTTGGAGGGAGAGAAGGGGAGAGAGCTGGAGTGTCTCCAGCTGGGTCTGGTTTCAGGTCTGGCAAACCTCACAACACCAGGTTAAAGTCCAACACGTTTATTTGGAATGACCAGCTTTCGAAGCATTGCTCCTTCATCAGGTGAGTCACTCCAGTCCAATGCCGGCATCTCCACATCATGGCTAAATCTGTCACCAATAATTCCAGGATGTACAGAATCTGATGGGCGGGTGACCCCAAATTCTCTCTTTCCCACACCCAGGTGACCCTGGAGAAAGATCACATGATGTTCACTGGGTATGCCTGACAGCCTGTATTGATGCATGTTGCTGAAGTCAAGCTCCAACTGTCTTAGATTCCTGGGAAAAATGTGGAGATCTGGCATAGCATTTCTAATTAAGTCAGTCAGAATCTTGAAGGCAACCAACATCTCAATTACACCACTTTGATGAATTAAGATGTATCCCTGCCTAGACTCATCTATTCCAGTCAATACCATTGATTTTCATGGTGTCCAGGGTATAAGAAATGTGTCTTGAGGCAGCAGGACTTGGGTTGGGAGGGTGACGTCAGGGCTACAGGAGTGAACAATTGATATATCTTCATGACATTAAGCTCCAGAGAATGCAAGAAAAAGGCAACCCATGATATTAAAGAGACAAGCTGGAAGGTCTTGTGGCACAGTGGTAGCGCCCCTACCTCTGGATCAGAAGATCTGGGTATGAGTCCAACACCAAGACTTGTTAGCCATGGAAGTAGCGTTCAATGGGCTGATAATCAGCTTGGGAATCCTTCCATCACTATTTCCTAAAGGGTAAAAAACAGTGTAGGTGTGAAGATATGCTACAACAAAGACAAGAAATAGGTTCACCTGCATCGTGTCTGATTCCTGCTGCCAGTGTTCTTATGTTTGATCTGTTTTTAGACTGATGATGATCCATTTGGGGTTTATTAACTTACCACCTCCACCATGTTCCTAGTACTTATTCTCTTCTTATATAAACTCGCCTGGAACTAATTTTCTTATTACTTCCAGCTGGGTAATTCATTGATATAGCAATACAACCGAGAACAGAAGTAGGAATTCTGTGACTATAATGTAAAACATCAAATTCAGATTTATTTAGCATCAGCCACTTCAGCTGTTCTTGCGATTTAGTAAATGTCCAATTAAAATATATCTCAGCCAATACTTCAAAGATTGACAGTAACAGCTGAATTTCTTTTTAGCTGAAGTAAGCACAATTAATAATTAATAACCTCCCACCAACGCCTGAACTAAAGCGTTTTAAATTCAGTCATTTACTTCAAGCAAACACAAATTTCACCCTTGGATTAAGGAATTTCGTAGACAAGTATTTTGACATATTTGTGCGTGCTAAAACTAAAGGGCCTTATGTGATAATAAAGTAGAGCAGTGAGTGACTAAATTAGAATGAAATGCAATTTGTTACTGTCAGATTTCATGAAGATGTTTGATGTTTGTCTCTACACTGATAAGACATGGGTGAAGTGTGAAAGAATACATGCATTGGAGACAGGTTGTAATATTCAACAATACCCTCAGCCTTATGAGAAATATCTTTTGTGCTGTCTTTGTATTGGCCATCCGGATATTGTCTGGAAATTGGGCTTTCATCCAATGGTTGCTTTTCTTAATTTAAGAGTGGGATTCTATTTTTCTTTTCAAACTGCACGTCACCTTTGAATGCCAAGCCAGCCAGGTACCCTGCTCAAAGATTATGTGGGGAGAGAATAGAGCCAATGTTTCAAGTCAGGATGACTTGAAACATTGGCTCTATTCTCTCTCCACAGATGCTGTCAGACCTGCTAAGATTTTCCAGCATTTTCTCTTTTTGCTTCAGTTTTCAGCAGCCGCAGTCATTTGCCTTTGCTCAAAGATTATGATTTGTTAGATTTGACTCATTGGTTTGTCTGGGATTGTGTACTGTGATGTAGAGATGCCGGCGTTGGACTAGGGTAAACACAGTAAGAAGTCTCACAACACCAGGTTAAAGTCCAACAGGTTTATTTGGTAGCAAAATCCACTAGCTTTCGGAGTGCTGCTCCTCCATCAGGTAAGTGGGAGTTTTGTTCACAAACAGGGCATATAAAGACACAAACTCAATTTACAAAATAATGGCTGGAATGCGAGTCTTTACAGGTAATCAAGTCTTAAAGGTACAGACAATGTGAGTGGAGAGAGCGTTAAGCACAGGTTAAAGAGATGTGTATTGTCTCCAGACAGGACAGTTAGTGAGATTTTGCAAGCCCAGGCAAGTCGTGGGGGTTACAGATAGTGTGACATGAACCCAAGATCCCGGTTGAGGCCATCCTCATGTGTGCGGAACTTGGCGACCAAGGAGGCCTTCACAACACATGACAGCGCAGAGTCGTTGAGCAGAGACTGATAGCCAAGTTCCGCACACATGAGGACGGCCTCAACCGGGATCTTGGGTTCATGTCACATTATCTGTAACCCCCACGACTTGCCTGGGCTTGCAAAATCTCACTAACTGTCCTGTCTGGAGACAATACACATCTCTTTAACCTGTGCTTAACGCTCTCTCCACACACATTGTGTGTACCTTTAAGACTTGATTACCTGTAAAGATTTGCATTCCAACCATTATTTTGTAAATTGAGTTTGTGTCTTCATATGCCCTGTTTGTGAACAAAACTCCCACTTACCTGACGGAGGAGCAGTGCTCCGAAAGCTAGTGGATTTTGCTACCAAATCAACCTGTTGGACTTTAACCTGGTGTTGTAAGACTTCTTACATTGTGTACTGTGAGCAGTGTTTTATGACATCTGTATTTCTTGTATTACTATATTTGCTATATGCCCAACCCACTATTTTTGATGCTGTGGGCTCATAAATGTTTTGATATGATGGAAACACAGTTTCCTTTAGGCAAATGACATTTTTTTCATTTAAGTTAACACAAGGAATATCTGGGAGTGTGACAATATGCGCAGGAGTCCTTTAGACAAAAATGTTCCAAAAGCACTGTCTTTGGCTTCTCTGAAACACCAGGGCATGCTTTAGAATTATCCAGGGTCAGTTTATTCTCATATAGAGCAAATGTTTGCACACAGCAGGGGGTCAACTTTTGGGCAACCAACTTGCAGAGCGTGTTGGCCAGCAGTCCATTCCTGTGGCAAAAAGGCCCTGCAATTTTGGGGGTTTGCCTGCCACATTTAAACAAGGCAATCTATGGACCTCCAAATGGGCATCAGACAACAGGAGAGAAGCAAGGTAAGAAAGAATTTTCATTTATGTAGCATCTTTCATGACCTCAGGAAGTCCTAAAAAGCTTTACAGCCAATGAATTACTTTTGAAGTGTAACCACAGTTCTAAAGTAAGAACCAGAGCAGCTAATTCCAGCAGTGTGATAATAACCAGATAATCTGTAACCTGTGTTAATGGGTGGGATTTTCCAACCCTTCCCACTGGCGGGATCCTCTGGTCCCGCCAAAGGCGACCCCCACCACAGTGGGTTTCTGGGCGGCGGGACAGGCGAGCCATGCAATATGCCATAGAAATTGGCAGGACTGGAAGATCCCACCAGCAGCCAATGACAAGTCTCCTCCGCCACCAGGAATCACACCGTGGGGGTGGGGGCAGAAAATCACAATGTGGGGGTTGGGGGGGATGGGGGTTGGGGGGGGTGGCAGAAAATCTGGCTCAATGTCATTGCTTGACAGATAAATATTGGCCAGAATATCAAGGAGCATTCCTCTGTTCTTCTGTCAAATTGTGCCAGATCTTTTATGTCCATCTAAGAGTTTAGATGAGCTCTTGCACCAATGTCTCATCAAAAAATAACGCCTCTGACAATGTTGCACTCCTTCAGTCCTACACTGAAGTATCAGCTTGGTATTTGTGCTCAAGTCTTGGAGTGGGACTTGAACACAATTGATTCAGAAGAATACACTGAGGCCTATAGATCGACCTGGAGTAGTCACCAGCAAGGTACATGTGTCAGGGATGGAGGGCTGATTGTAGAGTGGCTATTGATTGAGTTTTATAAAATAGCGTGGATACTAGATTGTCTTCCTGTGGACTAGTTATTTCAACTGGATAGCATAGGGAGGACTAGGGATCATGCATACAAATTATGTCAGGGCAAGTTGAATGCCAGGCAAAAACAGAAAATGCTGGAAAATCTCAGCAGGTCTGTGGGGAGAGAATAGAGCCAACATTTTGAGTCAGGATGACCCTTCATGAGAGTTTGAATGCTAGGCAATTGCAGGGGAGGTGATGGCCTCGTGATGGCCTGGATTCTATTAATCCAGAAAACCAGCTAATGTTCTGTGGAACCTGGGTTTGAATCCCGCCATGGCAGGTGGTGGAATTTGAATTCAATTTTAAAAATCTGGAATTAAGAATCTAATGCTGACCATGAAAATGTTGTCAATTGTCAGAAAAAAACCCATCTGGTTCACTATTGTCCTTTAGGGAAGGAAATCTGCCATTCTTACCGGGTCTGGCCTACATGTGACTCCAGAGCCACAGCAATGTTGTTGACTCTCAACTGCCCTCGGGCAACTAGGGATGGACAATAAATGCTGGCTAGCCAGTGACACTCACGTCCCATGAATGAATATTTAAAAATATATATTTTCTCAGAGAATAGTGGTACCGTGAAACAAGATGCAAGTTCATGCGATGAATGTTGATCCCTGTAACATAGATCAAGATCAATATAATATCATGGACTGGTTTTAAAGATCCAAAGGGAATAGAAAGGAATGTTTTCCCCTCTCCCAGCAGGAGGAGGAGCAGTCTCTGGGTGAGTATAAAAACTCACTTTAACCCGGGGATCGGGGCCTAGTTTCGGGAGCTGTTCGGAGGAGGAGGAGCAGTCTCTGGGTGAGTATAAAAACCTAACGGTAACTTCCTGTTTTCCACTTTTTCTTTCTTCAAAAGTGACGTCAGAGGGAAGCTGTGATCTGATTGGTTGATAGCAAATCTGCCCCAAATTTAAAAAAAACACAGCTAAACTCATAAACTTAAATTAAACTAATTAATTAATTAGAGATGGCTGGTCAGGTGATGTGCTTGAGCTGCTTGATGTGGGAGCTGGCAGATCCCATTGCGAGCAACAGCGACCACATCTGCAGTAAGTGTTGGCTGCTTGAAAAACTCCGGCTCAGAGTTGATGAGCTGGAGTCTGAGCTTCAAACACTGAGGCACATCCGGGAGGGGGAGACTTACCTGGACACTGTGTTTCAGGAGGCAGTCACACCTGTCAGAGTAAATAGTTTAAATCCTGCCAGTGGCCAGGGACAGCAGGGTGTGACTGCAAGTCAGGCAGGTAAAGGGAACCAGCAGTCAGGAACTCAGGAGCCTCAGCCCTTGACCCTGTCCAACAGGTACGAGGCACTTGCTCCCTGTGTGGATGGCAAACAGGGCTGCAGGAAGGATGAGTCAGCTGACCAAGGCACCATGGTTCAGCAGGCCATTCAAGGGGAGGAAGTAAATAGGCAAGTTGTAGTTGTAGGGGATTCTATTATCAGGGGGATAGATAGGATCCTTTGTGAGCAGGATAGAGTGTCCCGCATGGTATGTTGCCTGCCCGGTGCTAGGGTGCGGGACATCTCTGACCGGCTTGAAAGGATACTGGAGAGGGAGGGGGAGGATCCAGTTGTTGTGGTCCATGTTGGTACCAACAACATAGGCAAGTCTAGGAAAGAGGACCTGTTCAGAGATTATAAAGAGCTAGGATTCAAATTAAAAAACAGGTCCTCAAGGGTCATAATCTCCGGATTACTGCCCGAGCCACGTGCAAATTGGCATAGGGAGGCAAGAATAAGGGAAGTTAACACGTGGCTGAAAGAGTGGTGTGGGAAAGAAGGGTTCTTTTTCATGGGACACTGGCATCTGTTTTGGGGCAGGGGGGACCTATACCGTTGGGATGGTCTCCACCTGGACCGAGCTGGGATCAGTGTTCTGGCGAAGAGAGTAAATGGGGTGGTCAATAGGACTTTAAACTAGAGATTGGGGGGGAAGGGAAAGTCAGGGAACCAAGAGGTGAAGGAATCAGTGGGAAGCGTAGCTGCTTAGGATTACAAAAAATCACGAAAAGACAGCACTCAGGAGAGGTTACGATAGTCCCCATCTCACAAAATATGACACAGTGTCTGGAAAGGCTCAGTAGACCAAGGTCCACCACACTACGAAAACAAAAAGGGACGGTCAATAGGGAATTAAAGGTGCTATATTTAAATGCCCGCAGTGTCCGGAACAAGATAGATGAGCTTGTGGCCCAGATTGTGACTGGCAGGTATGATGTGGTAGGCATCACAGAGACGTGGTTGCAGGGGGTTCAGGACTGGCAGTTAAACATCCAGGGATTCACAACCTATCGAAAAGACAGAGGGGTGGGTAGAGGGGGCGGGGTTGCCTTGTTAATTAGAAATGAAATTAAATCAATAGCACTAAACGACATAGGGTCAGACGATGTGGAGTCTGTGTGGGTAGAGTTGAGGAACCACAAAGGCAAAAAAACCATAATGGGAGTTATGTACAGGCCTCCTGACAGTGGTCAGGACCAGGGGCACAAAATGCACCACGAAATAGAAAGGGCATGTCAGAAAGGCAAGGTCACAGTGATCATGGGGGATTTCAATATGCAGGTGGACTGGGTAAATAATGTTGCCAGTGGACCCAAAGAAAGGGAATTCATTGAATGTTTACAGGATGGCTTTTTGGAACAGCTTGTGATGGAGCCCACGAGGGAACAGGCTATTCTGGACTTAGTGTTATGTAATGAGCCAGACGTGATAAAAGATCTTAAAGTAAGGGAACACTTAGGAAGCAGTGATCATAATATGGTAGAATTCAGTCTGCAATTTGAAAGAAGGAAGGCAGAATCAGATGTGAAGGTTCTACAGTTAAATAAAGGTAATTACAGGCGCATGAGGGAGGAACTGACAAAAATCGACTGGAAGCAGAGCCTAATGGGAAAGACAGTAGAACAGCAATGGCAGGAGTTTCTGGGAGTAATTGAGGACACAGTGCAGAGGTTCATCCCAAACAAAAGAAAGGTTATCAGAGGGGGGATTAGGCAGCCATGGCTGACAAAGGAAGTCAGAGAATGCATCAAGGCAAAAGAGAGAGCCTATAATGTGGCAAAGAGTAGTGGGAAGTCAGAAGATTGGGAAGGCTATAAAAACAAACAGAGGATAACAAAGAGAGAAATAAGGAAGGAGAGGATCAAATATGAAGGTAGGCTAGCCAGTAACATTAGGAATGATAGTAAAAGTTTCTTTAAATACATTAAAAACAAACGGGAGGCAAAAGTAGACATTGGGCCGCTCCAAAATGACGCTGGTAATCTAGTGATGGGAGACAAGGAAATAGCTGAGGAACTTAATAAGTACTTTGCGTCAGTCTTCACAGTAGAAGACATGAGTAATATCCCAACAATTCAGGAAAGTCAGGGGGCAGAGTTGAATATGGTTGCCATCACAAAGGAGAAAGTGCTAGAGAAACTAAAAGGTCTGAAAATTGATAAATCTCCGGGCCCAGATGGGCTACATCCTAGAGTTCTAAAGGAGATAGGTGAAGAAATAGTGGAGGCGTTAGTTATGATCTTTCAAAAGTCACTGGAGTCAGGGAAAGTCCCAGAGGATTGGAAAATCGCTGTTGTAACCCCACTGTTCAAGAAGGGAACAAGAAAAAAGATGGAAAATTATAGGCCAATTAGCCTAACCTCAGTTGTTGGCAAAATTCTAGAATCCATCGTTAAGGATGAGATTTCTAAATTCTTGGAAGTGCAGGGTCGGATTAAGACAAGTCAGCATGGATTTAGTAAGGGGAGGTCGTGCCTGACAAACCTGTTAGAGTTCTTTGAAGAGATAACAAATAGGTTAGACCAAGGAGAGCCAATGGATGTTATCTATCTTGACTTCCAAAAGGCCTTTGACAAGGTGCCTCACGGGAGACTGCTGAGTAAAATAAGGGCCCATGGTATTCGAGGCAAGGTACTAACATGGATTGACGATTGGCTGTCAGACAGAAGGCAGAGAGTTGGGATAAAAGGTTCTTTCTCAGAATGGCAACCGGTGACAAGTGGTGTCCCGCAGGGTTCAGTGTTGGGGCCACAGCTGTTCTCTTTATATATTAACGATCTAGATGACGGGACTGGGAGCATTCTGGCCAAGTTTGCCGATGATACAAAGATAGGTGGAGGGGCAGGTAGTATTGAGGAGGTGGGGAGGCTGCAGAAAGATTTAGACAGTTTAGGAGAGTGGTCCAAGAAGTGGCTGATGAAATTCAACGTGGGCAAGTGCGAGGTCGTACACTTTGGAAAAAAGAATAGAGGCATGGACTATTTTCTAAACGGTGACAAAATTCATAATGCTAAAGTGCAAAGGGACTTGGGAGTCCTAGTCCAGGATTCTCTAAAGGTAAACTTGCAGGTTGAGTCCGTAATTAAGAAAGCAAATGTAATGTTGTCATTTATCTCAAGAGGCTTGGAATACAAAAGCAGGGATGTACTTCTGAGGCTTTATAAAGCACTGGTTAGGCCCCATTTGGAGTACTGTGAGCAATTTTGGGCCCCACACCTCAGGAAGGACATACTGGCACTGGAGCGGGTCCAGCGGAGATTCACACGGATGATCCCAGGAATGGTAGGCCTGACATACGATGAACGTCTGAGGATCGTGGGATTATATTCATTGGAGTTTAGGAGGTTGAGGGGAGATCTGATAGAAACTTACAAGATAATGAACGGCTTAGATAGGATGGACGTAGGGAAGTTGTTTCCATTAACAGGGGAGACTAGGACGCGGGGGCACAGCCTTAGAATAAAAGGGAGTCACTTTAGAACAGAGATGAGGAGAAATTTCTTCAGCCAGAGAGTGGTGGGTCTGTGGAATTCATTGCCACAGAGAGCTGTGGAGGCCGAGACGTTGAGCGTCTTCAAGACAGAAATTGATAAATTCTTGATTTCTCGAGGAATTAAGGGCTATGGGGAGAGAGCGGGTAAATGGAGTTGAAATCAACCATGATTGAATGGTGGAGTGGACTCGATGGGCCGAATGGCCTTACTTCCGCTCCTATGTCTTATGGTCTTATGGTCTTATTACTTGACTCCAGGTCAGTCCAGTGTCTCTACTGCGATAAATGCATAAAAATGGCAGCGAGTGGGGGCATATTGATTTTTAATTTTTAACACCTCCCCACAATACTCTCGACCCTTCTCATAATTCTCATCAGCCTGTTGCAAGTTAGGTCAGTTATGTTCCTGTGCTGAACTTAACACCTTAATCACTTCTTTTGCTTTTCATCAAATTTTGTGTCGCTTCAAATTTCTTGCCTATTTGTAATGAAGTCTTATCAGCATGGACTGAACAATAGCACGTTCTTCACATCATGATCCACCCGGAGAGGCACAAGTCTCCATCGGTGCAGCCACTGCTTACAATTGGTAATGAGAATTGCTCAGCTGTGCACAACAATTAGAAGAAGGTTGCTTCCTTGCACTTGTTAAAATTGTAAAAACGTTCCAAATGACTTGGAGTAACAATAAAATCCTTGAACATGTAAGTTTTAGGGCAAATCCTCCATGATTAAAGAACCCAGGGATAAGGAGAATGGACAATTTGTTAAACTGGCCGGCTGGCTGTCAAGCCAAATGAATATGCAAGAGGCTGGGAATAACGAGAAGGTCGAGACAGGGATGATCTAATCAACAGGAAACAAAGGAGAAACCATGGCCAGCAGACGAGGAGTAAATAGCCCAGCAGCAAGACAATGAGAACAGAGATCAGTCCATCCACGGACAACATTAAGACCCATCTCGCTGGTGGGATACCGATCAGGCTGATTCAGAAAACATATAAAAGATATTAAAATATCGATTAAGGGCGGCCCCGACAGTTCTGGCCCTTTGTTCCAGTCGATCAAAACTACCAGTGATCAGAAACTGTTTTATGTGAGAGAATCACCGGTGAGGTTTTAAAAAAGGACAAGCAAGCTCTGGCTCACTCTCTCTCTCTCGCTCCCGATGTATGCTCTCTTAGCTTTTCACCTCTTCCTCCTGGCACTTAGCTCTTCAGCTCTCGCACCACGTGTACCCGCTCCTGCCCGCCAGCTGGACTCGCATCAAGACAAGTAAAGCCGCTCTCAAAGTTGTAAGTACCTCCGTCGGCTGAAGTTCCCGATATAAGGTAGAGGACGAGGGTTGAAAGGGGGTGGTGTTTAGTGAAGTTAAGTGTGATAAGACTGTGTAAAAGTAAGAATTTACGTTGTGCCAATAGTGTTTCCTCCCATAGAAAATAGTTTAAAGTATAAGCTTTGTTATTGTATGGTGTGGTGTTGGGAAGGTTGATTTGCTGTTTGAATAAATTGTAACTTTGAAACCCGTTTGGAGCTCGTCTTGCTTTTCTGTTCTCTCATCCGTGTACTCTGGCGGGGTCACAATTTCAAGGGCTCTCACCATAAATCTGGAGTCTAGAACCAAGGGTGATCGGAGCGCCTCGGAAACGCTCACTCGGGGGAAATGACTGGTCAGGGATAAACAGTGCAGTTTCCCTCTTTCTTTCTCTCGTGGAAACTACCTGAGTGAGGTGGTTACAGGGTGGCCGTTTGCTCCACCAACGAGAGAGAGAATCACCCAGGCGTTGGTGGTGGTCAGGATACTTGGTGTGGAATAAGGTCCAGGTCACTGGTTAAGTATAAACAGTGAGCCTGGCCCAGCGCTCTCTCCAGCGGAAACTGCCCCAGTGCGGCGTTCCTCGGCTTTGAAGTTTCAGAGCCCGCTGGGAAGAGACCCCACAGGTACTGCTGCAGACCGATACCAGCCTGTGAGTGGAGTAAAGGAAACAGACCCGCTACAAACAGCAGTCATTAATGAGAATCTGCACGCAAAGTAAAGACACATGAAAATGGTGTATGAACACCAGAAAAGAGGTTTTAAATGGCAGCATGAGTTGAAAAGGTTTTGTGTGACTGTGGTGAACCATCGTTGGTTCCCACTGGATAGTACTGAGCCAGGGTCTGGCCAGTACTACAAGTATGTATATATGTTGCTGTTGGGGTTAGGGATGGGTTGTTCTACTTGTTGCTGTTGGGGTTAGGGTTGGGCTGTTACACCTTGTATTATAGTTATTATGGTACATCCCAGTCGGGCTCCGCCTCCTGGGAGAGGTATAAAGGTCACTGCTTTGGCTGGGACCCCTCAGTCTGGGACCGTGTATATAATTAGTAGCTTCGTTGTAACAGCAAATAAAAGCCTTTATTTCCTGAGCATCTCAAGCCTCGTGTGTGATAACGCGCATCAATTTTATTTGCTGTTAAGTAAACTCTCGTCGGAAAAAAAAACGATACAGAGAGTATGGAGCAGATGTTGAAACCTGAACGTCTTACACTGGATCCACGTGCGGCGGGCGCCTCTAACACCTTCGACCACTGGTTGAAATGTTTTGAGGACTACCTGGCAGCCTCCGCAGCGGTCACCACAGACGATGACAGACTCCGGGTCCTCCATGCGAGGGTAAGCGACACCGTATACCTCGCGATCCGTGCGGCCACCGACTACACAAAGGCCCTCGAGCTTCTTAAGAAGCGTTACATTAAACCGCCAAACGAAATGCATGCTCGATACCTCTTAGCCACTCGACAACGGCAGCCCGGCGAAACGACGGAAGAATACGCGAACGAGCTCCTACAGCTAGCCAGGGGCTGTAACTGCAAAGCAGTGTCGGCTGAGCAGAATATGACCGACCTCGCTCGAGATGCGTTTGTGGCAGGAATCGGATCATCTTATATCCGACTCAGACTACTGGAGCAAGGTAATCTTGACCTCACTAAGTCGATAGAACTAGCGGATACGTTGGAGACGGCCTCCAAAAGCCTAGTATTGTATCCTGAAGACCACGTGGAGACAGCGTGGCAGGAGCAGTCGCTTATCCCTCCTCGTCCCTCGGGTTCGAAAAGCTGCGTGATGGCGTGCCCACACTCGGGCCTGACGACGGCAGCAGCTCCGGGCGGCCCGCGGTGTTACTTCTGTGGGGGAGCGAAGCATACTCGGCAACGGTGTCCCGCTAAAGCTGTGTTGTGCTCCGCCTGCGGTAAGAAGGGGCACTATTCGAAAGTATGCCGTTCTAAACTTACTTCTAGGAACAGCAGTGCGGTCTGCGACTCCCCGGAGCCCGGTTCTTCGTCGTCGGCATCGTCGAGGGTTTCGTCCACGTGCGAGGCCAGGACGACGCCATTACAGTCGACGGAGTCGGAGATGCGTGACCACCAGGGGTCGCTGATTTTGGCGCCATCACCCACGTGCGACCTATGGGAGCGGCCATGTTGGCCGGCACCGACCACGAACGACCAGCAGGGGTCATCTTCGTCAATCTCAGCTGCCTGCAGTGGCGCTCACGAACCAACGGTGGCGTCGATCATCCTGGACCAGGCCAAGCCTCATAGACTCGACAAGTCTATGATGGACATTCAGGTAAACAACCACTTGATTTATTGTCTGTTTGACGGCGGGAGCACTGAGAGCTTTATTCACCCTGACGCTGTGAAGCGGTGTGGCCTCCAGATCTAACCTGTCAAACAGACAATTTCTATGGCATCAAGGTCCCGGTCTGTCACCGTGCTAGGGAGTTGCGTGGTAACTTTAACGGTGCAAGGCACGGTTTACGAGCGCTTCAAGCTCCTGGTGTTGCCGCACCTTTGCGCACCAATGCTCCTCGGACTAAACTTCATGGTCCACTTGAAGAGTGTAACCCTACAGTACGGCGGGCCACTCCCTCCGCTTTCAGTGGGAGAACAGCAGCTTCCAAATTGCCCAACGCGCCCCGCCTGTAGCCTCTCGACGCTGAAGATTACCACACCCTCCCTGTTCCAGAATCTTGTGCCAGGCTGCAAGCCCATTGCGACTAAGAGTAGGCGTTACAGCGCTGAGGATCGGATCTTCATTCGATCTGAAGTTCAGCGGCTCCTCAAGGAAAGGATCATACAACCTAGCGCTAGTCCATGGAGAGCGCAGGTCGTGGTGGTCAAGAGTGGGAACAAACCCCAGATGGTCATTGACTATAGTCAGACCATTAATAGATACACGCAGCTGGATGCGTATCCTCTCCCGCGCATATCTGACATGGTCAATCAGACTGCGCAGTACCAGGTGTTCTCCACCATAGACCTCAAGTCTGCCTACCACCAACTCCCCATTCGCCCAGAGGACCGACAATACACGGCTTTTGAGGCGGATGGTCACTTGTATCACTTTCTCAGGGTTCCCTTTGGTGTCACCAATGGGGTCTCGGTCTTCCAGCGTGCTGTGGACCGAATGGTGGACCAGAACGGGCTGCGGGCTACCTTCCCGTACCTGGATAACGTCACCATCTGCGGCCATGACCAGCAGGACCACGACACAAATCTCCTGAATTTCCTACGCACTGCATCTCGCCCTGAATCTGACCTACAATAGGGAGAAGTGTGTATTTCGTACGCGCCGTTTAGCCATCCTCGGATACGTGGTGGAAAACGGGGTCATTGGCCCTGATCCAGACCGTATGCGTCCCCTCTTTGAACTTCCCCTGCCCACTAGTGCAAAAGCACTGAGAAGATGCCTAGGCTTCTTCTCTTACTACGCACAGTGGGTTCCCAATTACGCGGCCAAAGCCCGTCCGCTCATCAAGTCCACTTCTTTTCCCCTAACACCAGAGGCTCGATTGGCCTTTGATAAACGAAAAGCCGACATCGCGAAAGCCACGATGCACGCTGTTGATGAGTCCATCCCCCTTTCAGGTGGAGAGTGATGCATCTGATTTCGCCCTGGCCGCCACACTTAACCAGGCGGGCAGGCCCGTCGCCTTTTTTTCCCGCACCCTCCAAGGCCCCGAAATTCGGCATTCAGAAGTGGAAAAAGAGGCCCAGGCCATTGTGGAGGCCGTCAGGCACTGGCGCCATTACTTGGTGGGAAAACGGTTCACCCTGATCACGGACCAGCGGTCCGTGGCGTTCATGTTCAATAACACGCAGAGGGGCAAGATCAAGAACGACAAGATCTTGCGGTGGAGAATTGAACTCTCCACCTATAATTACGACATCATGTATCGTCCAGGGAAACTCAATGAGCCCTCGGATGCCCTGTCGCGTGGAACATGCGCCAGTATACAGGAGGACCGTTTGCAGGCTCTCCATAATGACCTATGTCATCCTGGGGTCACTCGGCTCTACCACTTTGTAAAAGCCCACAATCTGCCCTACTCGGTGGAGAATGTCAGGTCCATAACAAGAAGCTGTCGGGTATGCGCGGAATGCAAACCGCACTTTTACCGACCTGACCAGGCACAATTAGTCAAGGCCACTCGTCCCTTCGAAAGACTGAGTGTCGACTTTAAGGGCCCCCTTCCCTCAACAGATCGGAATGTGTACTTCCTCAACATCATTGATGAGTACTCGAGATTCCCTTTTGTTATTCCCTGCTCTGATACATCCGCTGCCACGGTTATCAAGGCATTCCGTGATCTTTTCACCCTGTTCAGGTACCCCAGCTACATTCACAGCGACAGGGGCTCGTCGTTCATGAGCGATGACTTGAGGCAATACCTGCTCTCATACGGGATTGCCTCTAGTAGAACCACGAGCTACAACCCTAGGGGTAACGGACAGGTGGAACTTGAGAATGCTACAGTCTGGAAGGCTGTCTTACTGGCGTTGAAGTCAAAAAGCCTTCCAGTCTCCCGTTGGCAAGAGGTGCTCCCTGGTGCGCTCCATTCCATACGCTCACTCCTGTGTACGGCAACCAACGCTACTCCCCGTAGAGGCTCAATAGATGCCAGTTTGCCTTTCTGTGTAATAAAGTAGATAATTTAATGAGGAGAAAGTCATATTTGAAAAATCAAATGTCATTTTGTTTTTTATTGGCTCGAGGGACAATGAAAATCGACTTTCAGAAATGCACAAAACTCGTATGGTCACTGATGCGCGTTATCACACACGAGGCTTGAGATGCTGTTTTCATTCCCTCGGAAGTCTTCCTCTGGGACTTCATTACCGTCTTGGTTGACGTACTCAGGACCTGTCCTCCTGCGGCGACATGTAAGGGCCCGCAAGTCCGACCCGTTGGTCGAACAGGTCCATCTCCTCCACGCCAACCCTCAGTATGCCTATGTGGCATACCCTGACGGGCGAGAGGACACGGTCTCGATCCGAGACCTGACGCCAGCAGGGGACGTAGAAACCCCTGTCGCTCCCATACCCCCTGTTAGAAACCCCCCAACTATTGTTTCCCCTCCTGACACGGCGCGGGCAGCATCGGGACCATTACTTAACCCTTTTACTCCCGTGTACAGCTTGCCTGAGTCCAGAGGATGGTCGCCACTTCAGGGCGTGTCGGAACTCAACGGATTATCATCACCTTGGGGTCAACCGGCCCGTGAGACTGTGGAGGAACCGTTGGACATCGCCTTGGGGAGAATGCCACCGCGAGTGCCTACTCCGGTGTCATCGCCGGTGTTGAGGAGGTCACAACGACGGTGCGGTCCCCCTGACCGTCTGAACTTATAGACTGATGACAAATTATTCTGTTTTTTTGTACCCCGCCGGCCTTTGTCTTCAAAGGAGGGGTGAATGTGGTGAACCATCGTTGGTTCCCATTAGATAGTACTGAGCCAGGGTCTGGCCAGTACTACAAGTATGTATATATGTTGCTGTTGGGGTTTGGGATGGGTTGTTCTACTTGTTGCTGTTGGGGTTAGGGTTGGGCTGTTACACCTTGTATTATAGTTATTATGGTACATCCCAGTCGGGCTCCGCCTCCTGGGAGAGGTATAAAGGTCATTGCTCTGTCTGGGACCCCTCAGTCTGGGATCGTGTATATAATTAGTAGCTTCGTTGTAACAGCAAATAAAAGCCTTTATTTCCTGAGCATCTCAAGCCTCGTGTGTGATAACGCGCATCAGTGACCATACGAGTTTTGTGCGTTTCTGAAAGTCGATTTTCATTGTCCCTCGAGCCAATAAAAAACAAAATGACATTTGATTTTTCAAATATGACTTTCTTCTCATTAAATTATCTACTTTATTACACAGAAAGGCGAACTGGCATCTATTGATCATAAACACCATCACTTTCCACTGTCCAGAATATCACTGATGGAGTTTGGAAACATGCTTTTAATTATATTGTGTTGCAGAATCAAAGAAGAAGAAGAGACATTAAAATACCTGAACAAAAATTATATTCGAGCTCACCAATTGTTAGCACTGCTTTCAAATATAACCATATAATATCAATCTACATGTGTAATAGTTTAACTAAACATTCCTAATCTCACAACAAATATTCAGTCATTCTTTAAGAATCTGCAAATACAGCAGGTACTTCTTCTCAATAAGAAGTCTCACAACACCAGGTTAAAGTCCAACAGGTTTATTTGGTAGCATGAGCTTTTGGAGCGCTGCTCCTTCACTCACCTGATGAAGGAGCAGCACTGCGAAAGCTCGTGCTACCAAATAAACCTGTTGGACTTTAATCTGGTGTTGTGAGACTTCTTACTGTGCCTATCCCAGTCCAACTTCAGCATCTCCACATCATGTCTTCGCAATGTCAGCATGCACCCTGACTAACAGTCATTGTTATGGAGGATCACATTTCTGCCGTTAAACACCATGGACAGAATTCTCCCATCCCACCTGTGGTGGGTTTCATGGCAGGCAGGAGCGGAGAATCTAGCAGCAGGCAAAACGACAGAGACCCGCCAGGGTAAAAATGGTTTGCAATCTCCTGAGGATGGGTTAGTGGCAGGTCAGCCTTCTCTGCCTAGTGGCGTGAATGAAGTGGAGATGCCGGCGTTGGACTGGGGTGGGCTCAGTAAGAAGCCTCACAACATCAGTTTAAAGTCCAACAGGTTTATTTGGAATCACGAGCTTTTGGAGAGCTGCTCTTTCATCAAGTGAGTCCTTACTTTTAGTGTGACCGCAGTTTGCATTCATTACCATCTCATGGATGCTCATTAAAACAGCTGCTCGCCGGAATCTCCTCATGTCTTCCAATCTTGCGTCACACCAACAGAAAATTGCGTCAGCCACAAACCTGTTTGAAAATGAGTAGTGTGCATAAATCAGACCTCAGTTTGCTCGTGACTTTGAGGTGAATGCAACGTGCATAGCCTACGAGCCATGGCACTGCATTGCTCTTGTTGTGATGAACGCCACTCTACTGAGCTGTAGGATTGGTCGGCTCCTGCGTTTTGCCGACACTGTCCACAAGAACATCACTTTGTGGTGGTGAGGGAGGGTGAGGATAACAAACACAAGTGGGGGCAATGGGGAAGGAGAGCTGTGCAAGGGCTGAGATTGGGGAAAGGGCAAACACAAAGGAGGCAACGGGGAGAGTAGGTTGGCAAGGACGCTGTGAGGAGAAAGCGGGCACAGTAGAAGACAGAGGGGTAAAGAGCTGGAGGAGGATGACTAACATAGAAGACAGAGGCCGAAATTTTACCGCCCTGCCCGCCATGGAATCGGAGCAGGCAAGGGGCAGACAATGGAAATGTCCGTTGATCTCGGATGGGATTTTACGATTTTGGGACGAGCGGGGCCGTAAAATCCCACCCAGAGTGTACTGAAGGGTGGGAAGTTGGAGCCTGACATTTGGGCCAGAGATCCAGAACACGGCATTAATGAAAGCCTTTCTTTTGCAGCCAAATGAACTATGCTTCAATATTAACCGAAACAGTTCCTTTAAGAATTAAGTCAAAACAGGCCTCACTCATTCAGCTGATGTATACCAACTTGATGTGAGGCTTACTAGGAGAAAAACTTCTCCCAAAGTTGTGAAATTCAGCATTCGGCAATAAAAAATTGCCCCTTATATATACAAGAGAGTGACACTAAGACATACAAAAGCCAATGCAACCCACCAACAAATACGCCATGTTTCCATTTCTATGCATCATACACTTATGGTAGTAGTAGTAGGCTGTTGTGGGGTGTAATGAAACAATTCTTATCATACTTCCTTTTACTTTTACACTGCCTGTCAAATTTGTAATACAGCTCATTTTTTCACCTCTTCAAAACAAGGCAGACGTCTTCCTGTGCGTGACAATCAAACTAGTTCTTCGAACAAAGTAACTGGAAAGCTACCCCACTGGGCCAGTCATACCAGCACCATTACCACTGCTGTTACCACATGACAGATGGACAAGACGACAAATTAAATTTGACAAGTAATTTCTCCAGCCTGAGGGAAGACTATTATTTTCACGATGGTGCTGTAGAGAAACAAATTGGAAATGTCTCAATAAATAGCAGCTGTAGGTGCACAGCAGCAGTCACTCTCAGTTAGGCTTTCACAGATATTATCAACGACGCAATTTTACAATAAATAATTATTTTGCTTCATATTTCTTTTTAAAATTGACCAATCCACCCCACTTTTTCACAAGAATGGTCAAAAATGTTTTGAATTAAAATCTAGTGGCGACAAACTTTGGAAAATATTGAAAGGTTTTCTCTTGTTCGGTAAATTTTGTGTTCCTCCTACTCAACTTTTACCTAGTGTCAGGCTACCACCTATATTGCAACCAATCTAATATTCCTGCTTACACGTCAGCAATTTGATTATGATTGCTAATTTAGCACCAATTAGGGAGGCAGGGGAGGCCAGGGAGGCGATGGCCTAGTGGTGTTATCGCTAGACTATTAATCCAGAAACTCAGCTAATGTTCTGAGGACCCAGATTCGAATCCCATCACGGCAGGTGGTGGAATTTGAATTCAATAAAATATATCTGGAATTAAGAATCTACTGATGATCATGAAACCATTGCCGATTGTTGGAAAAACCCATCTGGTTCACTAATGTCTTTTAGGGAAGGAAATCTGCCATCCTTACCTGGTCAGGCCTACATGTGACTCCAGAGCCACAGCAATGTGGTTGACTCTCAACTACCCTCTGAACTAGGGTCAGGCAATAAATGCTGGTCAGCCAGCAATGCTCATGTCCCATGAATGAATAAAAAAAAGAATCAAATGTTGGTTAATTTTGGGAATGTATCACAAACCTGGCTTGAGAGTGCTGAAATGTGGGGAGGCAGTAGCACAGTGGTATTGTCACTGGACTAGTAATCCAGAGACCCACAGCAAGATCTGAGGACTCGGGTTCAAATACAGCCACAGCAAATGGTGAAATTTTAATTCAATTTTTTTTAAAATCTGGAATTAAAAGTCTGGCACGATAGCACAGTGGTTAGCACTGCTGCTTCACAGCTCCAGGGACCTGGGTTCGAATCCCGGCTCGGGTCGCTGTCTGTGTGGAGTTTGCACATTCTCCCTGTGTCTGCGTGGGTTTCCTCCGGGTGCTCCGGTTTCCTCCCACAGTCCAACGATATGCGGGCTAGGTTGTTTGGCCATTCTAAATTGCCCCTTAGTGTCCCGGGATGCATAGGTTAGAGGGGTTAGTGGGTAAATATGTAGGGATATGTGGATAGGGCCTGGGTGGGATTGTGGTTGGTGCAGACTCGATGGGCCGAATGGCCTCTTTCTGCACTGTAGGATTCTATGATTCTATGATGATGATCATGAAACAATTGTCATAAAACAATCCAACTTGTTCAGTAATGTCCTTGAGGGAAAGAAATTTGCCATCCTTACCTGGTCTGACACTCCTGAGCCACAGCAGTGGTTCACTCTCAAATGCTCTCTGAAATGAAAGGCAGTTAGGGATGGGCAATAAATGCTGGCCCAGCCAGTGATGCTCGCGTCCCCTAAAAATAAATAAAAGAAATGTTTGCTGTTGGGACCCACTGAAGCAATAGGGAGAGTTATTTTCATCTATGGCTCTGAATGTTAATAAGGGGGAGCAGATTTAGGACTGAGTTGAGGAGGAACTTCTTGACCCAAAGGGTTGTGAATCTGTGGAATTCCCTGCCCTGTGAAGCAGTTGAGGCTATCTCGTTGAATGTTTTAAAGGCAAAAATAGATTTTTGAACAGTAAAGGAATTAAGGGTTATGGTGAGTGGGTGGGTAAGTGGAACTGAGTTCAGGAAAAGATCAGCCATGATCTTATTGAATGGCAGAGCAGGCTTGAGGGGCCAAATGGCCTACCCTTGCTCCTAGTTCTTATATTCTTAATGTTATGACATGATCACATATGCTTTTGACTTGCAATGTTGGCTCTGTTAGCTTTTCCAGGATCTAATTAACATGAGATTGGCATGTCCCCAGCACCTGCCAGTCCCAAACTGCCAGCAATTCTGACTCCTACCAACTCTGGGAGGGGTGAGGCTTGGACATCCAAATGGAGACTTCACTTAGTCCTATATGTAATGGGACCAACACAGGCTTTACTTTCAAAGATCTCTTCTCTTTTAGTCTTCACTGGCCTGAAATCCCTCACAGAATTCACTTATACCCTTCCAGACACTCCCAGTAAGACTCCAGATACATCTGATTCCCTCTGGACCAAGAAAGCAAGTCTTTCAGCATTGGGACTTCCCATTCTTGACCATGTTCTTTAGTATTATCAGCCTCGAAGGACTATCCTCAAGATTTGTTTTCCCAGAAAAAGCTGACCAGGAACTTCCAGAGTCTATGGGGGAGTCACCATATTTTGTCCTGCCCTGTTTTTTGGATGTGTTATCAGATTCCCACCAAAGTTATGTTAGGAGTCCATAATGAAATGTGGAGCCTATCACTTTGATGTTGGTTTGTAGTTTTAACCCAGAATGAAAGTTCTAATTTTGTCAACCAGTCTTTCTAGGATGTATAAGATAAATGTAATACATTTGAACTGAAAATACAATCAGTAATGAAGTGTTGTCATTGCTGTTATCTTAAGCAAGTGAGATAAGTAAACTTCTCCAGAGATCTTTTGAGATGATGATTGTCAGAGCTGGGAACATGCATTGGTGTTCAGGTTCAAGTACTCCCAAAGCAGGCATATAGCTTTAATCCAAAAAGAACACCATCTACAGCATCAGAATGGCACTTCTTGTATTTTGTACACCAAACATCAGGTCTTTCTGGATGATATTGCCGATTATATGTTTTTGTTGTTGTTGTTGTTACATGCGTGTTTGGATCTGGATTGTGACTATTGAAGTGTATTTTTCACACAACTTTACAGCCAGCAGCAAACAAACGTGTTATCCCATCAGTTTAAGCCGATTAGGTGAACTTGAACCCAGGTCCCAGAAATGATAGGTTTGAACTACCCCACTGAATTCCCCAGCACTTAAAGTTTACGAAAGGTAACAAAAATTTCTTAAGGGAGGAATTCAAACTAATATTGACACTCAATGTCGGCAAGCTGCCTTCTGAAATCTCAGTAACACAAGAGTTGAAGGGCATTCATTCTTTTCCAACTGGAAGTGTTTCCAGGAAAATCCAATACTCCAGCAGTGTGCGTTTTCAAGGCAATTGTTTACTCAGCGCCTTACTCTCCAAGGGGAAGATAGTGGCATAGCAGCAATGTCATTCGACTAGTAATCCAGAGGCTCAGACTAATACTCTGCAGATAGGATGTAGTTCTACTGCAGCTAGTCTCAGTAATGGGACAATATCATTACTTGTCATTAAAAACCCTTTAGTTCACTAATGTTCTTTCAGGAAGGAAACCTGCCATCCTTATCCGGTGACTCTAGATATTGCAATGTGGTTGATTCTTAACTGCCTTCTGAAGTGGCTATGCAAGTGATTCAGTTCATGGGCAATTAAGGATAGGCGATAAATGATGGTCCTGCTAGCTACACTCACATCCCATGAAAGAACAAAATGTTAGAAAACTCACCAACAGATATATACTGAAAAGTGATCCCAAATGAATGTTAAAATGAAACATAATTGTTTATAACTTTTATTCTTAAAGAGATCCCCCCTTTTAATATACTCATACTTAAAGTACATAGCTTGCAGAGAGCATTCGGATTATCTCTTTTTTAAATTATTATCTTTTTTAAGCAATAAAAGACTACAAGATTCTGTAGGAGGGGAGAAAAGGAAATAAGGCACCTGGAAAGTGCACAAGCCTTCATTTTAAGAGGGTGCAATGCAATTTGTAAATCATATGAATGGGCAACAATGGAAGGTTTTCAAGTAACCAGAGTGTCTGAAGTCAGGATTCTCAGTACAGTAAGGATTCCATCCCATGATTACGGATTTAGACTGAATATTGACTAATTCACTTCAATTAATTGCTTACTCCAATTCAGCATCACGGGTATTGACTAATTCATAATTGACTTTCATCCAGGTGTTTGCAAGCATTTCAGTGTGGTCATATTTTCAGGTATAGTAATGCAGCAATCTCCCCTTTCCAGTCCAGCTCTGCCAGCATGCCAATCTTTTTGGCAAATCAAATAAACTAAATTAAACAAACTGAAGGGCAAAGCAAGGGCAGTCCCTCAAAGGGGAACCCCCAAAACAAAATCAAATGCATAATTGAAACAGCAAATCAAAGGGTGATTAAAGGGGTCAATTACACACTCCAGTCCCTGCAGCGCCCAACATGTACAGGAAGGCCTCAATGGTGCCGGGGGACACCTGGCCATGAATGTAGCTGTGGCAGAGGGGCAGTCAGGTCGCTCGCTGCCTGGGCCTGTTGATGGCAAGTTTGGCCAGGCCCAGATGCACAAGAGGTCCTACTCTTTCCACCCTCCCTCCACACTGGGTGCCCGTAGATCAGGAGTATGGGGTTGAAGTATAAACAAAACATTAAAGATTTTTCAAAGAACAAAAAAAAGGAGCGCAGTGTAAGACAATTAACATATACATGGACTCCACAATACCACAACAACGGCAGGTTTCTTGGGAGCCTGTGAACCAGCGAGTTTATGGTTGTATGGGACTGATGCATGCACTACCCTCCACCCAAGGTTCCCAATGTAGCAGGGGAGGATCCCTCCATGGAGGAACCTCTGCCACCAGATGGCAACAAAGCACACCAAGGCACCCTGTTGGCATGTCAACGCAAATGAACTTAACACTGGGAACAATCTATGTTTGAAGTAAAATTAAGCCTCACTTGCATGGTCATTAGGTAGCACTGAAATCTCTGAACTTTTAACACATAACCCTGATGAGTTGCATCAGTCAGCTTAAGCATGTGCCTAGCCTTTGTAAAGCCGACTACAGGGGTAACGGAAGTGTGCATGTTCAAGCACATCACTCTGCCTGACCAGTGCTCTGGCTCAGCATTTCCAGATGGCTGTCTCGGTGACGGTGCTGGGACCTACAGGTGGTGCCCATGGGCTGCAGTTCGGGTTCCACGCCAGTGTTTCTCATACTGGCTCCAGCTTAGCCATCTCCAGGAGGGTCATATGGACGGGAAACATTAACTCAGTTTCTCTCTCCAGACCTGATTTTTCCAGCATTTTCAGTTTTTATTTCAGATTCCCAGCATCTGCAATACCTCGCTTTTGTAAGTGAATGGGATGCAGGCCCTCTTGTCTCACAGGAGTGAGCAGGAATTTGAAATGAGAGAAACAAGCAAATATATTCAAAAACAAAACAGATACACACAAACAAATTCAAAGAAAACACAAAAATACGATGGATAATGATCATAATTAGTTACAATTCAGAGAAACAGTAATACATTGATAATTGCAAGGGTAAAAATCAAATACTTACAAACAGATGTGCAGAAATGTATTTATAAATAGCACTGAGTACTTGTGTTATTTATCAGACATAGTTCATTTTGGCATTAAAAAAATGCATTGATCTAACAGGTTAATACAAATGAATTATTGCAATGAGGTCTCCTCTCCACGTTCAGTTTCCAACAGCTTTGATGCCCAAGTTCTGCAGTCACTGCCTTTTACAGGAAGGCTCATTAGGCACTAACAGAATATGGGGCCACAATTATATCCAGATAACAGGCAATCTTTTAAAAACTTTGCATTTTAGCTGCTTTAACAGGTCTGAGCTCTTTGCAAAATATTAGAGATTAAATAAGCCACTGCTGAGGTTTATCAATCGACTGTCAATCTATACTTTCTTTTTCAAAGAGCATGATTTTAGACAAATTTCTTGATCTTTAAGAGTTTGTCTCCTTGTTTTCCTGCAACAATGACACTTCAGAAATACATCAATGGTTATGAAGTGCTGAAACATTTGGTAATCATCAAAAGCACTATATAAATGCAAACTTTTAAAACAAATGAGACAGTGAGGTCAACAGTGGGTTAATGCAAAGACTCTCTTATATTGCTCTATCATTGGGTTCTCACACCAGCCATGGCCTTTACATTCTAATTGAATTGCTGCGTTTGGCCCTTCCAAGCAGCCTTTGAATTGCAGTAAGATTTCCTTCTCCCACCAGCAGCAGAAAACGAGCCAGAAGCAGACCTCCTACTCCGAACCCACCCTAAATCCTAAACTAGGTCTCTGTCCCTGCACCCCAGGAAAATGCAGTCAGGCACCAAAAGCAGTGAGGGTGGAGGTCCCTTTAGAAGTAAAATCTTTTCAATATTAACAGGAAGTAACCTGCGTGTTAACTTGTTTTGTTCACCCTCAGTTGCAACCCTGCCCGCAACCTGAAAGGATGTTAATTCTGCTTCGATTATCCTGCTGTGCCTTCAATCGTACAAACATCTCCTCGCTGTCATTAAGGCATGTGTAAGCCTACAACTGCGCATTGGGAAGATCTTAATGTTAATTTTCAGTTCCTGCCAAAACTGCACCATAAAGTCAATAGCCTGTGCAACATCTACAAGACATGCATGATGGAAAACTCTCCACTTGCCTGAATGAGTGCAGCTCCAAATAGCACTCAAAGCTTGACACCAGAGGGCCTGTTTTATTGACATCCCAGTCATCACCTTAAATATTCCCTCAGACATCAGTACACAATGTCAGCAGTGTATACCATATACAAGATGCACTCCAGCAATTTAAAAAGTCTTCTTCAACAGCATCTTCCAAACCAAACACCTCTGCCATGTAGTACACATGGGAACATCATCATCTGCAAACTCCCTTCCCAGTCATGTCATCCTGGATCAACAAAACTGGAACTCCATTCTTAACAGCACTGTGGGTATACCTGCACCAGATGGACTGCAGCAGTTCATGGCAGCAGCTCACCATCAGCTTCTCACGGGTAATTAGGGATATGCAACAAATTCTCACCTGGTCAGTAACACTCACATCTCAAGAATAAAAAAACCTTCATTACCCGTAGGTTGTAAGTTGACTGATTCAACCCAGATGGCTTTCACTCAGCTAAGCTTCAAATCCATATCCTAACAAGACCATGTACTTTCACCTCCACACACAAGTTGGAGATGTGGAGCTAATTCATTTCCACTGTCACCAGAACCCTTATCCATGCCATAACCATCTCTAGGCTCAATTTTCCCATTATCCTTATCAGTTTCTTAATGCCTCTATCTACAAACTTCAAGTATTTAAACCACAACCTACCCATCATCATTTGCTGCTGACCTCCACTGGGGTCCCTTGGTCTACAAATATCTCCTTAGCCACACCTCATTTTTTGCCACATCCATATCCCTTTGCCTCCATCCTGCTGTGCAATCTAACTCCCTCTATTCAATCTATTGCGGCATAACTCTCAGCACGGTGGCACAGTGGTTAGCACTGCTGCCTCACAGCTCCTCGATTCCTGGCTTGGGTCACTGTCTGTGTGGAGTTTGCACATTCTCCCTGTGTCTGCATGGGTTTCCTCCGGGTGCTCCGGTTTTCTCCCACAGTCCACAGATGTGCGGGTTAGGTGTATTGGCTATGCTAAATTGCCCCTTAGTGTCCCAGGATGTGTAGGTTAGAGAGATTAGCGGGATGATGGGGATAGGGGCTGGGTGGGATTGTTGTCGGTGCAGTCTTGATGGGCCAAATGGCCTCCTTCTGCACTAAAGATATTCCATGGTTCAGTCTACACTTCACCCATTTCAGAAAGCTCTCCACACCCTCAAAAGCTTTCCCCAAACATGAAATACTCCAATGTTTGCTCTTTTCCTCCTTTAAAGCACCGTAGGCATTTTTCTGTATTCAGAGCACTGTACAAACCCAATTTGCTATCACTGTTTCTAAATGTGTGACAATAGTGCAGGTCAGAAAGTAGCTTATGGTCTTATTAGAAATCAAAGCTTTTCTTTCCATTATAAAACCCAGCATGGTTGATCTTCACACTGTACCTTCTTTCAACCTTTCCTTTTGATGAATGACATAGCAATAACAAATTATACCACGGTTGGGCATGTTTGTCCATCTTTAGTGGAATATTAATGAATTCCTTGCTCAGCTGTATCATCTTCAAATGCTTAGGTTGAATAATTTCTTGAAAGGTAGCAGAACAATTCAGGGTTCAGAAAATGCTGAGCTTTCTCATAGTTCATGAGCTGACTTAATCACAAGGCAACGGGCTGTCCAGCAACACACAAACTATCAGACAGCCAGCAGTAGTAAATTGCTATGCATAAAAAATTCAAATGTGGAGCCTAAAATTATTAGGCCATTTATAAAGAGATGTAAAGGAAAGTCACAAGACAGTTTTAAAATATGAACATCTTTAATACATCTCGTCAGTCCATTTATTATCCTTTAGCTTCAATTTCAGCCCAAAGCTCACACAATTGATAACATGGCAATCTCAGTTCCTTCAATGCGTGTCCTCACCCTCGTAGGCAATCGCAATCCCCTTTCGCCCTTCCACTGCTTTTGACACGGAAGTCTCTCCTAGTTTCTGCTCCAATCCCTGCCAGCTTCTAGTTGCTAAGAACGAGGCTGTAAAATAAGTAATTTTTTGTGTCAGCGCCACAGATGGAGGAAGACAGCATAAGGCATATTGAGAGTGACTAACAAACCATGAAGGATTCACATTTATAGAATGTGTGTGGACATGTACCCAAGTGATGATTAAGGGAAAAATTAAATCCAGCAGTTCAGCTGATTACAGTTAGAATCATCTATGCATGGGGCTGAGCTATACACTGTAATCTAATGAAGGGGCTAAGATGGCTGGGGCAGTGGTTATTTTAGCTACTCAGATGACAAGTCGTAAATTCCAATAATACTCAATATGTTATTCTCTTAAAGTTCAAAACTGTTCAGAAAGATGGTTTAGTTAATACTATATTAGATCAAGCAGACTTGGAAGGACCAAGATTTAACCCTTTCTGTGATGAGACAGGACAGTATGTGGACCACAATTAGCATGGATTATATAATTGGCATTAAGCAAATTCTGTTGGAAAGAGACATGCATTATATAGAGCAAACATAGAAATTACAGCTCAGGAAGAGAGCATTTATGTCAGTGTTACCCGCCTGGCTGAGCGAGAGTGGTTATCGTAACATAGAAACATAGAAGATAGGAGCAGGAAGATGTCATTTGGCCCTTCGAGCCTGCTCCGCCATTCATTACAATCATGGCTGATCATCCAACTCAATAGATAGCATGCACCGCATTGTCCTAAATAGCTTGCTGACATTCAGTGGCTGGTTTACATATGAATATTTGGTCATTTGGGATAGATGTCCTGCGTCAGTGGAAGTGTTTCACTTGCTGTCAGTCAGTGGTGTTCTTTGAGGACATTGTCTCTGCAGACATCAGGAAGATCTGTGCTAACACAGGAACCCACTCAAGCTGTGTTAGTCTCAACATTCCAGAAATAATCCTCAATTTCCCAGAGATGAATATCTACCACGTTTGTGTGGCAGCTTTCTGCCGGGTTGATGAACAGTACTCTGTTGAGTAGACATGGGCGAGTTGGAGCAGTGTACAATGTTGTTGGCTCTGCTGCCCCAAGTGGTACTCACCAGTTTCTGTATGAGATTCACTCTCACATTAACCCACTGATATAGGAACGCAAAAAAAAACATGCATTTATCCGAAATCTCATAGCCACACTGGAACACACTTTGCACCCAACAACTGACAACAGCCCAGCTCCTAGTTATAAGGGGAGGCTGGATAGACTGGGATTTTTTCCCTGAAGCGTAGGAGGCTTAGGGGTGATCTTATAGAGGTTTATAAAATAATGAAGGGCACAGATAAGGTAGTCAACATCTTTTCCCAAAGGTAGGGGTGTCGAAAACTAGAGGACATAGGTTTAAGGTGAGAGGGGGAGATACAAAAGGGTCCAGAGGGGCAATTCTTTTCACTCAGAGGGTGTTGAATGTCTGGAATGAGCTGCCAGAGGTAGCAGTAGAGGTGGGTACAATTTTGTCTTTTAAAAAGCATTTAGATAGTTACATGGGTAAGATAGGTATAGAGGGATATGGGCCGAATGCGGGAATTGGGACTAGCTTAGTGGTAAAAACTGGGCGGCGGCATAGGCAAGTTGGGCCGAAGGGCCTGTTTCCATGCTGTAAACCTCTATGATTGCAAACATTACCAATTGCAATCGGATAACTGACCAGACTCAGGTTTCAACCTTCCATGGAATATCTGGACACGCCCAACCATTCAAGGAAGACCAAAAAAGATGTGGACACTTGCTCCACATGAGGAACAGCTCAAATTGTGACTGTGGTATATACTTGCAATAGATAGTAGAGAACTTAATAAACCATAACTAACAAATATCACAGACTTTCAGAGGGAGGGAAATTATATGCACGCTGCCACTTAGGGCCCGATTTTACCATCAAGTTGCGCCCATTTTCGGGCACGAAAACTTGCATTTGCATGCATTTAAATTGACTTAATGGGCTGTAGGCTCAACCTTTATCACCACATTCGCCCATCCAGATTCGGCGCAAATGAGACACACTCTACAAAAGTCCGATTCGGGCGCTCCAGGTAGTGAGGATGTAAGTGCCGAGTGTCTGACGGTTTTCTGCTTGGGATCAGTGGGGGGGGGAAAAGAGGGGGAGAGGGCCACGATCGGTCTGGGTGGCAAGTGGGTGGGGGGGGGAAAAAGGGGGTCAGTAATGTTGGGGTGGGCCAATGTCTGTGGGGGCCGGGGGAGGCATTATCTGGCCTGGGAGCGATGTGGCAGGGGAGCCACATTCTATTTTTTTTTCTGCACATGTGCAGTTGGAGGTGCCGATCGGAGCTGCAGGATTGAGTGCGTTAAGCCCTGCCCAAGGCTTCTACAGCACGATTCAGAATCATTGATATTTTTTCAGGCCGAGTGTGTATGGGGACGCCTGAGAACGGGTCTAAAAGTCGGATCTTAAACACTCCCAGTTTCAAGACCACCCAGCACTTAGAATCAAAATGATAAAATAGGGCCCTTATTTTTTAATGTGCTTTTGTAACTGGATGGTATATCTCCAATCAGCAAACAATTAAAAGACACAATTTATTGCAATGCCAATTCTGCTTTACAGCAAGATTAAATCATTCAAACTAATCTGGCTGAAAATTGTGATCTCTCTGATTTTCTTTACACTGTGCATATTTTTGGTGTGGATACAGCTTGGTTTTGTAACTTTGCATTTTCTAAAGGAAATACAAAAAGATAAGCCAACTGAAAACAAGTCACTGATTTTAACACCCAGCTGAGCATTTCAAAATCCAAGTTTGCGAAATGGCAGTGAAATCAAAGGAGTTTCACCATGTTCAGCATTTTCATGGAAACTACTGCTTGTAACTTAGGTCATAATTGGAATCAAAATTTCACTGAACAGCACAGTTTTCTTCAAAAAGCACAAAGCAGGAAACATTCTATTTTACATAACAGAACACATCATGAAATGCAGTGGGTGATGGGGGGAGCAGAGTATGGGTGGAGGTGGAGACTCTATTTTGTTGCAGTTACGAAAATCGGGACACAGTCCAATTCCCACGTTAAAAGAAATATGGCTGATTTCTGGATGGATACTACTCTGCTGCCTTTTATACAAAGTTTCAATAATAGAAATAATAGCACTGGAACACAACATTCAACTCTGGTTAGGCTCAAAGTATTAGTTGCTTTTCTCTTTGCCAACTGTAATCATCAATGAAAAGTATATTTAGTCAATTTCAATCCAGTTCCAAATGGAAGGGCTACATGCATGGTTTGTGTAGAATTTTTAACAAGTGCAGCGATCAGTATTATCGGAATTATATCTGTGAGGTCTGAAATCAAGATACAGTATTGGGATAAGTAAATTTGTGAAATGCCTGACTTGGGAATGTTGGTTAGATATTGGAAGACAATTGCAACATAGAAAAGGTGAACAATCATGTGCAACTCTAATCATTAACAGACAATGTTGCTTTTCCTTAATTACTTGTGAACAAAACATGCTCTCGATTATCTTCATTTTCCCCAACTAATGCAATAAAAAGTGAACAAGCCCGCTTTTTCCATTACTCTATGCCAAGATATTTAGATCCCAGCAGTACTTTATGGTATTTTTTTTAAATCCTTTACTTGATGTGATTTGTTTTCACTGTAGCAACACATCATTCAGGGTAGCAAATAAAAGCTAAGTGAACACAATCCCATTTCAAATTTGCACAGAAACCTTTGGTTTTAAGTTTTAACAAATTCAGCATAACTTCTTTGTGCGACTCCAAAACCTAGAGATGTTAAATAGTGAAATAAACTTCTTTGTTCACTGAATTCGAGTTAATGATGGACAAACGTAACTAATGCCTGCCTGTAATTACTCCAAATTGTCCTTCCCCCATAAAACCCTGAAGTAGTTTCATAATCATTTTACTGGTACCATGGTTCCCTCTCAATTTGGCCAAGTGGCCATTATATGGAAACCACATAGAACAAATGGTCTTGGGTTGTTGATCAGTGCAGCTGAGTGTGTGGGTTTCCCCATATGTGACATGACTGTCAGATGCCACTCCGTAATTAAAAGGGACAAGATGAGATATCTTCATGTCCCACCTTTGTTACAGCAGTGGCAAAGGCATGGAAGCAAATTATCTGCCTGCCTGATCTCTTGTGAAGTGTGATCGAAACTCAAGGGCACAAAATGAAGAAGCCAAAAAAAAGGTCTTCTCCCCCTCCAAATACTGATGTTGATATTCGATCTTTCAAATTTAACTTAATTAGGATTTATACCTGCCGAATGTGACTGGGTAATTGCCAAAGCGTCATTCCTGTGGATCAGAGATGTGCTCGATTCTTTGTTCTGCCAGTCTGATTTTGCCAAGTGTGTTGTTCGCAGGGCTCCAGTTACTAGAGAGACATCAGTCTCCTCACCATTGAAGGTCTCATCTGGAAATTCAACATGGCAGCAAGCACCTATGAAGTAGGACAGAAAAACCATTGTGATATACAAGCAGGATTATATTAGTTAATTGCAATCTATCATGCATGCAAGATTTGATAGTTATTTACAGCAGTATGGATTACAAAGGGGAGGCGGTGGCGTAGTGGTATTGTCACTGGACTAGCAACCCAGAGACCCAGGATAATGCTCTGGGGACCATCAAGGCAGATGGTGAAATTTGAATTCAATAAAAATCTGGAACAAAAAAGTCTAATGATGACCATGAAACTGTTGCCGATTGTTGTAAAAACTCATGTGCTTTAGGAAATCATGATGTGGAGATGCCGGCGTTGGACTGGGGTAAGCACAGTAAGAAGTCACCAGGTTAAAGTCCAACAGGTTTATTTGGTAGCACAAGCCACTAGCTTTCAGAGTGCTGCTCCTTCATCAGGTGAGTGGGAGTTCTGTTCACAAACAGGGCATATAAAGACACAAAACTCAATTTACAAAATAATGGTTGGAATGCGAGTCTTTACGGGTAATCAAGTCTTAAAGGTACAGACAATGTGAATGGAGAGAGGGTTAAGCACAGGTTAAAGAGATATGTATTGTCTCCAGCCAGGACAGTTAGTGAGATTAAAAGGGACAAGACGAGATATATTCATGTCCCACCTTTGTTACAGAAGTGGCAAAGGCATGGAAGCAAATTATCTGCCTGCCTGATCTCATGAAGTGTGATCGAAACTCAAGGGCACAAAATGAAATCTGCCATGCTTACCTGGTCCGGCCTACATTCGAGTCCATGTAGCAATGTGGCTGACGCAGGAGTAGGCCATTTGGTCCCTCGAGCCTGCTCCGCCATTCAATAAGATCATGGCTAATCTTTTCGTGGACTCAGCTCCACTTCCCCGCCCGCTCACCGTAACCCTGAATTCTTTAACTGTTCAAAAATCTATCTTTGCCTTAAAAACATTCAACGAGGTAGCCTCAACTGCTTCACTGGGCAGGGAATTCACAACGCTTTGTGTGAAGAAGTTCCTCCTCAACTCAGTCCTAAATCTGCTCCCCCTTATTTTGAGGCTATGTCCCCAGTTCTCATTTCACCACCAGTGGAAACAAACTCTCTGTTTCCATCTTATCTATTCCCTTCATAATCGTATATATTTCTATAAGATCCCCCCTCATTCTTCTAAATTCCAATGAGTATAGCCCCAGTCTACTCAGTCTCTCCTCATAAGCCAACACTCTCAACTCCAGAATCAACCTAGTGAATCTCCTCTGCATTCCCTCTAGTGCCAGTACATCCTCTCTCAGGTAAGACCAAAACTGTACACAGTACTGCAGGTGTTGCCTCACCAGCATCCTATAGAGCTGCACCATTACCTTCCTGTTTGTAACCTCCATCAACGAAGGACAAAATTCTATTTGCCTTCTTAATTACCTGCTGCACCTGCAAACCAACTTTTTGTGATTCATGCACAAGGACACCCAGGTCCCTCTGCACAGCAGCATGCTGCAATTGCTTACCATTTAAATAATAGTCCATTTTGCTGTTATTCCTACCAATGTGGGACCTCACATTTACCAACATTGTACTCCATCTGCCGACCCTTGTCCACTTAAACTATCTATATCCCTTTGCAGACATTGTGTCCTCTGCACATTTTGCTCTACCATTCATCTTAGTGTCATCTGCAAACTTTGATACACTATACTTGATCCCCAACTCGAAATCATCGATGTAAATTGTAAACAATTGCGGTCCCAACACTGATCCCTGAGACACACCACTGATCGCCAACCAGAAAAACACCCATTTATTCCCACTCTGCTTTAACCAATCCTCTATCCATGCTAATACATTACCCGTAATGCTGTGTACCTTTATCTTACGCAGCAGCCTTTTATGCGGCACCTTGTCGAATGCCTTCTGCAAATTCAAATACACCACATCCACCGGTTGCCCACTGTCCGCTGCGCTCATAATGTCCTCAAAGAATTCCACTAAATTAGTTAAACATGACCTGCCTTTCATGAACCCATGCTGTGTCTTGCCAATGGGACAACTTCTATCCAGATGTCTTGGTATTTCTTCCTTGATCATAGATTCAAGCATTTTCCCCACTACAGAAGTTAAGCTAACCGGCCTATAGTTACCCGCCTTTTGTCGACCTCCTTTTAAACAGCGGCATCACATTTGCTGTTTTCCAATCTACTGTAACTGCCCCAGAGTCCAGCGAATTTTGTTAAATTACCACGAGTGCATTTGCTATTTCCCCTGCCATCTCTTTTAGTACCCTGGGATGCATTCCATCAGGACCAGGAGACTTGTCTACCTTTAACCCCATTATTTTACCTAACACTGCTTCTTTAGTGATAATGATCGTTTCTAAGTCCTCACCTGCCATAGTTTTCTAGACATCAATTTTTGGCATATTATGTGTGTCTTCCACCGTGAAGACCAACACAAAATACCTATTCAATGCCTCGGCTATTTCCTCATTTCCCGTCATTAAATCCCCCTTCTCATCCCATAAAGGACCAATGTTTACCGTAGCCACTTAAATGCCCTCTGAAATGGTCCAGCAAGCCACTTAGTTCCAGGGTAATTAGGGATGGGCAATCAATGCTGGCCTTGCGAGTGACGCCCATATCCCTTGAACGAATAATAAAAAATGTAAAACTCACTGTGGGACCGGGCAGAGGAGGACTGAGGATAAAGATGAGAGGAAATGAGGGGATAAAATCATGGCTACATCAATTTGTTTTAATTGAAAATTACAAGTTCCAATTATACACACTTCACCAATGTTTACATGCATCCATGAAGTTATGTAGATTTACGCACCTGGAAGCAGGTCCCTGAAGTCAGTAATGTACTCTCCTGTCCATTCCCTTGCTTGATTGCAAGCAACCTCCATCTCGAATGGTGTTATAACCGGTCTATAGAATTCACTGGAATCCAGCAGAGAGTTTTCTGGACAGGCTACAAGTACATATATATCCACCTCCATGAAATTAGCTAGCTTAGCAGCATTCAGTTTACCCATTACAAAGGTGTAGCTTTTTTTGCCAGCCTGCTTGACAATTGATTTAAGATGTCCAATAGTAGAAAGATAGTCAGCGACACCAAGAGTCCCCACTAAAATCCCTACAACTTGAGCATCCTTGGCTCTTTCAATCATGTAGTATCGCTTCATTAAAGCCCTGTTAACATTCAGGGTTTCACGTCTCCCGACCCCTTTCACTGGATCAAAGGAGCAAAAGGAACACTGATTCCATGTCATCATAAAGTTGGTCAGCGTCAGACTCTCCTGTCCAACATAGAACATGCTGTAGTCTTTCACGTCACTATTGGCACTGATGGTGAAATGCCGGCCAAACTTAGAAATAACTTGATTGCACGAATGGCTGCAGGATTTGACGGTAGAACAGGAATCAACATCACCTCCACCAAGGAAGCCATCAGCCCCACATGGATCAGTTGCTTCATTTTGGCCGCTGCAAATCGTTGAAACGACAAGGTTCTCATAATCTTGGTGAAGAAGTTGCTGTAGCTCTTCTAATAAAAGGATCAAACAAATGCCTTAGAAAGGGCGTCATAATGGATAGTTATATAAAAGCAGAGGTGGAAAACATATGCATTTGTACAGATCCAGTGTATATACCTTTTCAAACAGATGTAATTTTGGGATTAGGATCGTGAAGATAGTGTTCCTACCCAACTACATCCTACCTAGTTTTATCAATTCCCCATCTCAATCATTCTGGCTGATCTGTTGGCAAATAGGATCAACTGAGTTATTTGAAGCAAAGAGGTGCAATGGGGTTGGGAAGGAACCAAAGGCCTATTAGTCCTTGCAGCCCACACATGTAGAAGGAGCAACAAGGAGAAAGAGGAGAAAGTAAAAGTACAATCCCATCTTTTTAAAGTAATCACTGTGAAAACGATTTCAGTTTCTACAATAAACATTTCATTTTTTAATTCTCATAGTGGGGTTCTGCATTATGAATTTCTTCCTGGACAGCTCATAACCTCCAGTTTAGCACAGTGGATTCAATACTGACAATACCAAAGACTGGGATATACAAACAAGTCCGGAAGAATGGTCCTCATTGTGAGAAAGTCTCTTTTCCAACTGAACAGTGCAAGAAACAAAACGTGTACAGTATTAAAAGAGGGAATGGATTAAAGAGGAAAAGCTCTTACCAAGCACATACGAGTAGATGACATCACACAGGATTATAACACGCGTACACTTGTCTGGATACAGAGCTCGGAAGGAGGCAACACACTGATGCACATCCACTGGTTTTTGTCCAAACACGTACATCACCGGGAGTCTTCTGGAAGGACTGAGGCATGCCCTTCCATAATGTACTATGCTGTCAGCTTCAAGGTGCTCAGCAGCTACTTCATCCACACAGCAGCTACACAACGGACAAGAGATTTTCAGGGAGGTTTTGGAATAGGTCTCTGACTATGAACTGCACACCACGAAGAAAAATTATTTACAGGTACAGTAGCTAGTGGTGATAACTGGACCGGTAACTGAAGTCACTAGTTAAAATCCCACTGCGGAAAATTGTGATTCAATAAATCTGGTAATTTGCAAGTTGTACTGGCCATGAAAACTGCTGCAACATTGTGAAAAACATAACTAATGTCGTTCAGAGTAGGAAACCTGCCAATTGCATCCAGTTCAGTCAACACACAAATTCAGCTTCACATTAAGTGGTTGACTCTTAATGCTCTTGGGTTAACTAGGAATGGACAATAAATACTGCCTTGCCACTATTCCCCCATTCCAAGAGGTAAAGATATTGTATTTTGACACAAAGTATGAACATGCAATGCAAATTTGCATCAATAATCAGTCTTAATACCTGTCCTTTGCTTTGAACTCTGGTTAGCCATGAAAGGATAAAAAAATGAATTCTGATAAGATTCTCTACTTCTTCAGATTTCCTCATGGCGGAGCAAACTCGATGGGCCAAATGGCCTAATTCTGCTCCTATATCTTATGAACTTATGTACACAGTATTCTCTGACTACCAAAAGCTTCAGGTAACTCACTTTATATTTCTTCTTTCATTTTTAAAATGTCCCTAACTTCTAGTCTCTATTTCTCCAAACTGCGTAGTTGATGCTGCGTATTTATAGGTGGTGAATTATGGTCAAGAGCCCATACCCGATTGCTCGGTGGAATATTAAGATTAAAATACAACACTGCCACCTTTTTTTGCTTTTCGATATTTAGCTGCTGGCATTTGCCCAAATGGAAACTGCATCGACAATGTCCAATATCTTAATTGTGAATCAAAACATTAAATTAGAGAGGGTATCCCCCCTAACACTCTCCATCTCAGTCAGTTCAGGCTGGATTCAACCCAACCTTCTAAAAAGGTGAAAAGATCAGTATGCCCAACTGCTCATATTACCTCATTTCTACAGTAGCCACCAGCAACCCAATACTTAGTCTAATACATCATCTCTTGCAGTAAAAGTACATTTTGCACTGAAGAGACATTCGCATTTACAATGAAGGTTTGAGTCCAATAGACCCATTAATAATTTATCTTGATAGATGCATTCACAATTTATCCCTCAAAGAAAGAAACCCACTGAAGCTTAATGTTCATTGTTCAGAAACACATTGTAACAAGCAGCTAATGTCAAATTAATTCATACCTGCCATACGATGTGTCACCCAATATGAAAAGTTTGGCAGTGGTGTTTTTCTCCAGTTTTGATGTAATGGCAGAGGCATCGATGAGAAGTTCATCAGGAAACTGGAGAGCCACCTGTGGGGATTGAGAATTATTTTCAGTCTGCTCCCAGATATCAGCAAATGCCTGCTATGTAACAGCCATTAGGAACGGCACACCAATAGCCCTCCGAAGAACAGGTTGATTGCTTTTGGAGCTTACTTCCTTTGCACTGGATTATAGGAGAATACATATCGCTGCCTACAATCAGGCTCCTGCTCTGAGTCCTTACTTCTAGGAGTGTCAGAGTTAAAGTCTCTCAAACAAAAAGAGGGAATGAATTTAGTTAGTGTCAAGCAATACAAACCTTCTTAAAGCCATGATCTGTGATGAAGCTGCAGGTCTTCTCAATTTCATACACAACATCAGTCTCCTTAAAGCTGGTTCTGCTGGTATTTTCAAGAATACATGTGGACCGCTGAATTGCCTTAGAGCCATCATCACTGAATGCTGTAGTCATGACGATCCACCTACAAAGGAAAAAAAATGTTAATAACATTTAGCAAGTTTCCCATTGTTAAATAGTTTACCTCAATAGGTCCCAGACTTCATAGAAAACACAGCATCAGCTTATCAGTATCTGTGGACAGTTGTATACACATTCAGACTTGCTTTCAGCATTATCCATTTTTTCTCCCCTACTAACAATCTGGTTATTGAACAGATTATTGGTAAATTAATGAAAATGGAAACTTATTAGAATGTCATTTAATTCTGTGTTACAAAGGGAGGTATTGGATGGCACAGTAGTTAGCACTGCTGCCTCACAGCGCCAGGGACCCAGCTTTGATTACGGCCAAGGGTGACCGTCTGTGTGGAGTTTACATTTTCTCTCCGTGTCTGAATGGGTTTCCTCCCACAGTCCAAAAATGTGCCGATTATGTGGATTTGGCCATGCTAAATTACCCCTTATTGTCTCGAGATGTATAGTTTAAGGAGATTAGCGGGGTAAATACATGGGGTTCTGGGGATAGGGCATAGGTGGGATGTTCTGTCACAGAACCAGCACAGACACGATGGGTCGAATGGCCTCCTTCTGCACTGTAGGGATTCTACTTCAATATCGGCACCATTTTCTCAGTTGCCTTTCATTTTGTTTTTATGTTTTAAAAGTTATTACAGCCAGCATGATAGAAGATTGGTTCAGAATTAGCTGATGATGTCCCATGTTAACACTCTGTTTTTGGTTGGTCTATTATTATTACTACTTTTCCTAATTACCCACCGAGTGCAAAGAATAAAGAAAAACTCCCAGTCAGTGGATATTTCAGCCAATTAGCATGGTTAACCAAACCTTTAAAGTAAGCCTTAAAGTGTTGACCCATGAACAATCCTGAATTGTGAAGCTTTTTGAATATTATCTGGAATAAAAAGTACCTTTGCTTCAAAGGGAAAAGAGATAAAAACAGAAAAAAAAAATTCAAAACGCATCATAATAACAAAGTAAAAAAAGCCAGTATTCTGTTGCATGCTTCTTTCAAACTCTGTTCACTAATGTAATAAATGGGATTCAACTCAAGATAACCATCAACCTAAATGTATTCTAAAGCTAAAGTGCTCTCTAGCGGCAGTGAAATGCAAAATATTTCAAACATGCTCCCTATATTTCATTCAAGACCAGGTACAGAGTGCAAACATACAAATTTGGAGCAGGAGTAGGTCACTTGGCCCATCAAGCCTGCTCCACCTTTCAATAAGATCATGGCTGATCTGATTGTAACTCCAACCCCACATTCCTGCCTATCCCTGCTAACTTTTTTGCCCCCTTGTTAAATCAAGAATCTATCTAGCTCTGCCTTAAAACATATTTAAAGGCTCTGCTTCCACTGCCTATTGAGGAAGAGTGCCAGAGATTCACGGCCCTCAAAGAAACAATTTCTCCTCATCACTGTCTTAAATAGTGATCCCTAGCTCTAAATTCCCTGACAAGAGGGAACATCGTCTCCACATTCACCCTGTCAATACCCCTCAGGAAATGTTTTGATCAAGTTGCCCCTTATTCTTCTAAACTCTAGTGAATACAAACCTAAACTCCCCAATCTTTCCTCATAAGATAACCCGCCCATTCCTGGTATTAGTCTGGTAAACTTTCTCTGAACTGCTTCTAATGTATTTACATCCTTCCTTAAATGAGACCAATACTGTACACAATACTCCAGATGCGTTCTCACCAATGCACTGTACAACTGAAGCATAACCTCCCTACTCCCTACTCAAATACTCCCTATTCAATTCCCCGAACAATAAACAATAACATTCCATTATCTTTCCTAATTACTCGCTGAACCTGTGATTCATGTTCTAGGACACCCAGATCCCTCTGCATCTCAGAGCTCTGCAATCTCCCACCATTTAGATAATAAACTTCTGTTTTATTCTTCCTGTCAAAATGGACAATTACACATTTCTCCACATTATACTCCATTTGCCAAAGTTTTGCCCACTCACTGGTCTGTAGTTTCCTGCTTTTTGTCTCCCTCCCTTTTTGAATAAAGGAGTTAATTAACCATCTTCCAGTCTAACGGAACCTTCCCCAAATCTAGGGAATTTTGGAAAATTAAAACCAGTGCATCAACTATCTTATTAGCCTTTTAAGATCTTAGGGTGAAGTCGAGCAGGACTCAATAATTTGCACAATATCACTTCCCTGGTGACTGTAATTTTCCTGAGTTCCTCCCTCACTTCCATTTCCTGATTTACGGTTATTTCTGGGATGTTACTAGTGTCAAGTTCGAATACAGTAGAACAGTTAAAAGTCAAAAAGTAAATGTAATGGTGGTGGTGTCATGAAAGGATTATAATTTTTATGGCCAAAGTGCATCATACTTTGCATTTGGTAGCAGACTCCTTACAGTTTCAATAGTCACAATAAGTCACTACTTGCAGGTTAAGTTTCTCCATCGGCTTTACATTTGAAGTATGTAAATTAGTTCTACAATCATTTCTACATGGAATGAAAACAAAAATGACCTCAGACAATCATATCTCTCACACAATTTTCACTACCAATCAAAATACTTTGAAATCACAAGACAGCAGCACTTCTTCCAAACAGCAGTCCAACAGTCTCACTGTGGGGGCAGTAGTAGGGAGTTCTGCGACATTTCACAGGGATATCTTTTAGTCAAGATGAGCACTGTGACACTAGAAAGAGGATCCAGATGCAGGCTAGATGGTAGGGAGAGGAACTTATGGATACAGTTAAATGAGCATCCAAGCAGATTGGCCAGCATCACCAATAGGGTTATGGGTCTTTTGGCATAGGTTTATGTTGCCAGACTAATTATCCACAAACCTAGAGGAACATTCTAGAAAACACAGCAAATCAAATCACACCACGGCAACTGGAGAATTTGATATCATCTGAAAAACTTGGAAGTGATCACTTGTTTGCGATAAAAGTTACCATGAGTTTTATTGCAAAAACGCTGGTTTACTAACATCCTGCCAAGGGCAGCATGGTGGCACAGTGGTTAGCTGCACATTCTCCCCGTGTCTACATGGGTTTCCTTCCACAGTCCAAAAGACGTGCTGGTTAGGTGCGTTGGCCACGCTAAATTCTCGCTCAGTGTACAGACACCAGAGTGTGACAACTAGAGAATTTACACAGTAACTTCATTGCAGTGTAAGCCTACTTGTGACACTAATAAATAAACTTTAAATCCTTCAAGATAGGAAACTTACCATCTTTAACCTGGATGGTCCATATGTAGCCCCATCCACACATCAAAAGACTGTCTATTGAAGTAGTGTAACAGGCAATTTAGTGGGGCAACACGGTGCTTAGCACTGCTGTTTCACAGCACTAGGGACCTTGGTTCTATTCCTGGCTTAGGTCACTGACTGTGTGAAGTCTTCTCCCCATAACTGTGTCGATTTCCTCCGGTTTCCTCCCACAGTCCGAAAGGAATGCTGGTTAGGTGCAGTGCATTGGCAATACTAAATTCTCCCTCAGTATACCCGAACAGGCGTCGGATTGTGTCAACTGGGGGATTTTCACAGTAACTTCATTGCAGTTTTAATGTAAGCCTACTGGCAACACTAATAAATAAACTTTTAAACTTTAAAACTACAATGAGAGGCTCCTTCTCTTTTCAACTCCCAAAGGTAGGGGAGTCTAAAACTAGAGGGCATAGGTTTAAGGTGAGAGGGGAGATACACAAAAGTGTCCAGAGGGGCAATTTTTTCACACAAAGAGTGGAGAGTGTCTGGAACAAGCTGCCAGAGGTAGGTAGTAGTAGAGGCAGGTACAATTTTGTCTTTTAAAAAGCATTTAGATAGTTACATGGGTACGATGGGTATAGAGGGATATGGGCCCAATGCGGGCAATTGGGATTAGCTTAGCGGTGTTAAAAAAAAGGGCGGCATTGACAAGTTGGGCCGAAGGGCCTGTTTCCATGCTGTAAACCTCTATGACTCTAACTCTTGTACATCCCCAACTTGTTTATCTTACCATTGACAACTACGCTGTCAGTTATCTAGACTTGAAATTCAGTTTCTCAATTTTGCTCTGCCCCTTTAAAACATTCTGTCACGACACTACGGATTTCCTACAGAAACTCAACGCACATGGAGCAGTTGAACCAGGAGCACTCCTCGTCACAATGGATGTCTCGGCACTCTACACCAGCATCCCCCACGATGATGGCATTGCTGCAACGGCCTCAGTACTCAACGCCGACAACTGCCAGTTTCCAGATACAATTTTACAACTCATCCGCTTCATCCTGGACCACAATGTCTTCACCTTCAACAACCGGTTCTTCATCCAGACACACGGAACAGCCATGGGGACCAAATTCGCACCTCAATATGCCAACACCTTCATGCACAGGTTCGAACAAGACTTCTTCACCGCACAGGACCTTCAACCGATGCTATAGACTAGATACATCGATGACATTTTCTTCCTTTGGCATCATGGTAAACAATCACTGAAACAACTATATGATGACATCAACAGGTTCCATCCCACCATCAGACTCACCATGGACTACTCTCCGGAATCGGTTGCATTCTTGGACACACGGATCTCCATTAAGGACGGCCACCTCAGCACCTCACTGTATCGCAGCCCACGAATAACCTCACGATGCTCCACTTCTCCAGCTTCCACCCTAAACACGTTAAAGAAGCCATCCCCGACGGACAAGCCCTCTGTATACACAGGATCTGCTCAGATGAGGAGGATCGCAACAGACACCTCCAAACGCTGAAAGATGCCCTCATAAGAACAGGATATGGCGTTCGACTCATTGATCCGACAGTTCCGACGCGCCACAGTGAAAAACCGCTCTGACCTCCTCAGAAGACAAACACGGAACACGGTGGACAGAGTACCCTTCGTCGTCCAGTACTTCCCCGGAGTGGAGAAGCTACGGCATCCGGAGCCTTCAACATGTCATTGATGAAGACGAACATCTCGCCAAGGCCATCCCCACAGCCCCACTTCTTGCCTTCAAACAACCGCACAACCTCACACAGAACATTGTCCGCAGCAAACTACCCAGCCTTCAAGAGAACAGTGACCACGACACCACACAACCTTGCCACAGCAATCTCTGCAAGACGTGCCGGATCATCGACACGGATGCCATCATCTCACGTGAGAACACCACCTACCAGGTACACGGTACCTACTCTTGCAACTCGGCCAACGTTGTCTACCTGATAGGCTGCAGGAAAGGATGTCCCGTGGCATGGTACATTGGGGAAACCATGCAGACGCTATGACAACGGGTGAATGAACACCGCTCAACAATCACCAGGCAAGACTGTTCTCTTCCTGTGGGGGAGCACATCAGCGGTCACGGGCATTCAGCCTCTGACCTTCGGGTAAGCGTTCTCTTCACGACACACGATAGCGCAGAGTCGCTGAGCAGAAACTGTTAGCCAAGTTCTGCATACACGAGGACGGCCTAAACCGGGATGTTGGGTTTATGTCACACTATCAGTAACCCCCACAGCTTGCTTCCTGAAGTTGCAGAATCTCACTGGCTGTCCTGTCTGGAGACAATACACATCTCTTTAACCTGTGCTTAATGCTCCCTCCACTCACATTGTCTGTATCTTTAATACCTGGTTGGCTGTAGAGCTTCACATTCTAATCAGTATTCTGTAATTTGATTTTGTGTCTCTGTGCCGTTTGAGAGCAGATTTCCACTCCATCTGACGAAGGAGCAGTGCCCCGAAAGCTAATGGCATTTGCTACCAAATAAACCTGTTGGACTTTAACCTGGTGTTGTTCAAACTCTTACTGCCTTTAAAACATTGCCAGGTCAACCATTCAATCTAACCACATAAAGAGGCTACTCCGCTGCTATTCACAAAGACTGGATAGAAACTGAAGTCAAATTCATGCTGTTATTTATTCAATGCACCACAGGATTCTAAGGAACCTGGCCCATAATGCACATGACTGAATACCACAGTAGACTATCAAAGTAGCTCTTCCCTGCCAGCTAAGTGTACAAATGCTTGGAGGATAAAGGCAAAATACTGCGGATGCTGGAATCTGAAACAAAAATAGACAATGCTGAAAAATCTCAGCTGGTCTGACAACATCTGTGGAGAGAGAATCGAGCCAACATCTCCAGTCAGGATGACCCTTCCTCAGAGCTTGTTTGGAAAGGGCTGGAATGTGCTGCCTGAGAGTGTGGCGAAGGCAGGTTCGATTAAAGTATTCAAAGGGGGAATCAGCCTGCAGTGTTTGAGGGAGAACGGTACTGTGTTCGTTGCTCATTCAGAGAGTCAAGTTCAGATACGCTGGACGGGCTGAATGGCCTCCTTGTACGCATTCTGCACCAGCTCGAGGTGCCAATCACGAGGCAGGCACCGACATCAGAAAAATAAGAGCCCGCGTATGATCCTTAATGTCAGGAGCACCCAGTGGTTTACATATAAATCCTGTGCACATGAAACACACTCTCTCCCCCATCAATCCCGTCTCACTCACTCACCCAACTCCTCGCTGCCATCAGCGCCCTCTCGGTCCTTGACCAATCAGCGGCGTCTCGGTCCTCCGCCAATCAGCAACAACCAATCCTTAAGCAACAACCAATCCGAAGGGGGGAAAACCTTTGTCAGGACGGGATTGGTTAATAATCTCACCAATCCCACCTCAGCTCCACCCGCCTTCCGCCAATCAAGACCGAGCTCTCCTCGGGAGCGCCCCGCGCACGAACGAAGCCATTAACCGGAGAGTTACGTTCAGTATGATCTTGTCTTTATTGATAATTATTTTCCAGCCGTGTATTACTGCCCCCTCCCCCCCGGGTTTGGATCTTTCAATTAGGATGGGAAAGAAATTGGCGATAGATTTACCGGTGGAGGCCGAGCCGCGCGATCCGAGCGGCCAGGACGGCGCATGCGCAGATGAGGAGTTTACGTCAGATGGGTATCGGCTACGTCACAAGGATCGGTGACGTCACCCATACAAGTGCGTTCCAAGTTGAAGATGATCAGACTCAAGACTCAGACTCAGTGCAAACAACTCATAGCTGCAGCTGGAAATATACCCCAGGGTGGATGATAATACCAAATAGTAAGTATGTAATGCCATTAGGGTTTTGGATCAATAGAAACAGCAACAATTTATATTCAAATTGTGCCTTGAAAGGCAGTTCACAGTGGCAGCATTGCCACACAAACTCTTGACACTCCAGGAATATTGTCAGGGTGTTCAATAAAAGCCCGAATCAGAGAATTAGGTTTCAAGCAGTGAGAAGTGGAGAGGTCCAGGGAGTGAATCCCAGGCTTTCAGTCATAGAATCCCTACAGGGCAGAAGGAGGTCATTTGGCTCATCGAGCCTGCACTGACAACAATCCCACTCATGCCCTATCCCCATAACCACATGTTATGTTCCGTGCCACTGTAATCGATGGACCTGATTAAGCAGTTCTAAAGATCTGCAACAAAACAGAAAATGCTGGAAAATCTCTGCAGGTCTGACAGCATCTGTGGGAAGAGAATAGAGCCAACGTTTTGAGTTTAGATGACCCTTCGTCAGAAGAAGTAAAAATCTGCAGCTTGTCTCAGTAAACCATGAAATGGAGGAAACAGCATTGTGTGTTGAATGAAGTGTACACATTGAAAAACACCCTGCAATTAGAATCATGGAAGATTTAGTACAACTGTATACAGAATGTTTTGATGAGTTGCTTTGAAGATTTTGAGTATCATTGATCCAGGGGAGAAGCCAGTGATTTATCCCCCACATAAAGTACCAATAGACCTAAAAGGAAAGATTGAAAGCGAGCACCAAGAGATGGAAAAAAAATTAAGTAATTGCCAGAGTCACAGAGCCTGCAGATTGGATAAATTCAATCATGGTAAGAAAGCAGCTAAATAGACAGCTAAGAATTTATCTGGATCCCAAAGATCTTCGTCAAGTAATAAAGAGGAATCACTACCTTCTTCAACAATAGAAGAGATCACGACAGCATTGACAGGGGCAAAAGTTTTCAGCAAGCTCGATGCCAGAAATGGCTGCGGAAAAAAGAAGCTTAATAAGAAATCTTCACTATTGACAACATTCAACGCACCTTTTGGTCAATATCAGTTCCTGTGTCTGTCTTGTAGCTTTAAAGTGAGCCAGGATGTGTGTCACCAGAAAATAGACAAAACATATAGAGGATATAAAAGAGCAGTCAACAAAGCTGATGATATCCAGATCTATGGTGGAGATGGAAAAGATCATGACTACCATCTACATGAAACCAATGGAGAGAACCAGAAAAGCTGGGATCAGACTAAACCCAGGTAAATGTATTGTGAGGGCGACAGAATGTCAGTTCTTCAGAGTAGTGTTCACATCTGATTTCCTGAAAAAGTCACAGGTATCTCTGGGATGGAAGAGACAGGAAACAGTTGAGGAGTTTCCTTGGCCATTACGTGAGTTCTTTCATATCTTGCATGTCAGACCACATAGCAAACCTGCTGGAGCTGGTGAAAGAATATATAGAGTACCAGTGGTCAGAGTCACATGACAGGACTTTCAATAAACCCAAAAAGGTAATATGCCAGGAGACAAGTTTGTCTCCTTACAACAGAAATAAATTTGTCACTCTGCAAATGAATGCTTCTACAAAAGGACCGGGAGCAGCCTTGGTACAAAGGCAAAAGCCAATAGCATCTGCAACCTTAGTTGAGGTTGGATATCCCAACAGAGAGAGCTTTTAGCAGTTGCATAAGGATGTGAGAAATTCTGCACTTATCTCTATTGATAAAGATCATTGTCCACTGGAGCAGATCTACATGAAAAATCTGTGTACAGCTTCAGCAAGACTGCAGAGATTAATCTTGCTGCTTCAGAGTTATGATTTCACTTTAAAATACAAGCCAAAACGATGGTGTTCACAAACGGCCTCTCTCAGTTGTTGCGTCAGGAGAAATATCTAAAAGTTCTGGGTATAAAGATCCATCACTTGGTGAATGCAAGATAACCAAAACTCAGTCAAATTAAAGATGAGACCAGCATAGGCGAAGAGTTACAGATGCTCTCGCAGCAAGTGATCAGTCTTGGCCTGATGAGATACAGCAAACACAGCCAGCAAATTGGCAGTTCTGGTCTATCAGAGATGACATCTCACTAGAAGATGGTGTTCTGTCAGCCAGAATAATCATACCCAAAACAATGCATAGAGAACTTCTCCAGAGGATATATGAAGGCCACATGTGAATGAAGAAGTGTAAGCTCAAAGCCAGATCCAACAAGGGAGAATTTAACACCTCTCCTTGGAATTCGGTTACCATCGTTGAATCCCCCACCATCAATATCCTGAGGTCACCATTGGCCAGAAACTTAATTGGCCGAGTCATATAAAGACTGTGACTACAAGAGCAGGTCAGAGGCTAGGAATTCAATGCTGAATAACTAACCTCCTGACTCCTCAGGGACCATAATTACCCCTAGACTTTATTACTCCATTGCTCTAACTGGTCTCTCAATTTGCACACTTGGTAAAATTGAACTCATCCAAAACTCTGCTCCCATGTCCGAACTTGCACCGAGTGCTACACCAGGTTGGCACAGTGGTTAGCACTGCTGTCTCACAACGCCAGGGACTCCGGTTCGATTCCCGGCTTAGGTGACTGTGTGGAGTTTGCACATTCTCCCTGTGTCTGCGTGAGTTTCCTCCGGGTGCTCCGGTTTCCTCCCATAGTCCGAAAGACGTGCTGGTTAGGTGCATTGGCCATGCTAAATTCTCCCTCAGTGTACCCAAACAGGTGCTGGAGTATGGTGATTAGGGGATTTCCACAGTAACTTCATTGCAGTATTAATGTAAGCCTACTTGTGATTAATAAATAAACATTGTGCCTGCTGGCCTGCATTTGCTCCCAGTCCAGGGGCCCTTTGACTTTAAACTTCTCACCCTGATTTTTATATCCAAGGCTTTTATACTCCAAAACTCACCCAGGCTTACATTCCTTTGAGATCTCTGCACTCTTCTAGTTCTGGCCCCTTGCATGTCCCCAATTTTAATCCACCATTCGGGCCACGCCTTCAGCTTCCTAGCCTGAAGTTCTGGAATTTTTTCTCAAAGCCTCTTTGCCTCTCAACCTCCCTCTCCTCCTTAAAACCTAATTGACCAAGATTTTGGTCATCTGTCCTCATATCTCTTTATGTGGCTCAGTGTTAGGTGTTGTTTGATGACTCTTCTGTGAAGCACATTGGGATATTTGACTATGTTAAGATGCTATATAAATGTAAGGTCTGGTTGCTTGAAATTAACATTCAGAAATTAATAAATAATGAGAGAAATTGACCTCTTAATTCACTGAGAGCCTGAGTAATGCTAAAGACAGTAATTCAGGACATACTGATTGCATTTCTCCATAGCATTGTAGACAAAAATAAGTCAAATTTTAACTCATTTTTATATGTCATGGATATATGTAAAAATAAAAATATTTATTTTATTTTTAGACTGGGTTTGTCCCTTTTTCATCGCCTTTGGAGCTTGTATGATATTGGCAACTGTTACCTGTTGCCTGTTTCACTTGCGGAAGACCAGAAACCGGAAAAAGGAGATAACAGAATGGGTGAATGCCATGAAATTTGGGGGGAAAGTGTATCATCCATTATTGCACTGGATTAAGAACAACAGTGATCTATCTATTAAAACTAGAATGTATTGCTCAGCCAGTGAGGAATGCAAGAAAAGAAAGATTTGGAAAACCCGCACCATATTACCAGTGAGATACAAGAAGATAATGGAGGAACCAAGTGTGCTTAATCGTGAAGCAGGTGACTGTAATAGCATGCACGTTGGAAACAAGCCTTTTCCCAAACCACCTGTGTATGTCGCCACTGGTGAAGCCAGTTCCCTATATGGTCAGGTTAATCATAATGAACAAGCCAAGTGTAAGTCTTCCTTAAATACTAAGAAATCCCAGCAGCAAGTCTTTCCAAACTCTCTTTTTCTGGATGAAAAACGTGTGGTGGAACGTGACAAACGGCAATCTGTCAATGCCTGTCCAGATGTAAATAGTCCGTTTAGTTCTTCAGAACACAAGGAGTGTTCAGACTCTATTTCAACTAGATTATCTGATTTAAAAGTGGAAAAGCATGAAGCTTCAACCATCAGACAGGAGCGCTGTAAGGCACCTGTGTTGTCCGAACCAAACTCAGATACCCAGAAAGCCAATGTCTATTCTGTCCCTGACACTGTCTCTTTGTGAAAGTTCTCTCTGTTTTTTTTCAGATTCTATATGCCCCCTCCATCTGGCAGTATTCAGATGTGTTTAACCTGTCAATTCTATTATTATTCTAAGAAATTCTGCACCATTTCAAGATTCCACTATTTTCACACTCTAAATAATCTGCTTGGAATCACTTTCAGATCCTATCAAAACTACTGTCTCCAAATTTCAGTTTATAATCTAATAGTTTTGTTATCTATTCCGCATCTGGTGCGGCCTATAATAGAATTGTTTTTCTAAACAGCATAAAATAGCTTCACTCTAACACATATGCATAGTTAATTAATATCAAATAAAGGAAATGTCTATTTCAGTGCTGACATTGTGCTTTAAAGTGCAAATCTATTGTATGAATAATAAATATAATTCAAATCCTGTTGACTCAAAGCTGAACTGAACCTAAATGCTTAACGCCGTTTCTTTATGATTTTAACATGGTCATTGTATTTAGAGATTTGGTTACTTACTCTCCTGGCTTTAATTCCAGGGCAAGTTGACATTTCCCCACACATTTCCGAATCCAGGATAACATTTACCTCCAGATATGTTACTAATTGATCTTCCAGAGTGAGGAGGTAAAAATTAACTAGGATTCGTGTTTCTGATCTATTTCCAGCAACTCCTACCTAGATTACAGCCAAGAACTTTCTGCCAAGTTCCACCTGCCGTTAGTAGATATGAACGGGAAATTAGGACGGAATAGCCTATCTTTAATCTTCCCACGCCATCACTGCAGTCAGGGATCTTCCTCCAACAGGAAAGCTTGCCAGCCATACTTGACCATATTCAACCCAGCCAGTTACTCTCTTTACCACCACTTTCACAGATAAACCCTAGGATTGATAACAGAAAGTTGGCGGTGCACCTTGACATTGTACCAAGGATCTCACAATGGCCATCGTTGGAAGAGAAAGGCCCAATAGACTGTTACCTCTTCCTCTCTTCATGCCCTTGACCTGAAGTATGAGCCCCTCATTTAAAGAGAGCCTTTTCTGAGAATTTGTCGCTTAAATCATCTGCAGCATTAACTAATTTTTTCAGTGTTTATAGGTTTCCACTATGTGTTGGAAATGCTGGCTGGAACCAGCTCTGCAAAATTGATGAGCCCCAAGCAGGAAAATGGCTCAGGACTTCTGCAAGATCAACAGAAATTCCACCTTATCCCATCCCTGACAGCAAATCCGCTCCAGAGGAAATTCAGCCTGACACTTGTTTGAACTTCAGTGCAACGTGGAGGCTTGATAATGCCTCCTGCAGACAAGTAGTCTGCCCACACTCATAATCAGAGCTCCTGCAGCGCAGTACTGAGGGAGCACTGCAGTTTTTGTGGTGCCATTTTTCCATGAGGTATTTAACTGAGGCCCCATCTGCCTTCTCATGCGGATGTAAAATGGCACTATTTTGAATAAAAGCAGGGAAGTTATTCCTGGTTTTCTAGCCAATATTTATGGTGGCACATTCACTGCTGCTAATCTGGTGATTCTACATTCATCTAGGATATAAGTTTTATTTTGGGCAAGACAGAGGTCAACGATTATAAATCAACATTTATCTTCCTACGGATCAAATGCTTGATTGAATTTTATCTGCACTCTGGAGGTGAAATATTGCAGCTGGTGTCAGTCTTAGCGATGGTCTATTGGAGTCGGAATAAAACATCCAAAACTCATTTCACCCACACTCAGTCATTATACAAGGAGACAGCATTTGTATTTCCATTAATTTGAACTGTTTCCAACTACCCGTGGTGAAGTGAACAGTGTTAGCCACACCCTATTTTGTCAACCAATTATTTCCAATAGACGGTTGACAAATTTTGGAACATTATCTAAATTTGTATTTTATTGGCATCCAATTCCGGTGTGTGCATGATTAATGAGGTGGGAAGCAGATACAGCACAAAAACCTCACCATTGCGGCAAGTGGGAAAAATGTTGTTTTTCACACCTACTCCTGCACTTAGTGAAATGTGAGAAAAATCCCACACCATAACATTAAAACGAATTATTTGATTATTGCGGTTGTGAAACCTTAATGTTTACAAATTAGCTGCCATGTTTCCTGCAATACACTTCAAAACTACTTCATTAGCTGTATAGCAGTTTCGGACACTCTAAGATGTACAAGGCATATTTTTTACAGAGAGTGGTGGGTGCCTGGAACTTGTTGCCGGGGGAGGTAGTGGAAGCGGATACGGAAGTGACTTTTAAGGGGCATCTTGACAAGTACATGAATAGGATGGGAATAGAGGGATATCGTCCCCGGAAGCATAGGGAGTTTTAGTTAAGTTGGGCAGCGTGGTCGGTGCAGGCTTGGAGGGCCGAAGGGCCTGTTCCTGTGCTGTAATTTTCTTTGTTCTTTGTTCTAAGATCATGAAAAGTGCTTCAGAAATACAAGCCTTCCGTTTCAAATAATGGCTATTTGGGCAAAGAACTTTGAGGGAGACTAAAACTTGGGGACACAGTTTAAAAATAAGAGATCTCCTTTTAAAGACAAAGATGAGGATTTATTTTTCTTTCTCAGAGGGTTGTGAGAGTTGTTAGTTTGTGGAATTCTCTTCCCCAGAGAGCAGTGAAGGCTGGGTCATTTATTCTGAGTTAGATAAATTTTTGATAGGCAAAGGTGTCAAGGGTTGTGGAGAGGGCAGACAGGAAAGTGGAGTTGACACCACAACCAATTCAGCCATTATCTTATCAAATGCTGGAGCAAGCTGGAAAGGCCGAATGGCCTCCTCCTATCCCTAAGTCTTATGTTCCAATGTAACTGGAATCTTTTCATGGAATAATAATGCGCAAGCAGTTACCATTTTAAGGAGAGATCAGGAGAAAACTGGCAAGAAAAAGAACTATGGTCAAATTATGTTGCTTGCTATCCTATGATTCCTTCTGGAATGTGTATATTTATTTTTGGAGGCTAGTTCGGCTATGATATCACATAATCAAAATGCCAGCAGCAATCTTAATGTCTTAGGCCCAACCATCTTCAGCTGCTCATGGCAGACTGGTGCAGAAGGTGAAGTCGCATGGGATCAAAAGTGAGCTGGCAAGGTGGATACAGAACTGGCTTGGTCATAGAAGACAGAGGGTAGGAGTGGAAGGGTGTGTTTCTGAATGGAGGGCTGTGACAAGTGGCATTCCTCAGGGATCAGTGCTGGGACCTTTGCTGTTCGGAATATATATAAATGATTTGGAAGAAAATGTAACTGGTTTGGTTAGTAAGTTTGCGGATGACACAAAGATTGGTGGATTTGCGGATAGCGATGAGGACCATCAGAGGATACAGCAGGATATAGATAGGTTGGAGGCTTGGGCGGAGAGATGGCAGATGGAGTTTAATCCGGACAAATGTGAGGTAATGCATTTTGGAAGGTCTAATATAAAGATAGAAAATAAACAGTAAATGGCAGAACCCTTAAGAGTATTGATAGGCAGAGAGATCTGGGTGTACAGGCACACAAATCACTGAAAGTGGCAATGCAGGTGGAGAAGGTAGTCAAGAAGGCACACGGCATGCTTGCCTTCATCGGCTGGGACATTGAGTTTAAAAATTGGCAAGTCATGTTACAGCTTTATAGAACCTTAGTTAGGCTGCACTTGGAATATAGTGTTCAATTCTGGTCGCCACACTACCAGAAGGATGTGGAGGCTGTGGAGAGGGTACAGAAAAGATTTACCAGGATGTCGCCTGGCATGGAGGGCATTGGCTATGAGAAGAGGTTGGAGAAACTTGGTTTGTCCTCACTGGAACGACGGAGGTTGAGGGGTGACCTGATAGTAGTCTACAAGATTATGAGGGGCATGGACAGAGTGGATAGTCAGAAGCTTTTTCCCAGGATGGAAGAGTCAATTACTAGGGGGCACAGGTTTAAGGTGCGAGGGGCAAGGTTTAAAGGAGATGTACGAGGCAAGTTTTTTACACAGAGGGTGGTGGGTGCCTGGAACTCGCTGCCGGGGGAGGTAGTGGAAGCAGATACAGTCGTAACTTTTAAGGGGCGTCTTGATAAATACATGAATTGGATGGGAATAGAGGGATATGGTCCCTGGAAGGGTAGAGGGTTTTAGTTAAGTCGGGCAGCATGGTCAGTGCAGGCTTGGAGGGCCGAAGGGCCTGTTCCTGTGCTGTAATTTTCTTTGTCATTTGTTCTTTGCTTCATCAATAACCCTCCTTCCATCATAAGGTCAGATGTGGGGATGTTTGCTGATGTCTGCCCAATGTTCAGCACCATTCACGACTCCTCAGATACTGAAGCAGTCCATATCCAAATGCAGCAAAACCTGGATAATATCCAGGCTTGGACTGACAAGTGGCAAGTAACATTTCCGCCACACAAATGCCAGCCAATGGCCATTTCCAACAAGCAAGGATCTAACCATCGCCCCTCGAGTTTCAATGGCATTACCATTGCTGAATTCCCCATTATCAACTTCCTGGGGAGTTACCATTGACCAGAAACTGAAACTGGACTAACTATATAAATACTATGGCTCCCAGAGAAGGACAAAGGCTAGGAATCCTGCAGCGAATAACTCACCTCCTGACCCCCTTGGCCACCATCAACAAAGCCTGGCCACCATCAACAAAGCACAAGTCAAGAATGTAATGGAATACTCTCCACTTGCCTGAATGAGTGCAGGTTCAAGAACACTTGAGGAGCTTGACACCATGCAGGATAAAACAGCCTGCTAATTGCTACTCCTTCCACAAGCTTTCAATCCCTCCATCACTGAGGAACAGTGGCAGCAGTGTCTACCATCTACAAGATGCACTGCAGGAATTCACCAAGATTCCTTAGGCAGCACCTTCAAAACCCATGACCACTACCATCTAGAAAGACAAGAACAGCAGGTACCTGGGAACACCACCAAGGTTCCCCTCCAAGTCACTCATCATCCTGGCTTGAGAATAGATTGCTGTTCCTTCACTGTCACTTAGTCAAAATCCTGGAACTCCCACCCTAGTAGTACTGTGGAAGTTCTAGAATGCAGTTCATCACCACCTTCTTGATGGCAACGAAGGAGGGGCAATGCCCAAATCCTGTAAAATGAATTTTAAAAATTAAAATGTGTAGGCTAAATTATAGAAAATGGGCAATTGGACTAGACACTAGTCCAGCATGAGTCAACACCTTTAGGAAAGGAAAGAACTTGGTAAATGTAACGCCCTTGTTATCCTGTCTCACAGAGCATAAGTTCTCAGGTTTGTTTTCTTCTTTATGTTACTTTAAAATAGTGGTCGAGAGACCACAATCTGGCTCTGAAACCCTGGGCTGGGAAGTAGTAATCCCATAACTATTTGAAGATGAACAGGAGAATTACCTGCTTCTAGCTAACATTTATCCTTCAATCAGTGGATCCAAAAAAAAGATTAACCATGGGCATGTATCTTATTTTTGTACCTGAGACCATCCTATGTGCAAACTGGCTACCAGGTTTGCCTACAAACCAATAACAACAGCCCTTTAAAAGCTGCAGTTACTACCTTTCTTTGAAGTCAATATTCAAGAAGTTTTACATCAGAAAACCTCAGAAAATGATGGAACTGAAGGGGCAATGTCACCCCTTTCATTCACTGTAGACTTTCAACCATTTTGTTCTGAGCTAATATTTATTTCTATTCACCACCAGGATTAACTGACATGTTATTAACTTACAAATATTGCTGCATAACAGTAATATTTTAAAGTCAGATCGTAAAAGTATGAAACACAGAAAGAGGCCATTCAACTCAACAGGTCTACATCAGCTCTTTGTTAGAGCAATCCAAAATTAATTGCACTGTTTATTTATCTTAATCCTGCATCTTCTCCAACTTTCTATGCCTATAGGATGGCACAGTGGCACAGTAGTCGGCAGTGCCACCTCACAGCGCCAAGGACCTGGGTTTAATTCCAGCCTTGGGTGACTGTGTGGAGCTTGCACATTCTCCCCACGTTTGCATGGGTTTCCTCCGGGTGCTCCGGTTTCCTCCCACAGTCTAAAGATGCGTAGGTTAGGCAAATTGGCCATGGGAAAATTGCCCCTTAGTGTCAGAGGGGGGGGGGGGGGGGGGGGGGCGGCGGGTGGTTAGTAGGGTAAATATGCAGGGTTGCGGGGATAGGGCCTGGGTGGGACTGTCGGTGCAGACTTGATGGGCTAAATGGCCTCCTTCTGCACTGTTTGGATTCTATGATTCCATTGTTATGAAATTTGCCTTTAAAATAATAAATCAGTGGTACTCAAACGTAATGTCATGAAGAAAAAAGACTTGCATTTGTATAGCACCTTTCATAACAGGACATCCCAAAGATGCTTTACAGTCAATGGTGCTGTTTAGAAGTGTAGTTGCTGTTGTAATGTAGGAAATCCAAAAGCTAATTGGCACACGGCAAGCCCACAAGCAGCAACGTGATAATGGCCAAACAATCTGTTGTTTGCAATATTGATAGAGTGATAAATATTGGCCAGGATGCTGGAGATAACTCCCCTGCTTTTCTTCGAAATAGTGCCGTGGGATCTTTTGGGTCCACCTGAGAGGTCAGGCGACACCTCGATCAGTTTAATATCTCACCCAAAAGACAGCAGTAGGCTGCATTTATTTGCGACACAACACTCAGGGGGAACATCCCTGAAAATGCACGGAGTGTCACGTCGTAGTGAATCAGTCTCTGACTGTTTAAATTGCGAGATGCTTTAAGTGCAGCTGGTGTCTTAGAACTCATTTTGTCATTTGCAACTAGACAGGCAGCCTGAATTAATTTATGAGCTGCAAATTGAAACCTGGTATTAGAGAGTAAATTAAAACAGAATCACGCTCGGGTTAAAACATTCCCTTCATTTGCCAGTCATGATTAAAATTCTCAGGAAATACTCCAGGGTATTTTTTTTTAATTGGATTTTTTGCAAATGTTATTAATAAGATTTTGAAAAGCATCAAAATATATGGGCTTACTCCAGCTTGCATTATTTATTAAATTTTATTATTTTCTACAAATGAATGGATTTTTTAGTAGCTGGGCTCTTCTGGGAAGCCCCTGTTCACTCTTGGTAATTCTCGTATTTGCAACAAGGACCTTTCTTCACCCAAACTCTTCAGCGTTTTGAACTAAGCAATATTATTTTTTTTTAATCATCACAAGACTCAAAAAACAGAGCATGCTGGAAAATCTCAGCAGGTCTGACAGCATCGTCTGAGCCCACTGTCATCCAGACTCAAAACATTAGCTCTCCACAGATGCTGTCAGACCTCCTGAGATATTCCAGCAATTGCTGTTTTTGTTCCAAGTTCCAACATCCACAGTAATTTGCTTTTACCTTAATGCCTCAGAAGACTTCTTCTAATAATTCAATAATTCATTAAATCATAATTTCCATTTTGTGTATCTCGATGCATTGAAAGTTCAACATATTTATTCCCATAATAAGAAGTCTGGAGTGGGACTTGATGCTTCTGCCGTTGACTGGAAAAGCATCAGGATCAGTTGTGCATGCACCTCCACCTGAGTGCAACAATTCTTGATGCATTTCCAATCAGCTGCAGGAATTAAAGTGAAGATAACATCTCGAACAGTGCAGCATTGCCTTGGTATGGAGTGCAAGTCTTCATTTTTGCACTCAAGTCCTGGAGTGGAAGACTTGAATCCACAGTCTTCTGACTCCAAGGCAGGACTGCCACAACTGTCGCATACCTGACACACACACACACTCTCCATAGAGAGTCCAAGGAAAGACTAGGGTTAGGACCCAGGTTACCAAATAACAAAAGAAAAATAGAGGAATATTGGAAACAAACCATGACAATTGTGTGTGGTAAAATGTAAGGGGTAGGCCAACTAAAGTTCATACACCAACATACCACACCCCATATCAGCTCCATAGAATCCACCCCTCTGGACAGCTATCTAAGCTAAAGATTAGGCGATCCCCTAGTTCCACTTCCATTCTTATAGACTCTATGACCAAGAATTGCTGCTAATGAACAACTACACAACACTCACTCAACACAAAACATGTCTTTCCCCCTAGTGGTTAGCACTGCTGCCTCACAACGCCAGGGACCTGGGTTTGATTCCAACCTTGGGTCACTTTCTGTGCGAAACCTGTGCTTTCTCCCCATGTCTGCGTGGGTTTCCTCCGGGTGCTCCGGTTTCCTCCCACAGTCCAAAGATGCAGGTTAGGTGAATTGGCTGCGCTAAATTCTCCCTCAGTGTACTGGAACAGGTGCCAGAGTGTGGTGATGAGGGGATTTTCACAGTAACTTCATTGCAGTGTGATTGTAAGCCTACTTGTGATTAATAAATAAACTTTAAACTTTTTTACTCTCTTAACCAATGATGAAGCTTCACATTCAGAATAAGCACCTGTGAAGCATATCAATAGAGCATAATGTCCACTTTCTGTCCAGACCAAGAGATTACTGAGTAGTCTAGAGGCCTATATAAGAGATCCAACCACTTTATCAACCACCTAAGGCTTCTTCGCAGTAAAGACCAGGCAGATACAGTGGGGAAGATGGAAATACAGCAACATTTATTGTAGGCACCACTTCACGGTAGGTTACTGTGGAAGTGGAAACATTCCTGCTTCTTGACTGTGATAGAAAGACTCAACAAAATTTGTTCCGACTAAATAACTAGTCTTTATTTACAAAAGACTGCATGCAGTAGTGGCAGTAACTTGAGTTTAGAGAGCAGTTGTTACAACTTGCTCATTCCTTCTCAAGTTCGACCTCACATAAAGAATCAGTTCATTATTTATACATAATCATTATCAGTTTGCGTGACTAGAGCTTATT